>NC_141160.1:28891277-29196277 GCF_053477565.2 Lygodium microphyllum | reverse complement strand
AGTCAACATCTCCTAACACCTTGAAATCACAAGATCACGTCATCCCAACCAAACTCAAGGTAAGTAGTGTCTTCCTTGAGAGAGTGAATCGTGACTTCCATTCCCTTACCTAACCTAATAAATTTGATTGAAGTCTTGGTAGCAAAAACAATGCATAAGTCAAGCTCAAACATAGGATATGTAGGGTTCGATCCCAAGGCTTTTCCACCAGATGTCCAATGGCTCATTGCACATGATTGAGCAACAAATTAGGATAGAGCATGCAAAGTTACAATGGAAGAAATATTGGTAGACATGGAAATAGAAAGAAGGCTAGGTAGTGACCTCATGAATAAAATGAAGCCAAAAAATCAAAAGCCTAGTAGGAGAACCTGAGCCTAAGAAAGAAGACCTCTTTATAAAGAGGTTCTTCAAAGTAGGATATGTGAATAGTCTTATTGTCAAACTCATCAATGTGGCTTTGCCAGAAAGGCAAGAGAAAAATTGAGACTTTATAGCCCACATATAATCTTTACATGAAAATCCCCACAGTCGAAAGATGGAGGTTGTAACTACAATCTTCAAAAACGGGATCAAGAATGAGGAACTATATAAAGATTTGGTGAGCAACACTAGCCCTTAGCCTCCTAACATATTGACAATAGATGTCTACAAAGAGGCCATAAGAGTTGATGAAGAAAAGAAACAATAAGACCATTCAAACACAAAGCATTTCACGATCCTTAGTGAAAAAGCCACCATCTATAGTAACTAAATGATTCTTGATTAACATCATAAGAGGGAGGCAACAGATCACTCTCAAGAGGTTTTAGATCTTAAGATGGAGCTTGCGATGCTTTAGGAGGTTCTGAAACTATGAGACTTATGCCCATCATGTGCACTAGGATACAACCAACCTTTGGCAAAATTCCCTAATCCACAACCAAGATCTTGCACCAATTGTGGGAGGTATGGGCATGGTGTAGCTAACTATAGATTTTCGAGGAGACTTGTTTACCCTTAAATCTATCACCAAAATCCCTACATAAATTGACAATTTTCCTATGATAGAGGAGCTTCCCTAGCTTTATTGGCACCTAACAATCAAAGACTATTGGAACCTAGGGCAAAATAGGAATATCAAGAGCCCTAGATCAAATTAGGATCTTGCATTTTTGGAATGAAATTATTGATTTGGATTGGAAATGCTAATTTCTTGTTAATCCTTGGATTTTATCATAGGCCATTATTGACACTACCCATGACTCCTTCACACATTTTATGTGTAAGATCTTTTTTTATAGAAGGGAGCATCGGTGGAATCCCTACATTGATTGGGATTGGTCAATCACTTCTATTTTCAGCTATACTTTACTCCCGTTTGTCTCTAGCGATATTGAAGCCTCATATCATGACTATTTTAGTAATACCATGTATGTTTTTTTACTAATTTGAAACAAAAAATCTACTGGATTATCAAGTTTTATGACCTATAAGATCAATTCAAAATTTCAAAATAGTCAATATATTCTTAATTAGGTTTTTATTTCAAATATTGAATCCAATTTTGATTGATGGAACCCTACCACAATGCATTGCTCTTGTTCAATATGTGGAGGAACCACTAGATAAAGAATTTTATGTGAACCCTTATGTCTCATATGACAAAGAGGACGATATGCAATTGTTATGGATTACAAATAGGTTCTAGTGATGACATTACGTAGAGGAAGGGATTGTGGGCTCGGAGGCAACAACCTTAGGACCCAATAACTTATTAGAATTGCAATCACCTCAGGCACATCTCAATGCCAAAAAAAGATCAAACCAATAGAAATAGGCAAAAGAAAGATGCCACAATGTGATTGCTTGAAATGAAAGGCCTTCACTAGTAAGGCAATCATGCCATCTTTGCCTTTAGGTCTCTTTCGAGTAGAATCCTTGAATGAAGTGGCAACTCTAAATCCACTTAATGTAATGAATTGAGTTCAAGCACAAAAAGCAAGAATATCAATACCATTACCAAAAAAATTGGAAATTGCTTCAATTGAAAAGAGGAACAAGAATAAGAAAATGAGAGATAAGGAAAAACTTAACCTCAAGAGTAATAGTGTTACCATGCTTACAATTAGAAGATATGTTACAGATGCCAAAGCAAAATCCTCAACCCCAAAAACTAAAAAGAAGGGACCACTAAGATTTAAAGGTATACTAACCCCAACCATCAGATGCAAATCATAGAAAAAGTTAGAGGCTAATGGAAGCACACCTTAAAAATGGAAATTATAGTTAGATCAAAACAAAAAAAAAAAATGATGAGCATGGAATCACCATCATCCCTAACTTATATAAAGTTAGTTGGGAACCTAATCTAGCTTGCCAATCTAAAGACATGAAGCAAAACTATCCTGGTTCTTCCAAGGGCAAGTTTATGGAATTCGAAGGTCTAAGAGGAACAAGTTCAATAAGGTAGATGTAGGACTAGTAATTACCCTACCCTCCACTTAGATCTCGTTTCCTCTCGGTCTAATCAATGAAGCAAAACCCATTGACGTGGCAAAACTTCAAAAACTAGATGGACTTGAAGAGCTAGTCATAGATACAAACATGTCACGGCCTAATCCTAACATGCACATACCTAGTGTAGCATCTAGCCCAATGGATAGAAATTTTCAAATCAATGCCTTCTACAAAGGAATGAGGATGTATGCATCCCTCCTAGTTGTGGCCTTAGGAGATGTAACCTGATAGGTTGAGACTGGTAGTGGTGTATGTATCCTCAGTTGCATGGTCTTGCAAGCATAGCCCCTTGTGGAAATAGCTTGTTTCACTGTAAGACTGGCCAATGGAACAAAGGTTAGACCTTTTTGAGTTTTGAAGTATGGGTTAGTTGAAGTTGTAGGTGTCTAATTCTCTGTAAACTTCATTGTCATGAAAGGAGTGGATTATGATACCTTCCCAAGCAGATCTTGGATGAGGAATGCTCTAGTCATTGAGGAATAAGGGAATGGATTAATGTCCTTGAAAATTCAAATAGAAGTAATCCATGTCGAGATAGACACCTGGAAGATCTCCTCGGTTAATTTGGAAGCCGTCTCAATAATTCTAAAGGGATACTTGCAAAGCATACCTAACTACAGGCCTCTCACTAAATACATTCCATGTCTAGAGGAGAGCATGATTGGATGCATATCCTTGCAACCACAGACTTGACTTTCCTAAATGACAAGGTTAATTGTTACAAGAGAGAAAAGTCAAACAAGACAATGAGCATGGAAAGACAACAACTCTGTAAACAAAGTGTCAAACGAATCCCTATTGTTAGTACCCCTTTGCATGATGGTAGGTAATGCTATAAAGAAAGGGTACTAAGTATCAACCAACATACTAGATGCAAGCAAAATCCTTGATTCATTGAAATGATCCTTGAAGAGAACCCCATTACAAATCTAAGGCCCCTAGAAGAACTCTTGGAGGCTAGCAAATGGATGTGGACAAAGGTGCATAAGTTAATAACATCATGTACAACTATGCCCTCCTAGAGAGACATGGAGCCCTAAAGCAACCTTATGATGAGCCACATGAAAAAGATACAATCAAAATATGAGCTCAAAAACAATGATTTTGATCATGAAGCCTCAAGTATAGAAGACATAATAAAATATGATACCAATGGGTGCATGATAGAACAAATCATCATAGATTTAAAACCACAAAAACGTGGTACACTTCTCATTGATAGAGTAGTCATCAAAATGGACTATGAAAAAACTTAGCTTGAGTACATTAAAGTAGTTTACTATGAGCAAGCAAGACCAAGCTAACCTAACAATGCTATATGAGATTGGAATGGAATCCAAGCTACAACCTCTATGTGAAACACCCTTGTCTAGCAAAGAATATAATTTCAACTTAGAAGCTAAGATTAGCTTTAATAGGAATCCAAAGATTTCCCAATCTTCTAAAGCCCAATGCATCATCAAAGGTCCTTGCTAGTTCATCTAAGGTGTAGATAGATGAAACCTTATAAGAGAGGAAAAAGGACAAATTTAGATGAAGAAAGACACAAGAAACCTCAAGGTCTCCCAAAATGGTTCATGCAGCCTAAAAAGAAGATTGTGTTATGGTATTGCTAAGAGAAAAACACAAAGGAGAGGCTAGTGAATCTATTGAGGGACATGTCAAAGTCTACATAAATACTTTCAAAGAGTAAACATTATTTTCATGCTTATCTCCAAATGCACTTGATTGAAACACGCTTTAAACTTCTATTCTTTCAACTTGAAAGGCACAGAAATCTTCAAAAAGAGCCCATGATGCCTTCTTATAGTCTTCTTATTGTAAGACTAGTAATTCTAGGGAGCAAAGAAGAGATGAAAGAGGCTTCTTGTGGTCTTCTTGCAATATTTCAAATAAACATCATTGTGCTCAAGAGTCCTTGTCAATAAGGGACCTACATGAAAAAAAAGTCTCTAGAAAAATATCACAATAGAGAACTATGCACATCTTTGAACCTTGTGTGGTCTTTAGTTTTAGAAACCCCTGTTCTAGCTCTCTAATTTAGAAAAGCAACCTATTCTAGCTCACTTAGGTTCTAATTTAGCATGCAAGGTTGGGGATGAGGGTTGTACCTATGCATATATAGTCTCATTTGGGTGATTCAAAAGTTATTTGAGGCACTCTAGCCATATTGGTGATGTCGTGATCCCCAATTATACAAGGTTGGAAAAGGGTATATCTCCCTGATCCATATCCCAATTCAAGAGACGTTTTGTGGATTTGGAACCACTCTAGACAAATTAATGATGTCAAAATTCCCAAATTTCTTAAACTACTTTTGAATCAACAACTAGAGATGAGGAAGATATGACCTTTTCTAGCCCTATACACCCAAGAGAGAGCTTTGCCTTGCAAACGTCCCTAGATATGTCAAAGTTTGACCATACAATGAATAGGATTTTTCTCTTATATATACTTGTATACTTTCCCTAATGAACTATCTTAGTGCAAGACACTTACCTACACAAAAAATCTATCAAGCATTAGGTTTTCTATCCCCAAAATTGTGCCTTTTATTTCCCATGGTGTCATTAGAGCTAAATGCACACATAATAGTTTTAGCAAGAGTGCCTCTAGATCATTAACATTTCTTCATGTTCCTAATCATTGTGTAGACATAAAGATTTTTGTGGACACCATCATTCTACTTCACTTTTAAGATGATTTCATAATTACTATAATTCCAATAAGTATGTGCCTTGTTTTCAAAAAGAGAGTTGTTCAAAAATTTCTACTAAGCAAAATATGTTGGATGCATTGGTTGTTCTATTCCATTCAAATCACATTACAATGAAAGACTAAGAAAGATAAAAGCTTTACTAGGTGGATCACATACATTAAGATATTATAATAACTTATATGTAATATTTGTAGCTTTAAACCTATGTTTTATCCAATATAAGATCATATATCATAACACACAAAACCAAATGCACTTTGTAACATCATTCATAGATAATATTTTCATTTTCTTCATAAGAGCCAAAATCTTCATTAAGAAATTTGCATTTGCTCCTATATTCTATTACATTAGAAAGGATCCCTTCAAGTAGTCAAACATACCAACTTGATTCTTCTATGAGCTACAAAGACATTTAACATTCAAATGACAAACACAGGAAAACAATATTTGCATCATCATTAGTTAGAATCCGTGACATTAATTTCATGCCTATTTTGCAACCAAAATGTAGCTCTATGATTCCCAATCATGTTAGATTTAGTTAAGTACATTTCACAAATCCTACTTTTTTGATAACAAATTCTACATTGCAACCTACATGTAGCTCTATAATTCCCCAATCATCTTAGATTTAGCTATATATATTTTGCAAATCCTACCTTTGACCATAAAATTATCTTATGATCCTTTGACAAGACCTACCAATGATTCCATGCCTACATGATCTTAACAAACCCAAGTATTAGCTATATAGTACAACTTGTTGAAATAAAGCATAGGATAAGTCATCCTATGTATGCATAAATAAAGTAGAGATTGCGTGTGAAGAGTTCTAATGGTCAAAAGTATCAATCACTTTAGATGAGATACTTTTGGTGTGTATCAATTGAGAATGAGAGATAAAGAAGAAAAATAACTCTCATGTCCATATCTTGTGCCATTTCTCCTTCTATTGTGGATCCTTCTCTACTTTTTTTCATTTAGTATCAAAGCGGGAGTGTGGGATTGAAAGCTTGGATCAAGGAGCACATCGGATCGAGGTCTACATCAAGTTGAAAGCTTGTTGTCCACCATTAAATCAGGTACTAATCTTCAACTAATCCACCCGAAACAAGTACATCAACTTTGAATGTATTTCGGAAGCTAAAGGAGGTTGGAAATGACGTATGATAGCAAGATTTTGTTGGTCTTTGAGTTTGGATCAGCCTATGTATTAATCAAAGAAAGAAAGGGGGTAGCTTGAGCTCATGGCCTGCTTGAGTAAGGGGGCTACTTGTGAAGAAAAAAGCATAGGGTTTGCTTACAGGAAAGCACAGGACCTGCTTAGCCTAGAAGCAAGGGGGTTTATGTTTGTTGCAAAGAAGATAAAAAGAATCTTTTTTTTGGTTGGTTGATTAGAGCTCTAAGCTTTCAATGGTATTTTTGGGTGCCGATTTTAAGGGGAAACAATGTCAAAAACATTCCACGAAAATTATTATGGGTTAGCTTGTATGGGACTTCATTCTTGGCATGATAAACTACACAAAAATAGCAAGAAAATTTATCAATTTTAGACCCGTGTTTTGATTACTTTTTGGTCATACAGGTATTGTTTGAGCAATGTATTCACTAGTTCTTTGCTAGATAGCCAATCTTTGACATATTGCCATAATGTACGGGTACATATAAGAGCAATTGGACACATCTACAACACCTATTATAGTGAAACTCAATTTATATGCATTTACTTGGAAATTTTGAATGCTTTATGGTCTCGATTTTGATTAGGGTTGATGCTCGATTTTGTTTATATACTTGAATATTGATTTGGCACATTATATAAAACTAGTTTTGCTGAATTTGCAACCATCATAATTTCAAAAGTACACAGATTATGCAATTTATGGGTGATAAATTGATTAAGGACAACTATAGTGTACGGTCCTACCGTATGGAGAATTTCTCGATGGGGAGAGGTCTTTGGGACCTTATTACACATAAAGATGCATGCCCAAAATTACCTGATGAGCCCACTTTGAAGATTAGAAAAAGGATTACAAGGATTGGACTAGCAAAAACAAGAAAGTATTGCATTGGATATCTATATGTATACCAAACAAAGACATTGATTCTACACATTAAAAAGGCAAATACTTGCAAAGATGCTGGGGAAATCATTGAAAAGATGTATGGCACATGGACAAAGGCTAAACAAATATAGCTAAAGTAGAGATTGCATGGTGCATGGCAAGGAAATAGAAGCATTAGTAATTATGTGGCAAAAATAAAACAAGTTGTAGAAGATCTTACTTTAATAAATGCACCAATTGATAATGATGATTTGGTATTTTTCACTCTAAATGGACTTGGACCAACATAGAAGTCCCTTAATACCGTCATTTCTATGAGGGGAGACTCTATGCTTGATTTTGAAGAGTTGATTACTTTGCTTCTCATGGAAAGATTAAGTTGGGCCTCAATGCATCTAGCAATGGAAAGAATGCAAATTAAGATAGTGTATTTTGTCATCAATAAGGCTATGGTAGTTCATCTAGAGCTAGAGAACATCATATTAGAGATTTTGGAAATTTCCCAAGTCCCACTTTTAATGAATGTCTTATTTTTGTGAATGAAAGAGATCACTACGTTTATTTTTTTCTTTAAAGGGTGCTTTGTATGTTACAAATGTGAGATCACACATCTTGAGAGCTTAACTAATGAAGTGTAAGCTATGTGACTATTAGGAGATTTGGATTTCACTCTATCTTTTCTAGCATACTAACAAAATGTGATGTTTTATAGTGAAGGAAACATCAAGGAGGTTTAGCTAGGACATACCTAAGAAATTTTCAAGTTTGATGTAAGAATACAAAGGTTTGAAGGAGCGTACAGAGATTTTAGAATACAAGAGCCTCAAACATTATATGAAGATATGTTATCATGGCCAAAAGTTATAATGTTATGGATTTGAAGATATTATAATATGAGTTTTTTTTAAAGATATAGTATAATTTAAAGTGACATGTATAAGTTTCATGAACTAAGACCTTAAAAGAGTCACCTCTAACTAGGTGTCATTTCATAACTTGATCTAATACCATATAGTAAGTTTCATGAACTAAGACCTTAAAAGAGTCACCTCTAACTTGGTGTCATTTCATAACTTGATCTAATACCATATAGTAAGTTTCATGAACTAAGACCTTAAAAGAGTCACCTCTAACTTGGTGTCATTTCATAACTTGATCTAATACCATATAGTAATAAGTTTGGATAACTTGTGATGTGATGGTTCTTTTTTTTTGTGTAAATCACAGACACAAGTATGTTAAATAATTGCTCATCCCATTTGTATTTTTTATGTATATGCATGATATATAAATATCTTTTTTTAAAAAAGTTCTATCTATCTTAACAATATATGGACAAGATGGATATTGGCTTTGGTCAAAATCAACTAGCTTAACACTTTGAATAGCTAAATGAACTTTCATATCATAAAATGAAGATTTATATACCAAGCTAGAAGTTTATGATTTTTCTAAGTCTAAAGATTTAACCTTTGACCAATGGTTTGTGTTTCCAAAAAAATAGACATAAAATTTATTATTAATTAAGTCTTACTTGTTAGCTAAGATATAAAGTACAAAATTGGAATCAAACCACTTTATAAAAATTTTTAATACAATTAACTAATGTTATTGAAAGAATAAAAAACATTAAGTAGATTCTCTCATTGATATTGGTGGTATTTAAAAACACCAAGGTAACTATATAAAATACTTTAAATTTTTAACAAGCATATATTTTATAGCCATGCAAAAGCCCTTAATATAAGGGATATATTTATTATGGGAGTCGAAATTAGTCCATATAGAGTCACTACCTTGTTACATCATGTATATTGGGGAAATACAACTTTTGTAGATTTTGCACTACCATTTATGAAATGTTTGTGATATCCTAACTCATGAGCAAGTTGCGTTACTTCCATATCTTTCAAAGTAGAGACTAAAATAGTCTACTTCAAGTTGGATAATTGTGAGTTATTCAATGTAAGAGACGGATGATGTGAGGTATTTGTTGATGAGGATGTTGGTATAATAAATGGTCTCTTGAAGCAAGAAGTGATTGAAGGTTGAATATATCTATTGTCTTTATCAATCATGGCCTCATGTGGTATTTGTTGATGAGGATGTTGGTATAATAAATGGTCTCTTGAAGAAAGAAGTGATTGAAGGTATGATAAATGGTCTCTTGAAGCAAAAGTGATTGAAGGTTGAATATATCTAGTGTCTTTATCAATCATGGCCTTGTGTGGTGCTGATGATGAAGATGAAATACCATCATTCTCTACTCTAGTCCATTCATCCATGACAACCTTGAATTGTGTATACAATTCATGTCCATATTAAACTGACTCCTGTCCATATCGATCAAACTTGATGACTTCACATGCATAATGGTATTTGCTTAAGCAAGTCAAGTATGGTAGAAGTTTTTTGATCAAGATAGAGTCTCCATGATCAATATCAAATGTTTTTGGATAAATGCAATTCTCAATAGGATTTGGACATCCTTTGTAAGATTGTCATCTATGAGAATAATGTTGATATGCTGACAAACATCTCCATATTGATCTCAGACAAACTTCAGATGCTTGAACATTGCTTCAACTCCCATCTTATCTAGCCTATATATGATTTTGAGTCTATGTCTATGAGATTGTTCCTAGCTCCAAACCATGAAGAAAGGATACTTTTTTTTTGCATGGATCTCCAAGCACTTAATAACTGCCATGGCATTTTTATGTAAAGATGTTGACCAAACTCCCACTTGGAAGCTTACAAATAAGGCTTCAAGAAACTCCATACATCCCGATTGAAGAACAAGCCATTGCTTTTCCATTTGAAAACTTTGAAACTTTTTAGACTTAGCAAAGCATCTTTGTAAAACAAGACCATTGAGATCAAGTATTACACATAATTGTGTTACATTTTTTTATCTAGGACACATAAATCACATCATCATACTCTATTGTTGTTGAGTCCATTAGATATCCAACCATAGATGTTTTAGTTGAAGTTACAAAGAATAAAAAGAAGCACGTTAGATTCATTTACTTCCTCATCATTCTACTTAATGTTTGAGCTATAAACTAGCATACAACACTAAAGCAATTTAACTTCATATTGACAAATACATGCATAGGCACTAGTTAATAAATGATATCTAAAGAAAAGAGACATTTGACCATGTGGACAAATCTAACCAAGGGTTATATCATGAGGTGAAGAAAATATATATGATGATTTCTTTGAAGTAAAATCTATTCTAGTAAGGTCATTTTTTCGTACCTAATTTTTATCGCTAATTATAAGTATCCTTGGGATACTAACAATAGATTATTGTAATTAGTTACAAAATTTATCTTATCATTATAATATTAAACATACTTAGATTATAAAAAGGCCTTCAAAATGGCATGTACAAAGAAGGTGTTTGTTAGTCTTAATTATTAAAAGAAAATTTAAACATGATACTTTTGACCATGTGACCAAAAATACTGTCATGTACAAGTGACACATAATTTAATCGAGATAAGCTATACTCTATTTGGATAAAATTTTCATAGTTTCTTCTTAAGGACTAACCATTCTATTTTTGAACTAGTTACATTCCATAGATATTTAAACTTATGAATTGTAACAAGCATTTTATCTTAATATTCCATATACACATCTCAAAAGATACATTGGAGGTGAAATCTTTGTTGTAATATTTGCTAGTGAAGTAAAACTCCTTTGGGAGGTGCATTGAAACTTTTTTGGGGTGTGCAATATATTATTGGCTCTCTTATCCTAAAGTACATGCATAGACATACACTAGTGATTTAGTAAAAGAGGTTATAAGAGATAAGAGATTTGACCATGTGGACAAATCTAACCAAAACTAACATGATGAGATCATTACACAACACATAGAAGAGTTTAATTGAAATAAGATCTAGAATAAACTTAAGTAAATTTTACATAGCTGGCTCAAACTTTTCATTATGATAAGTAATCTTACACATTAGATGACAATATATCCTTTAAACAATTATCCTTATAAAGGATGATACATTTTAATGAGCTCTTTAATACTATTTTAGCAAAAGATTTACTTAAATAGATTTTTTAAACCAAACATGCTTGGTACCGTTTGCAAGAAATTAAAAAAACTAAAAGTTTCTTTAAGTAATATCACCAAAGAAAGAAAATATCTCAAATGCTAATGGAAATAACTTCTCAAGAAAAAAACCAAAAGTACATCAATGAGTCTTCCTTGATGAAAGGAGAACGAATGAAGTTTAAACTCCTGAAGTAGCCTTTAATTTCTCTTTCATAATTAGACTTGCTATATCTTGGCTTGATTCTTCTATGCCCTCGGGTGGTACTTCAAGAACTTGAACTTTAGTAGGAGGAACCTCTTGGGAATTTCAATTTTGTTTGGCACTCATAGACTCTCCACAATTGTGCTTCAACCTCTCTTTTCTCTTGAGTGTTGCAAACCATTGCAATAGTCTTCATGTGATTTATCAATGCCACCTTAGATGCAAGTTCACTTGCATATACATCAAATACAACCTCATGAGCATCATTGAATGCTTTGATTGTAGTCCCCATAACTTTCATTTTCTTTCTCAAAACGGCCTTTGCAATCCTCTGGTGAGTTTTCAAGGTCTTCGTCATTGCACTCCTTGTCCAGGCCTTCGAAGTCCAAAATGGAAGGCTTGTTGACATTGTTTATAAATTGTTCAAAATTGATGAAGCTTTTCTCCAGGGTCACTAATGTCAAAACCACAAAAGAATTTATAGATTCAAAAGAAAAGGTTCTATCCATTGGTAGGAAGCCAACACTACCAACTAGCATGTGATACTTGCAAGAAATCCTTTCAAGAGCATTTTCCAAAGCTGCCATTTCCTTTCGATCAAGAAATGATAACAACATGAATTGTTTAGGTTCACATGTCATTTGTAGTAGAGTGGATATAACCTTTCCAAACTTTATAGAGTCCCATTTCATTCCCTCAACTCCTTGTGCTACATCTAGAACAACAACCCCAATGGTAATTCGATCTTTGTAAACATTATGTACAAGAACAAAGGTTTCTAGATTACATCCGACAACATATACATGCCAAGGTGAACTAGTGGAGGATTGTAGATGATTTATTTTTTTTCCGATTAGGAAGTTCACAATATCTGTTGCTCCATTTGGGAGGGACCCTGCATCAGCTCCACGTGTGAGCTTCTTTGATACCCAATCATTGCAAATGCCTAAAATCTTTGTGTAGACTTCATCATTGATATCATGTCATCAACAAGCTCTTCCCAAGTCTTCATCACATCGCTACTTTTTGAATTTGAGGCATTGAAAAGAGTGACTAATTCCTCCTTTAGGACCCTATCTTGCTTGATTTGCTTAGCCCTTGTTTCCATGTCAATCATATCTTCCTTATCCCATTTGTTTCTAAGAAAAAGGATATGACCTTCATTGATCTCCTCTTGTAGTGTAAAGATGTCTCCATCCTTTAGACCTATAAGGCAATGAAATGCAGCAGGATAAGGTTGCCTTCCCATCTTTCTCAAACTCTCCTCCTAGGATATAAGCTCACCTCTAGAGTATCTCTTCATGATTTTGATCCAACTATCAAATATTTCTTGGGAGCTAATAATCATATGGAAATCTTTAAATGCGCAATTTTCTCCAATGTATGTCACAAATCTCTTCAAAAAAAAGATCAAAATAGTGAGCATAGAACAAAAGAAAGAGCATCACACTAATCTTCACAAAAAGAGAAGGTAAGCTTATATGTGATTCCTTGCATTTGTACTCTTTGAGAGCTTTTCTTAGAAAGCCCTTGTTGGGGTTTTGGTGGAGAACCAAATGCTAGCCCCACTGATCTCTTAATTTTTGAAGTTGCTCAAAATAAGGGGCGGGGCATTCTTCATCATAACATTATGTGATTCCATATTTGTCACTCTCATGAAAGCTCAATACACAATTTGGCAGGACAATCAACTAATATTCTAGCATTTCTCGTGGTGTATAAATGCTTGGTTGCTAGACAGTGTGTAGTTTCACTTTGAATATATATCATTGCTGCATGAATTGAGGGAAGCCTTGATATAATCCAATAACTATAAGTGTCCCCAACTTATTAGAATCTGCCTCATCACGATACATGGGTCTCTTCTCATTGTTGTCTTTTGTACAAAATAGCAAATGATGCTTGGCCATAAAGGCCAAATGTATGCCCATAGAGGTTGAATGTGTGCCCAAAAGAGGCTTGCCCATAAGCAGTTTTGTATGGAAGATATGAGAAAATATGTATGCTCTAGAAGCTCTAGGGAGAGATGCCATGAATCCCATAATCACAGTGAGGAAGAGTGGTACTATCCAAAAAGCTATATAAGAATGTACTTGACACTCATTTCAATGCAATGGAACTACTAGTTTGAGTCTTTGCCAGTGTCATTGTTCATCTTATACAAGAATGTGTTTATGAATCCAAGCTTCCATCTTGGAACCTAATTCACTTGTGTAATAGTTTGTCTATCTAAGTCCATGTCATCATGAGCAGTGTCTTCATCTTTCATCCACCATAGCTAAACCTTTGCTCTAGATCCGTGTTTCTCAACGTGGTATTAGAGCCATGGTGAGCTAGGTTTAGCCCTATCTACTGCTCCTCCAGCTCATGACCACAAGAAGTCTTCATTCTCTTACCCTATCTTATTCAATCTACATTTTATCTTTCAACTTTCTCAATCTTTTCTTTCTCATTCTCTTCTCTACTCAAGCTAGTTAGGACTAAAAGTGAACTAAGTACTTGTATCCTCTCTTGCATACTTTTCTTCTTCTTCTACCTCCTTCTCTGGCCTTAATGGTGATAATAATTGCTTAGCTTGATTAGCGAAGAAGAGAGAGAATCAATTTGATAGTATAAGAGAGAGTTCTGTTTTCTATTCTTGGTGTAGAGAATGAAGCAAAAGGGCATAGACACAACTCAAGTAAAGATAGATTCATCAAAGAAAGAGCTCTTAACACTAAAGTACAAGGTGCAAGAACTACATATCAAGAGCGGGAGTACAACAAGAAGATCTGGACCTTGCACTACAAAGAGGAGAAACAAGAGGTGGTGTTTTTTGTGTGGAAGACCGGCTTGAAGCTCAAGCTTGAGCCGTTGCTGTGAACGACTGCTGCTGCCGAAGTCAAAGCCAAAGAGGTCACTGTTGAGATTCATTGGCTCAATCAATCCCTTCTAGATCAAGTACCTACATGAAAAAGACAGTTCAAAGAGCTGAGAACCGGGCAAATAGATCAAATTGCAAGCTGCATAAGGTCGTTCTCTTCACATGCAGTGAAATCATTAGCACATTGAGAGGTAGTCTAGATTGCACCGGTTCATTTTGACCTGGTTCATTTTTTCTTAAAATCATAAGCTTATTCTTTCTAACCTAAGGCTAGAGCACTCACACATAGAGTCGATTCACACTGGCTCACAAACTACATATACACTTTCACACTTTGTCCTCTCAATCCGATTCAGTCTGAACCTTGTGCACACCTATTGTTATCCAAAATCCAGCTTGTCTAAAGCCATATTCAAACTTTAGAATTTATTCACATTGGTGAAAAAGCCTAGTACTACCACCACATGAATCATGTTGCCAATCTGCATTAACATTTGGACCTCATTGTAAAAGGGATTAGACACTGCCATTGTGCAAAAAGTCAGTCCGATAAGACCTTCCTGCATTTAAAATGACTTGCTTGCACCATGCACAAGAGTCCAAAAGGAAATCCAATGCCATGTCAAGCCCTTTCATTAAGTCAAATCATTCCAAAGAGAAACATATCTATCTTGCAAAGCTGCGTGGAACCCCCAAATCTATGTATCCCAAAGTTTATGTCATGTCAAGCTACATCAATGTACCTTTTTGTATCCATCTCAAACTCACTGAGAAAGAAGATCAAAAGGACCTCACAAAGTAGACTAGAGCATACGATAATGAAGTACAAAAATATGAAGAGCATGAAGAAAATAAAACAAAGACCAAGAAGATTGAGGACATCACCAAAAGAAGCCAAAGGAAGATGAAGAAGATACTTTCCACTGTTGAAAAAAAAAGAATTTCCCATAGTGGATATTGTTTCCCATAGTGGATATTGTTAAAACCCTACCAAAAATGTAAAGTTTCAAGCCTTAACTTGACTAGGCTACCAAAGAGCTAGTCTCTTAGACCATGTCATGTAGGGGGACAAAAGCTAGCAAGGGTAGAGACTCATCATTTGAGGGGGGTGTTGAGAATAGCAAATGATGCTTGTCCATAAAGGCCATATGTATGCCCATAGAGGTTGAATGTGTGCCCAAAAGAGGCTTGTCCATATGTGGCTTTGTATGGAAGATATGAGAAAATATGTATGCTCTAGAAGCTCTAGGGAGAGATGCCATGAATCCCATAAGCGTAGTGAAGAAGAGTGGTACTATCCAAAAAGCTATATAAGCATGTACTTGACACTCATTTCAATGCAATGGAACTACTAGTTTGAGTCATTGTCAGTGTCATTGTCCATCTTACACAAGAATGTATTTATGAGTCCAAGCTTCCAACTTGGAACCTAATTCACTTGTGTAATAGTTTGTCTATCTAAGTCCATGTCATCGTGAGTAGTGTCTTCATCTTTCATCCACCATAGCTAAACCTTTGCTCTAGATTCGTGTTTCTCAACACAAAAGGCATAAAATGTGCTACTGTTGTTTGATTCATGGGATTCTTTATGAAAGACATGGTTAGCTTCTCCATATAATCCCAACATAGTAACCTATAAGAATACAAAGGAGGTGCCTCATAGCACCTATCAATCAGAATAGGAAATTGTGTTGTTGGACCAAATGGGAAGAATTTTCAAACATGTGAAATCCAGATTCTTCCTTCTTTCCCTTTTTCTTAACTATCTTAGGAAAATCAAATGTTCTTTCTACTCCCTTGACCTCAAGAGAAATTATTATCTTTGCAAGTGTAACTTCCAGCATGGAAGGTACAGTGGCATCATTCTCACTAGTGTTTGTTGAGGTAGTTGCAATGGAGTTTCTGTGTAGAGATGCAGGTTGAGAGAGAGAGAGAAGAGATAGAGACACACGATTTGTGGTACTGAAGAGTGTACCTCAATAATGATTTTAGATAGGTTTATGTACTATGTACAGATGGCCCTTATGAGCGGACACATGCACTGCCCTTTATCCCAACAACCTCCCCTCTAATGGCAATGTGCCCAAAGGTAGAGGAAAAAAGAATCAGCTAAGTCTAAGTATGTAAAAAGCTGAAGAGATTATACCTATCCAATACCCATCATCTGTCGGCAATGGGCAAATCTCTGTGTTGAAGGTCTGCAAGGTTATCATTAGTGTCACCTTGACCAGCTCAATGCTCTTGCTATCAAGTACCTCTATGATGAAATGATACTTCACATGTATGTGTTTTGTCTTTGCATGAAAGACAGGGTTCCGTGCTAGCATGATAGCACTCTTACTATCATAGTGGAGGAGAGGAAGCTTAGTAATCCCAAGCTCAGCAACCAAACGTGACAGCCATAAGGCCTCTTTCCATGCCTTAGTGGCAGCCACATACTATGCCTTCGTAGTAGACAGTGCAATACACTTATGCAGCCTGGATATCCAAGAAACAGATCCTCCTGTGAAAGTAAACACATATCCTAAAGTGGACTTCTTACAATCTTCATGTCCAACATAGTCTGTATCCGTAAAGCCAACGATAGATGTCTTCTGCTTACCAAAGCTGCATCAAGTCCCAAGTACCATTCTTATCAAGTGATTCCATTTTCGACAGCATGGCCTTGAACCACTTCTTGCTGTTCGGTCTAGTCGTTGCTTCCTTGAAGCATGACGGCTCACCACAATCTATAATTATGCATATATAGGTTGATGTCCTAATAGTTCAGGCTGTCCTAACTGCATGTTTTCAGGTTGAAACTGTGGTGTATCATGGGCAATATCTTGCTAGTCATTTCTAGCACAATTTTTTGCATTTTCAAGAGTATTTACAACAGGTATATGCTACTATCCATTGGGCACAAATGAATGTCTAAAAGATGCATCCTCCTTGAAAACAACCCTTCTGACTTCCTCAATCTTCTCAAATTGCTTATGCATGCGATCTTCACGGAAGATGACGTCATTGTTGTGTACTATCTTTCTTTTCTTAGGATCCCAAAGTCTATACCCCATCTCACCCTCGTCAATGTATCCTAGGAATATGCATTTACAAGACTTTGTTCTAGTTTGCTGCGTTCTTCTTTCCATATGTGCACAAAAGCCTTGTAGCCAAACAATCGCAAATGAGCATAATAAGGTGGCTTGCCCGACCACTCTTTCTAAGGGACTCTCCCCCCCAAAGACCCGCAAATGAGCATAATAAGGTGGCTTGCCCGACCACTCTTCCTAAGGGACTCTCCCTCCCAAAGACCTGTTTGATGACCTATTAATCAGATGAATGGCTGTCATAACAGCCTCTGCCCAAAATCCATGGGGTAATGCAGCATATCGTATGGACCTTATCCTGTATGGTCCAATTCATGTGTGTTGCAACTCCATTTTGTGGTGGATTATGAGGGCCAGTGAGCTCCCTCTTTATCCCCTTGCTGCACAAAGTGCTTGAAAGGCTTTGGATACATACTCCCCACCATTGTCAAAGTGAAGACACTTAAGTGTCTTATCAGTTTGATTCTCAACCAATGCCAAGAATTTTTGAAACTTGTCAAGCACTTCATCCTTGCTACGAATAGGGTAAAATCATACCTTCCGAGTAGCATCATTGACAAATGTGACATAGTATTTCTTTCCTCCTAGAGATAACCCTGGCATTTGACATACATTGGAATGTACTAACTCTAGAGGCAAAGATTTCAGTGAAATAAATTTTTTATGAGATGTATGTGCATGCTTACCATAAACACAATGATCATAGTTCTCAAAATCACCATAACAAAGACAAGGCAAATAACCCAAACAAGAAAGTACTTTCATTCCTATTTGACTCATGTGTCCCAATCGGCCATGCCATAAGGAAACACTTGACTGCTCGGTCACGACGACAACATGGTCATGCACACTAGATATATGAAGTGGATACAAAGTATCACTCTTGCAACCTCTAGCAATAACACTAGATCCCTTACAGATCTTCCATTTCCCATCACCAAAGGTGGTATGAAAACCATCGTCATCTAGTTGTCCAGTACTAGTCAAGCTCTTCTTGAGCTATGGTACATGCCTTACATTCTGAAGAGTGAAGATAGATCCATGTTGAAACTGTTGTTGCACACTGCCAATGCCTGCGATGTCGCATACATAATTTTCCCCAAGATGGACAACACCATGTTGACCTCCTATATAGTCTGTAAACCACTCACGGTGAGGGGTGATATGAAAATCCAAGTGTGCATGCCATCATCCGTATCGGCTATCAAAGCATGTGCACTGAAACATGAAGAGACAAAGAGTACATAATTCCCACTATCTCTCTCATGACTGACTACATTCACCTCTTTGATCTTTACACCGCTCTTCTTAGCAGGCTGACTCTCTTTCTTCTCTTCCTTGATGTCATCTATCTTCTTGCCCTTCCCTTTCTCTTTCTTCCATTTATAGCAATCATGTTTGAAGTGACCCTTCTTGCTATAGTGATGGTATTCAACATCCTTACCACATGATTTACTACGTCCCTTGCAGATTTGCCTTTCTATTGTGATTTACCTCTAGTATGCAAAGCACTGTAAGACTTACTGGATGCATTGTTCTACCGATTCATTTCTTCCATGAGTAGAGCACTCTCTACATTAGCATACAAAAGCATAGCATTAGAATTGCTCATAGCAGTCTTGAAGGTATCCCAGCTCTTTGATAGAGTGCAAAGCAAGAACGTAGCTTTAAACTCATCATCAGTATTGAACTTCAAAGCAGTAAGCTGGCTAAAAATGGAGTTAAACTCACTAAGGTGATAGACATTGCAGTAGCCTCTTTCATACGGAAATCCATGAGTTTCTTCAGCTAGTAGAATTTTCTTGTAGCACTATTTATCGGCATACAACTCTTCCAGTCGCTTCCAAATGTCATAAGCAGAATCCAACCCTTCAATGTTAAACAGCAAGGCATCAAAAATCGATAGCTCAATGGTCGAGTGTGAAAGCTCATTCATCTTATCCTAGTTGACTTGCTCTACATTATCTAGTTTTGTTCCCTTTAATTTAACCAGCAATGCTTGCTTCTTCTGCAACAAGATATTATATCACTACTTTTGCCAAACTGCAAAGTTGTGTGCTTCTTCAAGCTTCTTGATATGCATAAGATGATTGTCATTGCTGGTAGCCATGATTCACATCCAAATAACTGTATGACAGTAAATAACAGCTAATGCTAAGGAATGAAATCTCCAAAATCCACTCAATAGTATGTTAGGAATATCCCCAAGTATGTACAGCAAGAACATACATCAGTTCATTGCCCAAAATGCCTCAAAAGGATTCAATAACAGTAAACATACCAATTTCATGACAAAAACGGAGTGCAATCCTAAAATTCTTGATGATGGCGCCTTCAGGCCTGAAGAGATTAGAATGCTGGTCCGAGTGTTGGAGATGATGGGGAGTGTCCCCAAATGGCTAACGATGGCTACCAACAAGCTCGAATGAAGAGGGAAGCTTCAATCTTCAAGAAGAAGCTTCAAACCTTGCTGCCCTACACGTAGACTCTTCACAATGAACTCTTCTTCAACTTTAAGCTCTTGCACTTGAACTGATTGCATGAACCAAGCTCTGATACCAGTTTGTTGAGGTAGCTGTAATGGAGCTTCTGTGTAGAGATGCAAGTTGAGAGAGAGAGAGAAGAGATAGAGACACATGATTTGTGGTAATGAAGAGTGTATCTCAATAATGATTTTAGATAGGTATATGTACTATGTACAGCCTGGCCCTTATGGGCAGACACGGGCACTGCCCTTTATCCCAACATTGTTAGCAACCATACTAACAACTAGAGCTTGTGACAAGGAACTTTATTGAGGTGATTTTGACTTTGAGCTTGTGGGATTTTGTGAATTATTTTCTTCTTGAGGAGTAGGTGAAGAACTTGAGTCTATTTGTTTATCTTGGAGCTTCATTTTTTAGTTGGGGTGATCACATTTTCTTGATAGGGAAAGTAGTTCACTATTTTGGATAGCTTGGAATGTTGATATAATGTCTTTCTGTGCCCTTTACCTCCTCAAATACGGTCCAACCCATTTTTTTCAAAGAGTACTCTTCGTCCTCTTTAATACGTGCAAAGTGAAATGAAAAAGGATCAAGTTTGTATACTACATTTCCCCCCTTAATCTTAACAAGATTACATGGTATTCCCTCTTTCTTCCCAGCACATCTATCTGTTATCTTCTATATGACACCATCTTGTTGAAAAAATGCAATATCATTGTTTAAAGTAAATAAGAGAACATTGTCAGCCCTTTTTCCTTGACTATCATAAACATCCACATACCATGGACACACAAAATCATCACTAACTCCATCAATGGTTTGGGTTTCCTTTTTGGATGTTCTATCTTAATTCTTTGCCATTGAATAGTTCTACAAAGAGAAAAAGTTGTCAAACAAAAGTGGATCTATAAATAGTCAAAATTCACAAAACCTAAATAATTTATAAGATTTCTAGGTTGAAAATTGAAAACACAATACCATAAGATTTTACAAAATACAAGATAAATATACTCCAAAGGGACTCTACCATAAAATGAAATATTAAAATTTGAGATTAAGTATGGTATGAGATCTAATCATAAATAGATGTGCTTATGTATCAAATGTCATGGATTATTTTGGCCCTAAGTTAAGATTAATTATGTTTCTCTTGCAAGAATCATATAGTAAAAACTTTGCCATGGACTTCAATCAGAATATTAAATTCTATTGATAGTGAGACTTGGCCATGGGTCTAATCAAATGGTTAAGCAATAATGAAATGTTAACTATTAGTGTGGTATGAGATATAATGAAAAATCATTGTGGTTATGTAGAAAATCTCATGGATGATTTGTCCCTATAAGTTAACATTGGATTTATTCTCCATGTAAGTTTGATATGCAAGGATTATACTCTAGGAACTTTGCTAAGATTTTTGGCCATGTGGTCAAATCCTATTTAATCAAAGAATGAGATTTAGTCCAATATGAGATCCACCCATATATCAATGTGGCTATGTAGCAATCTTACAACTCCATTTGGCCCAAAGTTAACATTTTAATTATTGTACGTGTAAGTTTTCCTTGAAAGGAGTCATATTGTAGAAATGTTGCCATTGGTTTTAACCATGTGGTTAAATCCTATTTAGTCATACGACTTATCTATGAGATTAGAAACTTTGCCATGGTTTTTTATCATATGGTTTTTAAAGGCTAGTTAAACAAAGAATGAGGTTTATTGTGATATGAGATTCACATATAAACAAATGTGGCTATGAAGCAAATCTCATAGATATCAAGATAAGGTAATGTAAAAAACACTTGAAAGGTGTAGATTTGACCTCATGGTGAAACTTACTAGATATCTATATTTTTATAACCTACTTTTAACCATATGACTAAATCTGGTTCCATAACCATATGAAGAAAGTGATTCCTTTGTTGCAACATGTTGTGAAATTGGATTTGACTATATAGCCAAATATCATTTTATAGTGAAATGAAAAAAGTGGTCTCATGGTTTGCAAGATGTATGAGATTAGATTTGATCATGTGGCTGAATGAAATAAGAATGGGGGATTCTTGTATGCTAGCATTGATAACATAATGAAAGATTTGACCATATGGTCAGTTTTTATTTTATAATGGAATAGACAAAGTGACTTATTTGTGGCAAAATGATATGATATTTATATATGAACATATAGATAGGAAATTATGAAAAATTGAAATGAAATAAATGGTTTATAGAAACAAAGTGATTCATTTGTTGCACGACAAGTATTGACCACATGGCAAAACTTCCTATAAATATAGTTGGTAATTAAGGAGTTCCAAGTAGAATATGGTCTTCCTTTTTGGAGATAATATAGAAGATGTTTGTGTTAGAAGATTTTGCCATACAGCCAAATCTAGCATACCCAAAATTTATATGATCGAACCCACCATAGATTTAGTCTTAATTTTTTAGGATCAATTCCCAAAAAGTGGTTTATTTGTTGCAAGGAAAGATTTGACCAAATGGCCAAATTATAGAAAGTAATGAATGCTAAGTAGAAAATAGTCTTTCTTGTTGGAAGTAAGTAAGGGTTGATAATGTAAGAAAGCATTTGACCAAATGGCAAAATGCCATTCTTGTAGTAGAATGAACAAAGTGATTGATTTATTAGATTGTGATACTGCAAGAGTCCTTGTTTTGGCCAAGAAATAGCTTAAAGAGAAGATTTGGCCGCATGGCCAAATCTCGCAGTATATTGGGAAAAAAAATTTACATCTTATATTATAAGAAAAGATTTGACTACATGGCCAAATCTCAAATTGTTATGGATAAAATAACAAAATGTACTTATATTGTACAATTTTTTTTCACAATATGGTCTAATCTTTAGATTGATGAAAGATCATGATATGTGTTGTTAAAATATCAAATTTCATCCTATGGCAAAATCATATATTGCATTCCATGTAATATGCTTTATTGAGTATTGGTAAATATTGTATGGACATATGCTTAGTGCAAAATCATAAAGAATATAACAATCAAATATTATGAAAATGCTTTTACTATGAAAATATAGTATAATAGAGAGTGCTATATAGTAAAGTATAATACGGTGTATAAGAACTTGATAAAATGCTCTAATATTAGTGAATAATACAAGAAATATAAGGCTAGATTTAGCCTTGAGGAGATACCTTAAGATATACAGCATCACACAATAGAAAGAAAGGTTAGTATTTTAAAAGCACTCATTAATGAAAGCATTGCACAAACCATTTATTTCATATTCACATCCAAGAGTTTTCTCAATATTACACAAATTATATATTTCATTTTTGAAAAGAAGTGGAGAATCACTAACACCAAATCAATGTAGTTTAACTCAAAATCAGAAATAAAGTAGGGAAGAGTTTAAAACATATTGTAACTAATAGAAGTAATCAATCTATGCTATTCAAAACATAAAAAAAATCACCCGTGAAGTAGACCAAACATATCCCAAACCCCCATTGGGGACACTACCCCCTCCCCTCGGACCCCCACTGGGGGCGTTGCCTTCAAACCTCCACTAAGGACGTTGCCCCCAAACTCTCACTGTGGGCATTTCTTCTAGATTTGCCCCCCTCCCCCCTGTTGCAAGAACCCACAATTGGGATATTTCCCTTATTTCCACAACTAGAGATATTGCCTACACACTCTCTCTCCTGCTCTACTAGAGATTCGACTCTCAAAGTGTCATTAAGGTGGCTTCAAAATCCTCAATGACATTACACATTATATATTAGATACATTAAATATACATAATCTTACGAAATATGATTTAATATATTTCAATTATATTTATTAATTATTAATAAAATAAAACTAAAATTTATTTTAATAATATATTCCATAATATGCACATAGTACGATATATTAATATAACATGATTTAGACTAAAATAGTATAACATAAAAATAAAATGCAATATGTTTCATTTTACTATTATGAACAAGTAGGTACTATAAGATCTATAAATATTTAACCATGATATAAATTATATTTCCTTCTCAAATAGCTTCTAATTGATTGTGAAATTTCCTAAATCTTTATAGCTTTACTTCATAGGGTATGAAATCTCCTATTCTTTAGAGGTCCTTGTGGTTTCAACATTTAAGCATGAGGTCAATGTTTCTCATGAAATATCTTTATGTTGTCATATGGAATACATAAAATAAAGATTTTGATCATTTGATCAAATATTTTCTTATGGAGATCACAAAGACGATTTATCCTTGTTGACATACAATAGAGGCTTTGACCATTTGGCTAAATCTTTTCTTGTGAACATTACAAAGAATTTTAATCCTAAGTCTTGTCAACTACTTGCAATAGAGGTTTCGACCATCTAGCTAAATCTTTTTCCATAAAGATCACAATGAATTTTTATCATTGTTGTATGTATTTTGCTTGAGGTTTTGACTATCTGGCTAAATATTTTTCTATGGAGACCACAATAAATTTTTATCCTTTTTGTCATATGGAATACATTCAACAAAGATTTCAATCATTTGACTGTCTTTTCCTATGGGGTTCACAAATAGTTTTTATATTTTCTATGGTGTGGAATACATACAATAGATTTTTAACAAGGTGACTAAATCTTTTCCTATATACATTATAAAGAATTTTAATCATTGTTCTCGTGTTGAATAGATATGGTACAAGTTTTAAACATCTGCTATATCTTTCCCCAATGAGAATACACAGGGAAGTTTTTACTTACACAAAGAGTAGCTAATAAAATAAAGTAAAATCAAGGGCAACTAAAAATAACAGAAGAATCTCTTCTTCTTTAGTTTAGGGCATAGTTCATGAGAAAGTTGATTTTTTGCCATATGGTCAAATCTATCTCCTTTTTGTAAGATGCTTCTATTAATACTTTGTATTGTGGATGTTGGACTCATTTTATCTAATGTTGCTTTTTTCTTTTCAATGAAACTTGACACTTCATTATGTTTAGCAATTTCATTACTATTTTTTTTTCTTTTTGAGAGGTGACAATATGCAAATCTCCATTTTCTCACTTGTACAAGTATCATGAATAACGAATTTTATTTTGGAGAAACTATGAGCTAGTTGATCATGAGATTGTTGCACTTGGGAGAGTGCATGCAATGCATCCAAATGAGACATACCATGGAGAAACACTTCAAGATGAATATATTTCAGTGACTATTGATGAATATCTAAATGTAGTGGCATATTTATCATTCCCAAGAATTGATGCAATGAAGGTTCATGAAGTTGTAGGTGGTTTTGCAAAATGGGAAAAGAAAGATGTAGTGGTTATTTCAAACTCAATAACAATTCATGACGAAGGAGATGATTACGAATCAAACCATGTCCTACCTCCTGAGTATATTGATGTGAATAGCATTCATGAAAGTTGGAGAGAACATAGAGTGATGCTATGGATAGAAGGCAACACAATGTGTGTTGGGGCGACAAGGTTTATATTAGTGGCTTTTCCATATGATACGATAAACTTTGAATTGCTGGGAGAAGAGGATGTTGGTGTGGTGGTAGATAAAGCCCTTGATCAAACCATACGAACATATATAGGTGACAACCTCCACTGTGCCACTTTGGAAAGATGGCCTATTAAACAGGTCACCTTTGATGATGGAACACCGTTGCTACAACAACAATCATACATGCAATTTATTTCTACAAATGCTTGTGAAAAAATCATGGAATATACAAATGAAGATTCTATTTCTACAAAAAATTTAATTTTTGTTCAAAAGAGATCATATTGTATGGTCAATAGAAAGCCTCAAATTATTGCCCCTAAAGGTGCAAACTTGAGGACTTCTATGGACTCCATTTCACAAGTTTCCACGATTGATTGTTGCCGCCAAGAAAAGTGTTATTATTATGTTGATAGAGAAGCAATGAAACAATTATATAAATACTTTTGGGGATTGCAATTTGAAGACCACACACCTATGTTTATGACAAGTTTGAATCATCATGCATGATTGATCACGTGGGAACAAGGAAATACAACTTCATCTTCAGTGGGACAAGTGGTATGTGGAAGGGCGCGGTATGAGATTCATGAAATCCCAAAGATATCTTTTTACAGGTACAAAACACAATTTGAGCATGGCATGTGGAGGGCAATGCATGGAAACAAGGGGATAATAAGAGCAACTTGGGATCACACAGAGATGAGAAGAGCCATCCTTAGAGATTTTGTCAAGAAGAATGCAGAGAAAATGCCACATAATAGTAAAAAAATGCAAGATGAATCAAGGGAGACACAATTGGTCATCTGAGATATTTACAAGCAAGTAGATGTATGGGCAGAAGTAAATGCAACATTGAATAGTATTGGATGTAAGCAAATGTCCTTATTCACCTTCAATAGTATTTGGAACAGAAAGCTCAAATCATGTAACCTTAGGAAAGACAAGTGAATTCTCCAAATGTAGTATTTGCTCAGAGATCAAAGAGTAACTTGTAGCAACAAAGTGTCTTCAAGAGCAAAATGTGCTTCTAAAAAAATGTCAATGTCACATGCTACAACAACAAAGTTTTTGGAACATATACTGTAGTTAGCGCTTGGCCCTAGCATTAGATCCAGAGAAAAACTTGTGCGTCATACATGATAAGATGGACCAACAAAAGATAGTTATCCCTAGGTTAAGGCTTCGATCAAAAGAGACTGAAAGATCTACTCAACTACCAATTTCTCTAACATGCATGATTACACATGGACATGGAGAAAGCAGATATGGGCATTTCTCACTTGACCTATGACCTCACAATCCTAACTTCACAATTGCCTCATTGTCCTTGTGCTTCAAGAACTTGGAGTGACTACACGTGCATGCAAATGGTGATCTACAAGTAGATGGAACACCGAGATCAACCTCCGTGCTACTAAATGCCCTCAACTCGAAAAAAGTACTGGACCACCATCAAGGTGTTGCACAAAATAAAACATGCATGGAAGATAATACACCACAAGATGGACATCATTGTTTCAAATGATTGCCAGAGAACTTGCTACTTCAACTTGATAATTGTGGATCAAAAAATGAAAATCGCTATCTCTTTGCATATCTATCATTGCTTGTTGCACGAGGAACATTCAAGATGATCTAGCTTGGGTTTCTCATGGTCTATGATACATGAAGAAATCGATGCAATGTTTAGCAAATTTTCAGAGAAGCGAAGGACGAGCATAACCTTCACTTTTCCTCATCTTATGCAACATTTTCAATCATTCCAAATGTCAAGTCCTACACCTTTCTTGTTGATGCATGTGTCTAAATTTAAGAGATACATTGAGGGATACTTGTGTGATCCCAAAGATACACTTGTTGGTCACTCAAAACCTCTTCAATTTCAGTTTTATATGCAAGGAGGTACACCTGTCATGCAATACAAGATGCATCCAAAGTCCCCACACTGGTTACCAAGAGAAGGTGGCATTGAATTATGGAAGAGAGTCTTTGCAGGAAAGCCTACTCTTCCAAAGGGTGTTCCAATGTTGCTGCCCATGTTTGAGTAAGTTAAGGATCATCAAGAAGTAGTAAATGGAGTGAAGTATTGGAAAAGATGGTCAAATGTATGAGGACCTGAAGCAGAGTTCACAAAATTTATAACACCAATGGTTGATTATTGGAAACATATGAGCTATGCTCTTCAAACTCCAAATGTCCAAGAAGATATATTTTTCATAGATTTTCTGCCAATAACACAAAAAGCGATGTAACCAATATGGATGTAGATAATGCAGATGACTTTATTGGATTGGAAGAGTTGAGTGATCACTATTGTGGTCCTCTCAGCAAGACCCAAACATGCATTTGCACCAATGCTTGATGTTAAAAAATGTGACTTTGTGCTTGTTAGACCTTTAGATCCAGTATATCCAATATGGCTTGGTGTTCCACAAAGTGAGGTGGATACAAATAGAAATTCCAAAAACTTCAACAAGATATGTATACAATATTGGGCACCAATTTGTAGACATCAAAATGCTACAGATGTGTAGGTATATCTTATTTGTTGGCATAAATATTGGATGTGCAACAAAAAAGATCTTGAACGATGGGAAACAATAGATAGCATTGTCTTCTCTTGGATGAAGAAAGGTACAAAATCTCCCAAAAATTTTAAAATTTCCCCAAAGGTTGTATTGAAGGCCAAATAAAGTCTACAAGAATCCATTGACTAAAGATTTTCAAGGATATTAAGACTAAGGTGTTTATTAACACCACCTTTTTGAGTTTTTTTCAATCTCTTGGAAACAACCATAAGTAATAATATGTTCCATTGCACCAAGTTCCAAATTAATAAAATTCCCAAAATTCATGAAATCCATTTTGATTTGGAATTCCCATATTGATGGGAAATTTCCAAATTCCCAAAATATGGAGTAAGAGGATCGTCTTATGGCCATGAAGAAAATTTTGCACGAGGCCACCGTACTTCTGGAAGGGGTGATTTTATGCCTAGAGTAGGAGGAGATCCTACTCTAGAGGTAGAGAACATTCTAGTCCATAGAGAGCTTGCACATGTCATTATTATGGGCAATTTGGTCTCTTTGAGAGAGAGTGCTTTCAGAAGCAAAATGCTATGGTTAGGGGTTGAGGAAGAACCCAGCTTGGGCACTATGCATATGGATATAGTAGGGGTGGCTATGGTTCTAGAGATGGATCATCACCTAGAGGTCATCTCTTTGCCTTGGAGCATGTACTTGGGAAGATATGGTGTGAGTCTAGAACCTTTTGTGCCTTTTTGGGTTTTTGGATAGTGAGGATATGGCTAGGTTGGCCTTTTTTTTTGAACTAGACCTCCTCCAAAATGTAGTTTGTCATATTATTGCTATCAATTCAATCCTTAATTCTTTTACCATTTTTAAAGATGTGGGTTTAGGTGCCAAACATACTAGTCAAAGGTATTTGCTCCCATGATTAGAAGGATTTATTGAAGCAAATCCTTAGATAAAAGCTTGATGTGGTATGTTTGTAGGACATCAAATGTGGCTTGGAGTTTGAGGTGTACTTTGGTCACAACTTGCTTATTGATGCTCTGTAAGGATTATGTAAATCATGGATGTCTATCCAAAGCTTGTAAGATTAGTGATCTAAAATTTATTGGTAATTTGATGTAATGTTTTTATATGTCTTTAATTTATCATTTGATAGGTTTTAACAGAGAAAATACTACTGGTTATAGCAGCGGGCTAGTTGTATTTGGTACTACTACTTGCATACAAGATAAACATTGATACTTGTATGGACATAGTTTGTTGCTGGGATGTTTTGCTACTTCCATAGAATGTTTTGAACTGATTTGAGCTTGGTTTATGCTCAGTTGACTATGTTTCTTCATTGTTGGAATACAGTTTATAGCAAGCAGATTGTTAGGAAAACTGTCATGAATTGCAGGAAACTGTCCTGACTAGCAGGAAATTGGTCCTGAACTGTAAGAAAAGGAGTT
Organism: Lygodium microphyllum; assembly: GCF_053477565.2. Taxonomy (NCBI): domain Eukaryota; kingdom Viridiplantae; phylum Streptophyta; class Polypodiopsida; order Schizaeales; family Lygodiaceae; genus Lygodium; species Lygodium microphyllum. The sequence goes on along the minus strand of NC_141160.1, from coordinate 29,166,780 downwards.
AGATACTTACAGGTTGTATACATCACTCCTAAGCTGCAACTATGGAAAATTCTCAAGGCACTGACAATATCACTCAAATTGTGGGAGAAAAGCTGGACAACAAAAAAATTTCTTTATGGAAGTTCCGTATGAAGAATTTTTTGGTTGGCAGAGGTTATTGGGATCAGAAAAGGGCTCATAAGCTATGGACTGAGAGAGCATGCAAGGTGTTACATTGGGTTTCCTTATGTATATCAGATGCTATAGTTATATAGATTATTGGATGCAGTTTTCCAAAGGATGCATGGGACATACTCATGAAGAATTATGGAAATGCAACACATGCAAGAAAGATTCAGCTAAAGCAACAATTCAATAACATGCCTAGGAATGGCAGAAGCATTCAGGTGTACACTACAGAGATCAAGAACATAGCGGATCAACTTGCCACCATTGGATCTTCAGTGTGTGTTTGAGGTTGATATCATTGCAACGACATTGAATGGACTTGGCAAATAATATAAAGCATTTGATACGTCTATTTCTATGAGAGCTGAATCCCCTGATTGGGATGAGCTGATTGCTTTTCTCCTGCATGAGGAAGTTAAGCTTGGGCTGAATACAGGTTCCAGTACGTCTCAAAGCAGAGACACTGTTCTTTACTCTAGCCAGCGTGGTAGAGGCAGTAGAGGCCATGGCTCTTTTCGAGGTCGAGGAGACACTCGAAACACTTATGGAAAGCATCAACAAAATGCATGGCATGACACAAATACATAGGGCCAGCGTGGATCTGGCGGCTTTAGAGGCAGGGAGATCACTCCATGGTAGATGTGGTGGATCTGGTTCATGGCAGTCAAATGATCAATCAAATAGAGATAAGGACTATCATTAATGTGGCCATTAATGTGGCAAATATGGACATATTGAAAATGATTGTTACAAGAAGTAGGGAGATATGAAGGCAAAGGGCAAATATCATGGGCACTATGCATCTTCTAGCGATGCTCATGATGATCAGGTTGATGGATTGTTTGCCATGCAGCATGTGTCTAAGAATGCATCTAGGTAGAACAGAGATGAGAGATGGTACATTGATTCAGGGGCTTCAAATCATATGACACCGCATGGAGAATGGTTTCATGAGATGGTTGCAAGTTCACATGGTTATGTGTGTACTGGGGATGATACCCAACATGACATTCAGCACACAGGAATTGTTTCGTTGTTGACGCTTGATGGCAAGAAAAAAAGCCTACATGATGTACTACATGTATCTACAATAACCAAGAATCTTTTGTTAGTTGGACAGATGGCAGAACAGAATCTATAGGTGAGATTTAATAGAGATGGATGCTTTGTTGAAGAATATAGTAATGGCTGCAAATTGATTGCTAGAGGCTGAGGAGATGGTAGAATGTTTACCCTTGATGCGTCAATTCCATAATTGAAAGCAGCCATGCTTGCACATAATGATGATGCTATGCGGGATGTTGAGATATGGCATAAGCGGATTGGCCATGTGAATGTACAAAAGCTGAAATCTATACAGCAGAAGGAGATTGTGCTTGGACTACCTAAGTTCAAGTATCATGACTTTGGACATGTATGTGATACATGCCAGTTTGGAAAGCAAGCACGGTTTCCATTTATGAGACATATACGGAATAGCTCACAACCTTGCAATTGGTACATTCAGATGTATGGGGTCGTCTCATAATGCTTCGTTTGGTGGTGCTCGTTACTATGTATCCTTCATTGATGATTTCAGCAGAGGTATACTTGGCTTTACATACTGAAACATAAGGATGATGTGTTTGATGCATTCAAGGACTTCAAGAAGCATGCCAAAAATGAGTTGAGCTATAAAATTTCATATCTTAGATTGGATGGAGGTGGAGAACATGCCTCTAATTACTTTGACAGGTACCTTGCTAAACATGGGATTAGAAGACAATTAACTTCCAACTATACACCGTAGCAAAATGATGTAGCAGAAAGGAAAAGTTGGGTATTGATGGAATCAGCAAGAGCTATGCTGAATGAGAGGAGTTTGCCAAATGGATATTGGGCTGAAGCAGTAGTGACTGCTGTCTATGTGTTGAATAGAACCCCTACAGTAGGGATTCATGATGTAACTCCATATGAGAGGTTGTATGGTCATAAGCATGACATTTCACACTTTAAGGTATTTGGTAGCATTGCATATGTGCATGTTCCTGATGAAAAGAGGAAGAAATTGGATCCTAAAGTTGTCAAGAGTGTGTTCCTTGGTTATGCATAAGACTAGAAAGCTACAAGTGTTATGTACCATCTACACATGAGACATTGATTAGCATAGATGTTTTTTATGAGCTAGCATCATGGTATGGTAATCCGATTGCAATGGCTATTGATGGATCAGCCAGCACTAGTAATGCTAAAAATACACCTACAGTGAGTACATCTACGACAGGTGATGGGTTACCTACAGTAAGTCCTTGGTTAGGACGCTTGCGGAGTCGTACTCCTACGTCCACTGACATGGAAATGTCAGTGAGGGGGAGATTGGATAAGGGAAAAGAAACGATGCTTGAGGATGTGACAAGTCCACTTACAGTAGGTTATGAGTCATCTAGCAGTGATAGCTCGGATAGTGAGTTGGGCATTCCATCTATTATGATGCCTGGAGCAAGGCAGGGTCGTTATGTATCGCCTCATGAGAGGCAAGCTCAGAGTGAGCCACAGTTACGAAGATCTGAGAGAGTCAGAAAACCAATTGATAGGTTTACATACATTGGTTATTCAGCTTTCCATTATGCATATATGGCTAGTGTGACAAGTTACAAAGAACCTACAAAGTTTGATGATGTAGTTATAGATGATAACTAGTGTGCTGCCATGGATGAGGAGTATGTAGCCCTGGCTGAAAATGAGACATGGGAATTGGTTGAGTTCTTGAGCGCAAAGTTTCCATTGACTGCAAATGGGTGTACAAGGTTAAGTGCAAGTCAGATGGTTCATTAGAACGCTATAAGGCCAGACTGGTTGCAAAAGGGTATGCACAGCAATATGGCCTTGACTATGAGGAGACTTTCAGTCCAGTGGCTAAAATGGCAACAATCAGAACTGTCATTGCTTTAGTAGCAAGCAAAGGCTGGAAACTATGGCAAATGGATGTCAAGAATACTTTCTTGAACGGTGATTTGGTTGAGGAAGTATATATGGAGCAGCCTGAAGGCTATGTTCACCCAGACTTTCCTACACATGTATGTAAGCTGAAAACGGCTTTATATGGACTGAAATAGGCACCTAGAGCATGGAATGCTCAGACCAGCAGTTATTTACAGCAACATGGATTTAGATTGGGTGATGTAGATCACAGTCTATTCACGAAGAAGACGGATCATGGATATGTGTTTCTAGTGGTTTATGTAGATGATCTTATCATCACTGGAGATGATGAAGAGGGCATTGCTGAAATTAAATCATGTTTACAGGCTGAATTCAGAGTCAAAGACCTTGGCGAACTAAAGTATTTTCTTGGGATTGAGGTAGTCTCTACGCCTCAAGGTATATGGCTGCTAATAGGAGCTGTATACTCATGACATGTTACAAAAGTATGGTATGGCTGAATGCAAGCCTATGGAGACACCTCTTGATCAGAATGTCAAGATATAGATTGATGTTGGGAATGACATAGAGAATGTGACCATGTATCAACAGATGGTGGGCAACTTGATATACTTGACTATTACACATCCTGACTTATGTTATGCAGTGGGGTTGATTAGTCAGTTCATGCATAAGCCTCACAAACCACATTTAGATGCAGTTAGAAGGATCATGAGATATGTAAAGGATACTACAGATTATGGGATGTTTTATGCGTATGGAAAATCTCTTGACTTGATAGGGTTTACTGATGCTGATTGGGTTGGTTGTGCCTCTGACAAGAGGTCAACCAGTGGTTATGCATTTGAATTGGGCAGCAATATGATTAGTTGGCAGAGTAAGAAACAACCTACTATTGCATTGTCTAGTACAGAAAGCTGAGTACAGAGGAGCTACCTTAGCGGCTTGCAAAGCAGTTTGGTTAATGAAATTGCTGAAAGACTTGGAAATACAGCTAGAAAGCAGAGTGAGATTGCATTGTGATAACCTCAGTAGTGTTATGTTGGCTAGCAATCTTGTCTACCATGCTAGGTTCAAACATATTGAGGTTCACTACCATTTCATTAGAGAAATGGTTCTTACAAGGCAGATTAACTTGATTCATGTGAAGACTGAAGACCAGGTAGCATATATATTTACCAAGTCTCTTGGTAAAGAAAATTTCATATACTTTAGACAGCTACTTGGAGTTTATCAGATGGTTTGAGCTTGAGGGGGAGTGTTAGAATATCAAGCTCCCGTTACTCTTCAGTCAGTCTATCTTTACGTGTGTGATCACATTAGCTGGATACAGCTGTATACGTGTGTGACATTCAATAAGTCGATGTAGTCAGCGACTTAACCATAGTTAGTCTTGGTTCTTCATACCTATGTGTGTCAGTCTCTTTCAATTAGTATGATGGAAGAATAATGAAAGAAGAACAACAATGAGCTGAGGCTCATCTTCCGCTCCACTCTATCTCTCTCCCTCTCTTCCAACATCTTCTGCATGTCCTCTTTGTCATTTAGGGTAGGAATATGTCTTTTATCTACTTTGGGAGTGTATGAAATCTAGGCTTATTTGGGAAAAGATACATAAATGTTTTTGTGGATGCATGCCTTAATGATACGATTACATCAAAACAAGCAATTCTAGGCTATAAGGAAATAAGAAAATCCTATTTTCTAGTGCAAATGGCATGTTATCTAAGGTTTGACTCTAATATCTAATTAGAAGGCAAAGAATCAATTTGATTTTGGATCTTTGCCTAGTTATTAGTCTCTCCTAGTGGAAAATTTTTAAAGCTTGTGTAATGGATCCTTAAGGTTTTGAAATAAACTTGTACCAAGGGGAGTGGTAAGGTAAACCTTTTGCAAGTAGTCTATCCAATTGGGGAGATTGTAATTATTACCTTCAAACATAAATATTATTACTTTGCATTAAAGAAAAAGGCTACAAGCAATGTTAAGTGCTATGACTAGAAATAACACTACCTTTTACAATTGAGAAGTGCTCTTAATGCTAAATAGTGCTATTAAGGAGTTATTATGAAGTATTGTTTGTAACTATTTTGTAATGCTAATTGAAGTGATTCTTAGATGTTTAAAAGACAGTGCAACTAGGGGCCCTTGTTCTTCCACCAAATAAGGCCCATGAACAAGAAGAATATACTGTGACAACTTGTAAAAGCAAAAATTAGTTTGAATCATTAAACCTTGTTTTCAAAGCACAAAGACTCAAATTTATGTCTATCTTACCAAGTAGAAAGTAATATCCTTTTCTCCCCAAGCTTCCTTGATTGCCTGAACAAGATTTACGATTGAATGTTTGTACTCTTTTGAATAATTGGATGCTATCTTTTGTTCCCTGAGTACTTTTAAAAATATGTCAAGATGTCTCCAAACCTCCATTCATAGGAATGCCACTCGTGGTGTACTAGCCACATTTGTTGTGATTGCACACAACTCTCTTCAACACTCTCACAATGCACTCATTTGTCTACTTGTATGATTTCCTAGAAATATTCTAGCTTTTGCAGCCCCCATAGAGACGTCTGCTAAGACATCTCTTATTTTCTGTGAGGCTATTGGATCCTTTCTCAAGTGAGCTTGACCTCCATAAAAATCCATTTTTGAGAGCAAAGATTTATGTTTATCAATGAAGTCATTTGACAAAGATACTAGTTTTATTGAATATGCATAGTCAAGATGCAACCTAAGTAACTTATCAATTATTCTAATCTCTGTGTGCAATGTACAAATATGAACATTCCTTAAAGAGATTGAAATAGTAGGATCCCATAAGCCATCCACATTTTTGAACTTGCTCAAATCAATGGAGTTCCCAGTCAGGACTCTTCTTGCTGGCCGCAAAGCACTCCATTCTTTGGATCCTAAACTCTCCTTGTAATAAATACAACGATATTTTGCATTGGCCCTATTACTTGCTCCAAGCATACATTTGATAGTTTTCAAGTCAGCACTCATATGCCACTCAACATTTAAATTATCAACACCATCAACTATTAACATTTCCCCTTCACTTTGAGACTTTATAATATCAAGAATACCTATATGAGAGAACAACCATTTCAAGATTTCATGACTTTCAGTTGGTACTTTTGTCGCACCAATCCACCAAAGTTCCATCTCGGATTGTATCTTAAATTTTTGTTCTTTTCCCCTACCATTACTATAATCCAATGCCTTGTTCATGATACAAATGCTGACTCTTTCTATCTTTTGTTCCTTTTGAATCTGTGCTTCATCCAATTTTAGTGCAAATTGCAAAATACCATCACATTCTTGAATAGTAAATTTATACATACGAACCATTGCAATTTGGACTCTTTTAAGATCAATCCAAATATTATTAAATGTGTTGTATTAAAAAAAATCCTTTGTTTTATGCTTTTCATAGGGCATAGATCCTTCTATATGAATATACTCCCCAAAGACATTTGGAATTCTACGATTCATTGTTGTCCTAGCAATTGAAACTACAAAAGGTTGAGGCAAACCAAATGCACTTATCCTATGACATCTAAGGTTTGTAAACCACAATTTTGAGAGGGTACAATGACCTTTACGGGGCTGATACCCATAATGTCACATGTCTCCACTATTTCATTTGGTTTGACTATTCCTTTTAAATCTTTCACTAACTCTTTCAGAGTTTGTCTTCTCAAGTCTACATTTTCAGGTGATTTTAGAATCCTAAAAATATTATTCTTTGTCATGGTTTCTTTAATAAGCTTAATTCTCTCATTGTTCTCTCAAATATCAAGCATAAAATATTAGAGATACATCTGTTTGCAAGATTTAGTCTCCTTTTTTCACCTAACTACACAAGCCAATTATATTTTTTAGCAATCCTTTTCTCTCTAAATCCTATTGGAGTTTCCTTCAAGCGTTGTAATTTTTCTTGCAATGACTTGTTAGAATTTTCTAAAACATCATTCTTGTTCATTAGCTCAAAAATAGTTTTTGTGCCGATGTTAATGATTCCTTCATTTCATGTATTTGTTCTCTAAATGCATAAGATGTAGAATATAACCTCATACAATAGCCAAGCATCCCATCACAATCATCTTCAACGTACCTTATGAAGTTGTGAATATTGTAAAAAGGAGGATGTTTACCTGTAGAAGGGTCTGATGGATAAATATTTCCATCCAACCATAAGTCTACATGCTTCTTTCCTTGTAATCATAACTTATCAGCTTCATTCTTGTCCAACAATGCTCGATGGTGTATACTTCTCCAAGATAAATAAACAGGATCTAGTTGAATAGTAAGTTTATACTTGCATAGTGGGGTTGTGCTTGTGTTGCTAGAAGGGGTACAACGTCAAGGAACAAACGAGTGTCTTTTAGTGCAAAAAATAAAAAATACAAAATTTTGCAAGCTCCAAGCGTTCATTAAAGAATGAAGATATTTAATAGCCGACCTCTTTAATGAATCATATATTCTCTCATTAATCACATCCAAGTAGCCAAATTTGGAGGGTTTTTTCTTTCAAAACCTCCTCTAATTAGCAACTTAACCATTTTCTCATAAGTGCCTTTTTGAAATGTTTTTGGCCCTAATGGTTAACCAACACTAGGTAGCATCAAGAGATACTATGTAGTTGAAGCACTTGATGTTGATCTTGAGCTTTGATTTTTTGCTTCTTTAGGGTTCACAAGTGACTGGTTTTTTTCTGATAGCAGCATGTACAAGCGATCGTTGCAAGAGATATCTAGTGGGGATAGAAGGTCTATGAGTGAACCAGAGTGAACATCGTGAAGCATGGAGTGAGAACCAACCATATGACCTACTTTGCAACTATCTAGGACAATGAAAATGAATTTTGACAATGCTTGGCCCTGCAATGCCCAATATTGAAATGTGAATTAATAGGATGGTGCGTCCTGAGTCCAAGAGAAGTGTCCAGAAGGATGGTGCGCCCTGAGTCCAAGAGAAGTGTCCAGAAGGAAGCTTCAATAGATATTGAAATGTGAATTAATAGGATGGTGCGCCCTGAGTCCAAGAGAAGTGTCAAGAAGGAAGCTTCAATAGATATTGTCTGGTTTGGGAGATTCAAGAGCTCCAATGTGACAGGGTGTAGGCTGGCTATGGCTATCAGATAGAGAGAGTGTGATTCGAGCGGGGAGATGAAGTCACATACTCAAACTAAGCTTAGATTGAGCTAGTCAGAGGTGAAGAGAAGCTAGAGGAGCAGAGAGGAGAGATGAGCCATGCTTAATTGAGCTCTGATACCATGTCGAGAAACACAGATTTAGAGCATGGCATCTATGAAGGATGGAATACAATGACAATATTCATGATGACATAGACAAGAAGGACTAACTATTACTCAAATGAATTAGGTTCCAAGATGGAAGCTTGGATTCATAAATGCAATCTTGAGTATGAGACACAATGACACTGACATTAGAGTGAAAGGACAAAGGGCAATGAAATTATGTTCAAATGATAAGAAGGTACAATACTTTATAGACTCATGATGGTTCCCTTTTTCTCCATTGTGCATATGGGATTCATTCTTCTCTTCCTAGACTACTTTCATTTCCCTTGCCCACTGCTCCATACAAAGAGGCATACAAACATGTGTCATTGCCAAACTCTCAACAAAGCTCCTACACCTATTGTTTCAGTTAGTTCCCTTCCCTCATTCCTTCCTACACAAACTCATTTGCAGCACAACAGGAAGGTCAACTTGATCCTCAAGTCCCTCCATCTATATAGACAATGTTAGTTTGACCTATCCTCTTGAAGATGGTTTTTAGTATCTAGTCTACTTTGGAAATGATAGTCACTTCATGTCTTCAATCTATCTACATAGGAGTCTACACATCCTTGTAGGATAAGGTGGATTCTTTGATGAGTCAACTCAATAAAGTCATGGAGGATGTAGCCTCGGAAAAGAGCTACCCTTAGTGATATTCACAAATAGATGACAGAGACTATGACCTGGATGGATTCATAGAAAGCCACTATCATGTTGTTGATAGATAAGCGAGTTGTTTCATAGGAGGAGCTTGAAAAACTAAGGCAACAAGCCAAGTTGTGTGATGCTTTCTTTGGTAAGGTTGAACATCTTCAGCAATGTATGGATTATTTGCATGAAGATTTCATTCGCTATGTTGATATTGTGTTGTCTCCCCATATCTTCTGGATCAAATACCATTGGCAACTGTTGGCCCTGTACATGCCTTTGAGTACTGTTGATTTAGAACCTCTAGAAGAGATGGATGACATAATCTTAGATCAACTAATTTACTCAAATCAAATTTTTATTGAGCTATAGATGATTTGGTTTGCCATGAGGTGCTCTTGCTTTGATTGATGTATCTTTGAGGAGATTTGCAGATACCTGATGGAGGACATGAATATCTATGTGGGGGATGTTATCTTACAAGTAGTACTCTATGTTCATTATGTTAAGTTGAGTCTATTAAATGGCTAGTAGACATACCTTCAAAGAACTTCCTGGTGTAAAGGTCATGAATGGAACCTGCCTTTAGAAGATGATGTACTAGTCCAACATTGTCGATATGGAGTATCTTTTATAAATTCGATATCAAGACTTTACATGCCAAAGACTTTTCCCATATTTTTGAAAATCCTTTATTTAATGATGTATCCTTTCAAGAATTTAAATACATTTCTTCTATCTATCTATCTGATCCTGCTAATCTTATTTCTTATCAACAGATTTTCCATAGTCTTCCTATTTATATTTTCATTCTTAATACTAGTCCAAATACAATCTCTATTTTAACCTTTAATCTTGCCACACCTTCTCACATTTCTGTTTGAATTACTTACTCTTTTATTACTAGGCTTACCTCTACTGCTACTCCTTCTAATCCTCCTCATGTTGCTCCACCTATTCCATCCATATTTTTCACAGTATCCTTTAAAATATTTTTGTTTTCTTTCCCTTCCTTTCTAGCATTCCTACCACTTCAACTTTCCACTTTTTATGATTTATCATATCCATCCCTTCATTGTTCCACTTTGCTTCCATTACCCCAACCCACCGACTACATAAATCTTCCTCCCCAATTAGTCCTAGATACCAATGATATCTGTTAGCATATTTGATCTGTATGTATGGGAACTAGGTTTAAGAGAATGGATAGATATGTGGATGGATATGGGTGGACGAGCTGGCACAAAAGAGGCTATCTACAATGTATCCTATAAGCAAATAGAAGGGTGAATGTCCAAGGTGAAAATCTATAAATTCATGTACTTGCCCAACCATAAATCAATATTTCTTGCATATATTATTACTATGAATGACTCTCTCTCATACACTCCATAATTTCTTTAGTTGGTATTAGAGCATCATCCTTAAGGCTTGTGAGGTAGAGAGGCATCCATAGCTACACATTCTTAGAGAAGCTTAAGAGAAGGAAGAAGGTGCTACCCAAAGAAGCTCAAAGCTTGAGGTTTCTACTCAAGAAAGGTATAAAGAAATAATTATCATATTTGAAGGATTCTTGGTAGCTGCCATTAAAGCTGACAATCATTGGAGAGCTATTTTTAGTCTCTATCAATCTCTACTTATGGTTGTCTTGTGCTGATTTGCCAAGCAAGCTTAAACCCCTAGCTTAAGGTGGTTGCTTAAGGGCCTTCTTTAAGGGGCTTGCTTATCAATCAAGCTCAGGACCTACTTCCACCATAAGCACAAGGGTTGCTTCTCTATCACATAGAGAGATAGAGAGAGAAAGAGAAGAAAAAAGTGATTAATTGTTGCCTATGGAGTCACAAAATGCATTGTTTAGCTAATTGAGTATGTTTAAGAGAGAATTGATAGTGTCAATAGTAACTTGGAGGCCTTATAAGAATCCATGCAGCTATGACATGTTGCCCTACTTGCATCATTTTTTGCATTATACTTTGTTTTCTCTTAAACCTTTTAATTAAGGTTAAATGCTTAATATTCTCAGCCCTTCCACACTTGTGTTCTTCTTGAATTGGTTAAATTAAAGCCCTTGTTCACATTGGTACTTTCAAAGTGGCCACTTGCAAGGGCTGGTTACATGGATTGCTTTCTCACATTGTCTTGAATTATGTAAATTGCCCCGTCATTAATTCCCATTCATGCACATCTAGCATTTTGGAATCTCATGTTATAAGGAGTTAGAAATTGTTGGGTATTCATTTATAAACCCAATAAGACCTCTGCAAAATTCAAGGGGTTTGGTTGCCATACATAGAAATCCAAAATGATGTATTTGCTTATGCAAAAGAGCTTATGGGGCATTATTATTAGGAGAGACACAATAAGTTCAAGAGAAGAATATGAACAAATTAATGACAAAGCACTAGGATACATAGAAATAGGCTTAGGTGATGAATGCATACACCACATTGATGGTATTCTAAGTGCAATGATAGCATGGGAGAAGCTCAACAAAGTTTTTGGCACTGAGTCTAAGCACTCCAAGGTGAAACTACTAATGCAACTTCATAATCTAAAGTTCAACCCAAAAGAAGATCTCACAAGTCACTCGAAAAAATATAAGGGATTTTAACAACAACTAGCTATTATGAAAAGAACACTATACGAAGATCAGGCCAAAGCTATTTTATTAGCAACCTATGATGTAGATGGTTATCAAAATTTAGTTGAAACATTATCTAATATGGAAGATTTGAAGCTGCATGACATTGAAGCATCCTTACGAGAGAGAGAGAGAGAGAGAGAGAGAGAGAGAGAGAGAGAGAGAGAGAGAGAGAGAGAGAGAGAGAGAGAGAGAGAGAGAGAGAGAGAGAGAGAGAGAGAGAGAGAGAGAGAGAGAGAGAGAGAGAGAGAGAGAGAGAGAGAGAGAGAGAGAGAGAGAGAGAGAGAGAGAGAGAGAGAGAGAGAGAGAGAGAGAGAGAGAGAGAGAGAGAGAGAGAGAGCAAAATTAAATCCAATGGGAGCACTTCAACTACTATTTGTGATAATGTCTTCATCACTATAGGAAATTCAAGAATTAAATGCAATCATTACGGATTAACTAATCATGAAGAAAAGAATTGCAAAAAAAAGGCACATCAATGCACAATTTATAAATGCTTTGGCCATTTCAAAACTTAAGGAGTGCTACTCCAATCAAGCAAACTATGCAAACAAGCCACTACATCTCCATCCAATGGAAACCCATTCTAAATCTCACATTTATAAATTCCATCATTGGCACCAATGATATAACCAAGGGGACGTGCTCATATTCAATCTAATGTCATTTGCTTACATCTTGTTTTAGTCACACCACATACTTATGAGTATAATAGTGGACTTTTGGGAGGGGGGTTTCTAATTTTATTTAGTAATCATATCCCTAATGATAGTGGCAATCGGTAATGGCCAACCATGCATCAAGGGGGGGCTTATTGGCATATTTGATGTGTATGTATGGGAGCTAGCTCTAAGAGAATGGATAGATATATGGATGGATGGGTTGGAACCAAAAAGAGGCTACCTACAATGTATCCCATAGGCAAAGAGAAGGGAGAGTGTTCAAGCTAAAAAGCTATAAATTCATGTACTTGCTCAACCATAAATCAATATTTATTGCATATGTTCTTACTATGAATGACTCTCTCTCATATCCTCCATAATTTCTTCATATTTGACAACGATATACTACATCATAGGCAGTGGACTTTGCAAGACTCCTTCATATGACTAGTTTTTAATTGGCTTTTGATTCTAGGGTCTTAGGAGAAGTCATCAACATGTTTGAATTCTTATCTCCAGTTTGCTCAAGTGCATGCTCAATCAGAAGATGTATCTCTATGACTTATTCCACACTTTTGTTGGTACTTGGCTTTTATGCACTAGCATTCGCACCTTAATACTTGGAAGTCTATTTCTACATTGATTTCAATCCTAATGAGGATGTGACTATATCCCAAATGGATATGTTATGTTATTTTGCACATGCATTTCCTACTAGATTTATTATCTTGATGGAGAGGATGTGTTACTTGCAATTTCTTTGGAATTCTTCCCTTTATTTTGTGGATGCGAGTAGGGCCATGGAGACATTGAAGCTTAGCATGAGATTTAAGAAGAAACATTTGCATATTGGCAAAACACTGGACTAGCTTTATTGTATCTTAAATTTTTATAATACTAACTTTTTGCTCTCCATTTTTGGGGGATGTTGCCATTCTTCAGACTACAATATTGTCTTGTGTAGCATTTATATGGATGTCTTATATGTATGTGAGTGTGAGTATTCTCCTTGGCATGTGGGTGAAGAAAATGTATTGAGGACGATGTAGCTAATTTTGATTCAATTGGTTGATGGTTCAAGTTAAAGATATATTTGATAATTAGCAGATGGATGTGCTAACATGAGAAAACTCTTATATCGTTTACAAGTTTATCTAATTTGTTTGAAATATTTATGGAATGATTTATAGAGTTTTTGGTTTTCATCTATTTATGGATTTAGATCCAGGTTATTTACGAAGTTTTGATGGGATCATGGTTGTGTTTGGAAAGCTGATCGAGTTCCATTGAAGATGATTAGCTCTTTGAGTTTTGTATTCTCTTTTTCTAAGGTCATAAGGATGCTCCCTAACTTAAGTGTGGAGATATGTTAAGAGTGAAAAAGACTATATTTTTGGTGTTGAATGATGGTTTAAGTGCGTGATTTGTTGGATTTGGTAGGTTTTTGAAAGTTCTTTAGAGAGTTATCATAGTGATTGAGTATATTTGATTAGGTTATGATGGTTTGTGATTGAGTTGTGATGTACTGAAGGAATTGTTGTTATGAGGTTGAGATTGTGGAAGAAATATTTTGACTGTGGTTGCATTGAAAGGCTTTTGATGAGTTGGAATGGTTTTGGTTGGAGCTAAGTCGTTTCGTTATGTTTTGTTGACATTTTGTGGTGTTTTGTTGAGCTTCTATATGTCTTTGTGAGACTAGTCTTTATGCTTTTGTATATGTTTAGTTGTATGGGTGTGTACCTTGGGAAAGTTTTCTAAATTTGGAAAGAAGAAAAAATACAAGCTCAAAGTAGCTCATTCGAATGAAGAAGAAGTAGTTGAAGAGTAAAGTGAAGACTTGGAGTGATAATGTTAGTGATGAGCTATGAAAAGACACTATGGTAGCTATAGTGACTCTTGAGATTAGCCCATACCTTTTGGAGGGTGTCACCATGACCGAAAGAGGGTTTTGTGCATTAATTCTAGTATGTTATCATATATGAGTTATTTAAAGTGTGTGGGAGAGAGGTACTGAGTGAAAGTCATTTTAGAGGCTGATATATTGTATATGAGAGAGACTGTGAGAGAATAAGACATGGCTACATTCATGAAAGCGATAATATGAAATTTATGTGATTGATTTAATACATATGATGGTGTATATGAGTTTTTATTCTATTTTGTTTCTTGATATAAAGACTATGTGATGTTCTATTGAAGATTAAATGTGTGGGAGATTATGTCTATGATGTTTTGTGAAAATATTGTTGTTTCTATTGTTTCTTTTGTTTGGTTCTATGAAGAGATGAAAAAGATGCATGTTAATGCTAACTGATAGATTTTCACATAGTTATTTCCCCATATTCTTGGTGTTCTCTAGAGAGTTCTAGTGGAGCATAACATCTTGATATGGTTGAGCATGTAGCTCAAAAATTGCACGATGAAATGGAGCATGCTGATGTGTAACATGTTGTGGAACATGCATATGTGGTTGAGAAATTGCATGATGTATTGGAACATGCTTATATAGTGGAATATGTTGATTCACTACATGTTGATATGGAAAATCCTAATCTAGCACACGCTAGCATGGCACATGTGACACATGCTAATGTAGTGGTTGAGCATGCACATGAGAAAATGCATGATGTATTGGAGCATTCTCTTAAAGCAGCATAGGCCAAGGTATCAATATTAGGAGGTCCCAAAATATCCTTTTTGAAAACAAACCAGCCCTCATTTTGGATCTCAATGGATTGCTTCCTCAACAAATAGGGGTCGAGGAGAGATTGCACCTTTCTAAATCCAATTGATGAAGAAGTGTCATTTGGACCTCAAAGAAGTGGATCTTGCTATGAAGGCTGATGCTAAAACATTCTTGGATTGGTGCCTTTGGTGCTTTGATGTCATTGTTTTGACTTGGTGTGCAAAAAGGAAAATGCAAACAAGTTGCTTTAAGCTTGTTTTCCAAATTAACATACAAGGTTAAAGAAGGGCTATCCACAAGAGGACAATCATGAAGAGGAGGGTTTCAATATAGATAATTGTGCAGAGGTAAGCCAATTTTCTATAAGAAGCTTGATGGTTTTTGGAAAGACAACCTACTTATACTCCTATAAACACATTACTAATTGATGTCAGTGAATATAAGTGTGTTTGGAATCCTCTAGGAATATCTATAATTGTAAAGGAGCTTGTTGAACAAAATAAATTTGAAATGCTAAGCTACTTACTTGAGGACATGTGCAAATGGCTTGATCATAGCCTTGAACTCCAATCATCACCAATCATCATGGTTCTTTAGCCACAATAATTGCTCAACATTAAGGCCTATACTTCAATATCAAGGCTTATGCTTCAATCATCTCAGCTCAAGATTCATTTGATGCACAACCAATACCAAAGCCAAAATCTCTACTATGATCAATCTTCCAATTCTCAATGTTCCAATATTCTCATGATGTAAAAACCTTGATGTATGGCACTTTTATATTTATCCAAAAAAAGAGAGAAAAGAGAAAATAAATATGTGTGCACGATTGCACTACACTGCTCCTATGGATCCTCAACTTAAGTATTGTGAGAGCTTTCACTCAACTGCCAAGACCCACTGGCCGCTTATTGTTTCAAGCATTTCCAGTGAGCTCTAATGGCTATCTCTCACCTAGTTGACGCACCATCGATCCTATGAGTGTAGTGAGCTTACCTTGATGCTGATATGAGTTGCCTTCTCTCCCGCGCACTCTGGTAGCTCCATGATCCTAGATGCTAGCTCAAGCATCCTCAAGCCTCCTCCATCTCCAAGCTCCATCCACCATAGCCGCACACGCAAGAGAAGAGAAGAGAAGAGAAGAGAAGAGAAGAGAAGAGAAGAGGAGATGGTGAAGAGCTTCACCCCTCTTGATCCCTCACTCCCACACACTCACTCTCTCACACTCTCACACTCCCTCTCTCAAGAGCACACACAAGCAAGGAGAAGAAGAAGGGAGCTCTTGTTAGCCACACACCAAAGAATGAGCTTCCATTCACTTTTTGAACTTTATATACAAGCCCTAAAATCCCATGGGCACCCATCCCTTCTTTTTACATGACTGACCATTGTGGCAAGGTCCTTTCTCTATTTCCCTCTTTTCTAGCCTTTTCCATCTAGCCTACACCCATCTAATACTTTACAATTGGCACAGGAGGGAGCATGGCGCTCTTTTACATGAGCTTTTGGAGTTTTTGAGGCGCCTTTCATTTAAAATTACGCTTTTGGCCCCAGCTTAGCTTTAGAGGCCGCCTATGTGTCTCTGCTCTTTTTCCATCCTCTTTTAGCTTTTTCAATCATTTTTTCGCCTTCTTGACTTGGGGTTAACATTACCCCCCCTCTGAGATGGGTGCCAGTCCCATGGCACTCTTGGCTGCTGTTGGGGTTTAATAGGCAGTTGGCGAAGTAGTCGTGTGAGGGTAGTGCCATATATATATATATATATATATATAGTATTACAATAGTAGAACGATAGTCAGTGCCTAATTCTCCTTGTCTGATTTAGGTGGAGAAGGGGGTCTGATGGATTTGCTAAAAAATTGATAGCTTTGCATGTATCCTTTCAGATTCATGCGGACGTGGAGGGAGGTGGTGGAGAGGAAAGGATGATTGCATCTAGTGAAGTGGCTGTTGTTCATATCTTCTAGGAGAGCTAGGCAAAAAGAGGGGAGGAGGCTAGCCCTCATCATCAGATGCGCCCTGGCACAGCTGTCGATGACGTTAGGGTCGAAAAAGAGGGGAGGCAGGCCACGTTCTTGTGGAGTCAGGTCCTGCTTAAGTAATGACTAAAGTAGCCTAAGATAATTATGCGTAGTTACAAAAGCTGGATCAGGGCATGAAGAGAAATCCACGAGGAAATGTGTCATGGAATCATCCAGGCTTCCCGAGTCGAAGAGGAGGGCATGGTCGAAGGAGGCAGCATTAGAGTTGTAGATGATAGGAAAATCATAACACCCATGGAGGGTGGCAACAAAATCCACACCTACCCTACGAGGGTACGCCATGAACGTGGGGTTGTTTATCTCGTAGGGCAGGGTGTTGCAAAAAGCCATCCAAGTGAGCATGCTGATGTCGCACACCCGCCTCCTCCAGAGGGGTTGGCAGTTATATCCCTGTACAGTATGTGGTACTTCAAATACATTTTTTTGCCAAAACTCAGCTTCTTCATTTTCCCAAAGAGTGGGGGTCCTCTCCCTTTCCTCTAGCCACTTCTATCCCAGTTCCCTGCCAGTCGCGATCACCTCCTCCATCACCTTGAGTAGTAGGATCCTCCTCACGCTGTTGGGCATGAGGAAGCTGAAGGTGAATGGGTATTTTTCTCTTTCTTACCGCTCCCAAATTACCAGGTTTGTGTGGAATCCAGTGGAGATGTCATCAGGGCACGATGGGAGGGGTGCGGATGGCTGCACAATTGGTTTGGCTCTTAGTTTCTTCTTGGTTTCTTCGACTAACTTTCTCTGTCTTTCCCTGAGTGCGGCTTGTCTCTTCACAGATGGACCAACCTGTTGTTGCTCTTGGGAATGCGGCGAGGGGGTTTGTGGGATCACCTCTTCTCTGAATCTCCCCATATTGAATTCAAGCTCAGCCTCCTCCCCCTGCCGATCTTCTTGTTGTGCTCCTTCTTCAAAGCCCATTGCGTCAATTTCCTGGGGGGTTAGGCTGGCCAATAGCATGTACTTTCGTTGCTATTCTAGGCTCAGTCTAACCTCCGTAGGTTGGGGTGGCATCTGCAACCCTGCGTGCAGAGCTCTACGTGCGATGCTAAGTTTTTTCTATACCACCTCCAATGACTCCTTTTCCTCTAGGCGGGTGGTGCCCATTAGTGTATTAATGAAGGCTTATGGGTGGCTTCTGCTTTACTCTCTGAGATGATTTTTTTTTCTCCACCAAAGTGAGGCGTCGTGCCAATGTCTTCACCCTTTTTCCGTTCTACACTGCCCATTCCTTTGCTCTCTTGTTCATTTCTTCCATGCTCTCTCCCTACTTCTGTACTAGGGTTACGAGCTTTTGCTCTTGGTCTTTCAGTTCCCTGCTCATGTTCTCTTGCTCTTTCTTTCCCAAGTGTAGCTGATCGGTCATAGACTCGATCTCCTTTTGTTGCTGCTCCCTCTCCTGCTTTCTTTCCTCTTCTTTGGCATTTAATTCCTCCATCATTTGCTCGATGTTGGTAGTTTTGTCTCTAATTCCCCATGTTGCATCAGGAGGAGCTTATACTCTCTCTGCAATCTACACCAATTCTTGATTTTCATCCTCCAACCGCTGCTTATAGCTCTCCTCCATGTCCTCCTTGGCCTTTAATTCCTGTTTGAGATCAAAGATCTCTCATTGCTGCATGGGTATTGTGCAGGTCTTTTCGAGCTGGAATGCAACTACCGACTCCTTTTCCGCCATCAACTCAACCACAGCCATCTTCTTTTCCTCCTTACTCTTCTCCAGTTGGGAGAGCAGCTCGGTGATGTACTCATCGTAATTGGCTAGTGGCGTCATTGTTGTGTGGATTGGAGTGGTCGAGGCCTCCACTTTTTGATGTTTCTGGTCTTGTCTCGACTTAGCATTTGCGACTGGTCTCTTTTGCCCCGAGGTTGTGGTCTCCGTGCTCCTTCCTTGGGCCATTTCTTTATTAATAAAATACTGCATCCATGCCATGAAGTTGGAGACCTCTGCGCTGGTGGGGATCCTAGGGGTAAGGGTGGTTGGTTTGGTGGGAAGCACCATGAGGGTAGGGATAGGATGGATAAGGGCCTTGCCTTTGCCTTCAAGGACAGCGGGCGATGTGATTTCTAGTACCTATGTGCTGGAACCAGGCCCTTCTTCCCTTAGCGAGCTCCAGGCTCCCAGATCATCAGCCCTGCTCTACTGCTTGATTGACTGGCGTGTAGCTTCGGCCAAGTCCTCCTCCTTCCTTCTTAGTTCCTCTTCTTCCTCAGCAGCTCTTCTTTGCCTTTCTTTTTCAATTTTCATATACTCTTCCTCCAATTTCTCTTTTTCTTCCTATTCTTTCCTTTTTCTCTTCTCGGCCTCTTGTTTCGACACCTTTTTAGCCTTGTTGACTTCTTTCTTTGCTTTTTCTTCTTCTTGTTTCTTCTTCTTCTCCCTCTCCTCGACCTCCTTGAGGGATTCTCTTTTTGCCTTCTCCAAATTCTCTTTCTCCTTCTTGCGGTTTTCATCCTGTTTCTTTTTCTTTTTTGCCGTCTTCTTCTTGGGTTTCTTGGCCTATTTGTTGCCTGATTGTTCTTCTTGTTCCTGCCCTTCCTTATCACTCTCGGTCCTGTTCACTGGACCTCTCTTGGTCCTGGTGAGGGGGTGACCTATCAGGCGTTTCTCCTTCTCCTTCTTTTGCACCTTGTGTCTCCTTCACTACCTCCTTGATGAGCGTAGTCAAAATGCTTCCATAGGCAATGAATGAGGCCTTCTTTCTTTCTATGGCCTTGGAAGCTGGGGACTCCCCTCCTACTGGTGTACTCCCTAAAGCTAGTGCTTTAGCCGCCTGGTCAATGGTTTTGCGTACATATCCATTCCAGTCGACTTCATGCAAGGTGTGAGCTGCTACATTCTCTAGCACAGGCACACTGATTTGATGCATTAAGGAGTTGTAGCACTGGCTGGAAAAGAGCACGTGCACTAGCTTCGCTTGTAGTGTGGCTTCCACATTAGGAATGTCCTAGATGCTGATGTCGTCATTAGTTAGCACATCCTCCTTTTTCATTTTTAGCATGGCATACACATCTCTCTTTTTCTTCTTCTCTATCTTCGGCTCCAGTCCCAACGCCTTCTCCACCAAGGCTAGGTTTAAATGAATCTGCACCTGTTTAGCATTTTCTTCCCTTCCCACTGTCACGGTGCCGCACTCATGGTCATGGTCGGATGTCCTGAGAAACTCCACACACTTCGTGTGGTCAGGATCTTGCGCAAATTTTTAGAGGTACTTGGTGAGGTTGCATTGCTCGACGACTCTCTTGGCTGCTTTCTCCTTGGCCACCACACCTTCTATGTTATGAATGGTTCTGAACTTGAGCTAGTTGTAGGTGCGGCTTTCAAGGGTGATGCGGTATTGCATTCTTTCCTCCTCCATGAATGAAAGTCAGTGGGCGCGGTCTTGCTGCGACATCTTTTGTTCCAGTCATGATCCCAAGTTTCCATTAGTGCTTCCAAAAAAGTAATTTGCTGGAAAAGTCATAATTAAAAAGAAAGAATCTATATGTTTATTGAATGAAAGCATTAAAATCCAATCCAATGTAGAATCTTCCCTTTAGACTTTAACTTTTTGCCCTTTATTTCAAAGTTCTCGTGCCATTTTTCCTACCTCGCTCATTGTTTATGTGTTTACACGTTTTGCTTGATTTTTCTTGGTTTTAATTTGATTCACCTCACCCCCCTCCCCTCCCACCTTGAGAAGAATCCTTCCTAGAATTGAAGGTTAGGAGATTGAGGGCATTCTACAATGTGTCTAGGAGTTACCGGCATAGGAACCAAGTGTAGAAATTGGGGTTGTACTCTAACTGAGCTTTGCAGTCTAGATCAAAAGGTTGAGTGCCTATGTGTGTGATGTAAGTGAGAACATCTGTTAGAAAGTCACCAGAAGTGACGTGACTAGAAATATGTAGCTCTTCCTCAGTTAATAGGCGATCGAGGTAAGAGTGTCCTTTGATCTGCTCTTCCAGGGGTCGGCCACAGAGTGGTTAATACTCTATATGAGGTTGGCATGACATAAGTGAAGTCGTACTCCACTCTTTTGATTGCGTGGCACTGCTCAGTGTTTGGCATGACTTGGCACCCTTCAACTTCCCATTGCAACCTAAGAGTGTACCAGTGCCTCAAGAATGAGGATTCAGTATCAGCAAGTTTTGATAATTTTGCAATTTCTTGGTCGGTGATGGCAGAAGTGGTTCGCTGATCATATGACATGATGAGGCACTATTTGAGGGCTTGCTCCTTAGAGATCTCGCTGTTGAGCAATTCAAGAGTGGAGTTAGCTGCTTTTGCGAAGGCAAGTGCCTTCTCCAGCAGCTTCTCCTGTGGGGATGCATGACATATGGTCAGCCATGTAATGTTGTTTTTCCTTCCATACAACCACGGAGAAGTCAAACTCCAAAAGTAGAAGGAGCCACCGAGCTATGCGTCCTATAGCGCAAGGTTTATTCACTAGATATAGTAAGGCTTGATGGTCCACAAAAAAGGTAAAGGGTGTAGCCAATAGATAGTGCCGGAACTTCTTTACAATAAACACCATGGTCAAGCCCTCCTTTTCTGTCGTCGAGTAGTTCATTTCTGTCTCAGTGAGTTGTCTGCTAGCAAAGCTCACTGGATAGTCTAGGTTGTGCTTGCCAGGTTGGCACAACACTGCCCCCACAGCAAATTTAGAAGCATCAATATGCACGTGGAAGGTAATGGTCCAATCTGGGGCTCGTAGAATTGGTGTTGTGGTTAGAGCCTTCTTTAACTCTTCGTATGCTCATTGGCATGCTTTGGTCCATTCGAAGATGATCAACAGCTTGTATAAAGGTCTGGCTATCAATGCATAATTCAGCACAAACCGTCGATAGTATCCCGTATGGCCTAAGAAGCATTGGACTCCCTTGTAGTTGATTGGGGGTGGAAGGTCAACAATAACCCTGACTTTCGAGAAGTCAATGGCAATGTCATTCTTCAACACTACGTGGCCTAGGATGCATCCATGCTTCATCCAAATCTGGCATTTTAAGGGGTTCAAGGAGAGACGATATAGACGACATCGCTTGAAGACTGCTTAGAGTTTGTCTAAGTGTTTCATCCAGGTCGAGTGAATGCAGAGGTTATCGACAAAGACTTCAAACTCTTTGCGAAGCATGTCTTTAAATATGGTGCACATGAGGAATTGGAAAGTGGTAGGGGCATTAGTCAACCCAAAAGGCATGACTATGTAAGCAAAGACGCCCCACTCAGTGGCGAAGGCAGTCTTATGCCTATCGGTAGGATGCACTTGCACCTGATTGTATCCTGAGAAGCCATCCAGAAAACTATAGGCCTCCTTGCCCGCCACTCTTTCAAGCATGTACTCAGTGTATAGAAATGGGTTATTGTCCCTTTTAGTAGCAGTGTTCACCTTGTAATTGACACACACTCTGATTTTTCCATTTTTCTTCATCACGATGACTATGGGTGATACCCAGTTCGTGTGCTCAATTTCGTAAATTAATCCCGCTCTCATCATCTTATCAATCTCTTCCTTGACAGCATGAGCGTGTTTTGGATTCATAGGGTACGGTTGCTGCTTCATCGGTGTTGCGTCTGATGTCATGGGTATATTATGAGTCATTGCACTTGGATCTATCCCTTTAAGCTCTTCCAAGGACCAAGCGAATACGTCTACGTACTCTCGCAAGAGAGCGACAAGACTCGCTTCTTCTTCCTCAGTCAAATTGTTGGCAATGAAGGCTGGTCCGGCGTCTCCCCTTCCTAGGATAGGTTCACCTCCTTGACCTTGGCTAGTCCCTTGATTGGTTCACTCGTTTGTCCTTGCCGTTTGGCACCCAACAGGATCACTACTCTATCTCCTTTCTTGAACTTTGTAAATCCTTTAGGGAGATCTCGTGGTTTTCGCTGTTCGTCTGTTTGTGTGTCCCTGGATTGTTTCGCCCTTTCCTACTTCAATCGTCTGTGCCTCAGGTGAATGGGTAGGCCCCCCTTGGTGTGTCGGGTCTTGGGAGGCCTAGGTATTTCTGGGTCGCTATCCGAACTTACCTCTAACTCAAGTCGAACTCCCCGTCTTCGCTGGAAGAGGTGGTCTCCCTTAGTGGTCGCAGCTCATATGGTGATTCTATCCCAAGCACTGGTGTCATTCCCGGTTGGGCTAGGCCTGCTTGCTCCAAGTCTATGGCTCCTATGTGTTCTAACCAGGCACGATCACAATCCGATGAATTGCCAGATGCCCACCACTTTAACCTTTCTAGCGAGAGAGATTTATTCAAGGTCGATCTAACGCCATATTGGGCAGATGACATAGTCCAAGTGCTTGAGCACGGACTACCTGAATGATTGATAGAGAAGGCAAGACTGAGGCAACTCATTCTCAAGATCCAACCCTACCAGTTGATAGCAGGTCAATTGTATCGCCTAGGGCAAGATGGATTGCTATGCAAATGCATGTGCGAGCATGAGATGCACGACATGCTCTCAGAGACACACAATGGAATTGCTAGTGGACACTTTAGCAAAGACATGACGGCCCGCAAGGTGTTGCAGTCTCAACTATGGTGGTCAATGTTGTTTTGTGATGCAGCACGATTTGTTAAGCATTGTGACGAGTGTCAGCGGACACAGGTCCCGATTCGTAAGGATCAAATGGAGTTGACCCCAATCATTGCACGACAACCCTTCAAAAAATGGAGAATCGACTTCATAGGACCCATCAGCCCCGCTGCAGAGTATTTGTAGGCCAAATACATCATTGTGGCGACAGACTACCCACGTTCCTAATTATCTATCGAAAATCCTCTCTCTACTACCCTCAAGCAAATGCCCAAGTAGAATCCACGAATAAGATTCTTGTCAACGTCCTAACCAAGGTAGTCTCTGCCTCACGTAGCAACTAGGATAACAAGCTGATGGCAGCCTTGTGGGCTTACCGCATAGCTTATAAAACGGCTGTCGGCCAGACTCCCTTTAGGTTAACCTACAGAACCGAAGCAATTCTCCCTGTAGAATTCTTTGTGCCTAGCCTGAGAATCGTACTTTAGGAACGATGGGAAGGAAAGGAGGTATGGACGCAACTACGCCTAGTTGAACTCGAATGCCTCTCGGAGACTCACCTTCTAGCCACTCATGCACTCATATGTGAGAAGGCACGATGCAAGAGCTGGTTTGACAAGCATGTCAAGCAACGTAACTTCGAACAGGCTGGATATGGATCCCTAAAGCCCACACGGCCAAAGGCACCACTTGTACGCCGCCCTCAAGCTTGATCACCCCAAGTCCCATAGAACCTCAAAACCATAAGCCGCAGGGCTTTCCAGACCCACATCCATCAAGTTCATCCACGCACATGGCCAAGAGAGTCGAATAAGCCTATCGGCCCAAACGATAGACATCGTCACATGAGCCATCACCTGCTAGAGCCAATCCGACTATAATGATCCATTCTGAAGGCAGCAGTCCATCGGATGTAGCTGCTACTTCCCCAACCCTAATCCCGGAGGTCCAACCGCAATCTCAAGAACACCCACAACCACAACTATTCATTGTCAAAGGCTCTAGTGCTATCAAACCCCAACCACCAACACGTCTTAAACCCTCCTATGAGCGAAAATCATTTTTGACACTGGCCTCAGATCTATCCGAAGATACGGGGGATGACGTGGTTGATTGCATTAGATGACTAGATGCCACTTTCAGAGAGCTAGCTCTGAGCTATGACCGCTTGGACTTAGGCTTGTTGCTTGAACCTTTTGCAACCGAAGTTCGTATGATGCCTTGTTCTTGGGCACGACCCCCGAAAAGTCTCAGTGTCGCTCTGAGACAGCAAAAGAGTAAAAGGCACACCATTAAGTGTGGAAGCACTCCCGAATCCTTGTAAAAGAGTGCCCGGCTCGCTCCTGTGCAAATTGTATGCATTAGTTGGAAATAGGATAAGTTAGAATGGTGGGAAATGAGAAATGGGCTTAGGCCAATGGTGGCCGGCCTTGTAAAAAAGGGGATGACCGCCCAAAAAAGGGAGGGCATGTATATAAAGTTCAAAAGTGAATGAGAAATTCATTCTTGGGTGTGGCAAAAAGTGGCTTTCTTCTTCTTCTCTTCTTCTCTTCTTCCTCTTCTTGCTTGTGTGTGCTCTTGAGAGAGGGAGTGTGAGAGTGTGAGGGACTGAGTGTGTGGGAGTGAGGGATCAAGAGAGTGAAGCTCTTCACCATCTCCTCTTCTCCTCTTCTCTTCTCTTCTCTTCTCTTCTCTTCTCTTGCATGTGCAGCTATGGAGGATGGAGCTCATGGGAGAGGGATTGAAGTTGCTTGAGCTAGCATCAAGGATCGTGGAGCTACTGGTGTGCAAGAGAGAGGAGGGTACTCGATAGAGCATCAAGGTAAGCTCACTACACTCGTAAGGTAGGAAGGGCGCGTCGGCTATGTGAGAGGTAGCCATGGCCGTTCGGCTTGAAATGCTTGATCGATAAGTGGTACGTAGGTCTTTGGGTAGAGCTCGTAGATCCCCTTCATTTTGGTTCCGTTATCGAGATCAACGGAATCGAGCCTTGAGCGCCACGCGCATCAAATCAAGCATAGGAGTACGGCCTTTGCCCGAAACGGTGCTTGAGATAGATAGGAGATTTAGAAGGTTTAATCGTTGGAACAAGTAAGTATTTTGAGTTTTTTGATGAGTGCTTGAGTAGTAAATACAACTTATGCTTGGTTCTGTGATTTTTTGTTAGCATTAGGTAGGATAAGATTAAGATTTGAAACTGAAAGGGTAGGGTTTTTGCTGTTGTAAATCTGGTTGCAATAAGAAAAAGAAGGCAAAAATCGTGTTTTTGAGGGGAAAATTGCAACGGGGAAAGGCTCTAAGGTTAGAGAGTGGTTGGGCAATGCTATGTAAGGCTGGGGTAAGGGGAGAAGAGCTCATTTGCATTCTGACTGAGTTGAGAGAGAGCAAGAGAGAGTGAGAGAGCTACAGGCACAGGAGAGGAGCGGACGCCCTTCGATCACACTTTTGGGGTGCTACAGGTATATAAATCTCTGCCTCGGCATGCCCTTGTGTGTATTTAACAACCTAGAATAGCTAATTGTCAACAAAACATTAGATTCGGCACCATTTTCACCTTCGGAAGTGTGCCGACCCCGATGCACTCGGACGCCCGAATCCCAGAATCGGGCAGTTGGCTGCCCCAAACCTCAGGGTTCAGTGTTTGGCCTTCGGGCATTCGGCCACGTGCCATTCAGGCTTCAGCCTTCGGGCCGCCCGAACAAATGCCTTCGGGCTTCAGAATTCGACATTCGGGCCATCTAGCCATTCAGACCTTAGCATTCGGGCTTCGGCGGTTCGGCCCCTCCGAATTTAGAACTCGGCCATTCGGTGTTCGGACGATCGAATCAACCCGCCCGAACCCGGCCATTCGGCCCAACCCAACTTTGGCCCATGGACTCGGCCATTCGGCCTTCGGCTCGCGCCGAACGAGACATTCGGACTTCGGCGGTTTGGATGCCAATTTTGGGATTCAGACTCTGCCATTCGGACCAATTTTGGCTGAATGCATTCTTGACATTATTTTAATAATTTAAGCCCAGACCCACATTGCCGACACTTGTGCGACCTTGTAGGTGCGAGAAAATCATAGAAAACTTGGCAGTGTGGCTAGGAAACCTAACAGAGTGTGTTGACACAGCCTAGTCGTAACCGCATACCAGACATTAGACCCCCACATACCTGGGAGACGCGGCAAAGACCTAGATTTTAACTAGGAAGCTGTGTGCTGACCTCGTACCCAGTGGCCAAGAACTGAAGGTAGCATTGACATCGCACTTGAGTGCCGCAATCCAGCACACAGAGTAGGCCACATTGGTTGTGCAGCACTGAAAGAGCAGAAAGCCTGATTTCGCACCAAACACACAGACACCACACCGAGTGTACATAATTTGAGGATTGGTTGTAATAACAAGGAATACACTCGGACATGATCATTCAAGGAACCCACCAATAGGAGTGAGCCCCAAGACTCAGCAGATTAATAGGGTTAGGACCCAGGAGGACGTTAAGTGGGACGTGAGGATCTAGAAGACGACAACATAGCAGATCGGGCGCTGCCAGAACTACTCGGACTGATCGGCGGCCTTGTGGAATTGGAGGCAGAAACAATGTCAGGACCAAGAGATGACCGAGAAGAGGACCGGCTAGACCTAGGAGAATTTCCAGTCCCAGTACAGGAACTAGTCCATGACTACGATTTACTTACTAGGACCGTGATCCAGGGCAGACTTGTAGAAGAAGTGGTAGCAAGCCTCGAAGAAGAGAGAAGAGCAATTAGGAGAGCGCTAGAAGGCATAATTGCCTACAACCACGAGCAAAGGGCCAGAAAGCTACAGCAAGATGTAGATATGTACGAGGCTAGAAGGGTGCTAGACCTAGTTGGGGCAGCCAAGTCTGGACCGAATGAAGAGAGGGAATGGGCAGCAGAGGCTGACATGACATTGAGCGAACTTGTAGCCAAGCCACTCATGGACAATACGTCCATTGAGTAGAGCGCCATAGCCCTAGCCACCGCACTGCTCTCGGGATTGGGAGTCACGCAAGGGGCTAAAGGGCAGGCTAGAATCCCTATAGTAGCAAAACAGCTAGCGAAGTATGAGCCTAGCAGTGACCCGTACAGCTTCATGGAGCAGTTCGAGCAAGTATGCAAAGCAAACGGTCTTATTGACCTTGCGCAACGCTCTCAAGCTTTTGGCTTGTGCTTAGGTGATAAGGGGAGAATCTAGTATTCTAGCCTCGATGACACAAAACGTACAAACTTTGCTCACCTTAAGGCCCTCTTCATCAAGAGATTCTCAGAGGTAGGGTATTCTGACAATCTCATCGTCCGGTTGATGAATATTAGCCAAAGGGAGAAGGAAGACGTCAGGGACTACGTCACACATGTGCGTAGCCTATTCAAAAGGATCCCTGCCAATGAACGACCTACTGAGAGGGTAGTGTCTATAGTATTCATGAACAGAATTCGAAGTGAGGAGCTCTACAAGGCTTTGGCCAGTAACTCTACCTTGCAACGAGACGTGCTATCTAGAGTTTTTGAAGAGGCGATACATGTAGATGATCAGCTTAGGGAACGAAGCATGAGGACTACCAGCCGAGAAAGTGCAAATCAGAGGGATCCAGAGAGATCAACTATTTCGGTAGAAAAAGCAACCGTTGGCGTGCAGGAAAAGGGAAAGAGTATGGACCAAGGCCAGGAGATGGCAGAGATGAGGATGGAGATTGCACGACTACAGGAATTGATAAGGAAGCCTGCGCAATCGCATGTACAATGTATATACTGTGGCGGCAATCACCTCCCAACGGAATGCCAAGATCCCAGATCTAGGCCATGCTCAAATTGCGGTAGATTCGGGCACAATGCATTGCATTGCAGGATGCTGAGGAGATTCCCATACACACAGCAGTACAATCCTCCGTACTTAGGTAATAGACCACCCAATTTCTTTGGGAGGGGAGCCCAATTGGCACTCCATGCACCAAATGACTCAAGACCTGCCATACCTAGGCTGGAGATGAACCCAACAGGTATACCAAGACCACCGGGCCTTTTGTAACCCACCCATCGAGCGACACTCCAGTTCACTATGTGGAAGAGCCTAGTGAAGAGGAAACGTATGTCAACCCGTACATATCCTATGATGAGGAGGACAACCTAGTCCTGATGGACTATCAGCCAGTGCCGGTGATGGCATTAGGTAGAGGAAGAGGCAGAGGTTTTGGAGGGCCAAGCCAAGATCCAATCACATGCTGGACCTATGGTCATCCAGGCCACATGTCATCACGTTGCCCGAAGAAGGAACAGGTTAACAAGGATAAAGTGGATCTCCGATGCACAGAGTGTGGGATCACTCACCTGTTTCCCGATTGTCCTAGGAGGAAACCATCAGCTAGCTCTACCAACGTACCATCAGTACCTCTGGGGCTGTTTGGAGTGGAAACCTTTGATAGTGAGGAAACACCTATCCCACTACAGGTTATGACATGAGCTCAAACAAGGCAGGCAGGTATCTCTCTGCCAGGACCTAGTAATCTTGACGCAGCCTTGATGGGGAAGAAAAGCCACAGGAGGAAGAAGAAGAGATCGGAAGCTAAAGTTGCACTAAAAACCGAGAGTGCTACGACTCTGCCTGCTGGAAAGAATGTCTTGGATGCAGAGGCAGAGACCTCAACCTCGAAGACAGCTGAGCTAGGGAGTGCCAAGGTAGGGGAATATCCCCATC
This sequence comes from Lygodium microphyllum, assembly GCF_053477565.2. Lineage (NCBI taxonomy): Eukaryota > Viridiplantae > Streptophyta > Polypodiopsida > Schizaeales > Lygodiaceae > Lygodium > Lygodium microphyllum. The sequence goes on along the minus strand of NC_141160.1, from coordinate 29,137,490 downwards.
CCAAACGGCAACTCGAAGCTATAGCCAAAGTCAAGGAGTGGGTCAAGGATGCCCAGGAGCACCTTAAGGATGCTGAGCCCATACTAGAGGATCCAATGGACGATTTTTCCAGCGTGAGCACACCAGTCTCACCCACAAAACCACAAACTAAAAGTGTATCCTTGCCACAGGGGGCAACTCAACAGCAAGGCCAAAGGGGGACTTACCAGGGTAGACATAATGCATGGGCCAGGAGTGCTAGCCTTAGGGGAAGACAAGAGCCCAACAGTCTCCATGCAACCTTGCTATCCACCCCAGTAACTCTAAGCGTAGAAGACTTGCTTAGGCAGAATCCTTCTTTATGGCAGGAGTTAAAAGATTTGGTGGAGGGACACACAGGACTTACGGGTGCTGATCAGCAAGATCATGATGCAGTTACGCAAATCCTCAGTCTAACTCTACACTCAACTCCTAAGTCATTGCACATCAATGCTTTTTGGGAAGGCACTGAAATGCATGCAGTCCCACCTGTTCTAGCCTTAGGGGATATGACGTAGAAGGGAAATGTAGACACAGGTGCCGGTGTTAGCGTACTAAGCCATGCAGTTTTAGAGGCATGGGGAAACATTCCTGTAGAGACTGCCAGGTTCAATGTCACATTAGCAAATGGAATGAAGATAAGGCCATTCGGAGTCTTAAAGAACTGGCCGGTAAAGATTGCAGGTGTGCAGTTTTCCTTGAGCTTCATTGTCATGAAGGGAGTGGACTACAACATACTGCTAGGCTGACCTTGGATGAGAAACGCTCGAGTCATTGAAGATTGGGGGAATGGTTTGATCTTCCTAGGGAGCAGAACTAAAGTAGTAAGGGTAGAGATGGACACTTGGAAAACGATCCCCATTGATCTAAACGCCATCTCAGCCATGCTGAAAGGCGATGCTCAAACGACCAAATCCTATGGATCACTCACTAAATAAATTTCCTACACTAAGGATGAGCGGGATTGGATGCACATCTTGGCAACCATTGACCTACCATTCTCAGATGAGGAAGAACTATATCGACAGGCTGCTAAAGCCGCAACCATGCCAATAGAGGATCCAACTATGCCACTCTGCATGATGGCAGGAAGCTCACTCAGCCCAAGGAAACCGGTCCCATTCCATATCCCCAGCAATAAGCTAGAGCTTCAGAAAATCGTAGAGTATCTAACAGACACACTTAAGGGCAACTTGGCTGCCAACCTGAAGCCCCTAAGTGATCTATTGACTAAGCCTGGACCAAAGTCCACGACCTGAATTTGCTATACAATTGGGCTTTAGTTACTGACGACCAGGAGATTGAAGAGGAAAGCTTAGGCGATGATGAACAGTCTAAAGAGCAAGACTCTGACGACGAGGAATATGAGGACTATCGCTCTGTAGGAGATGAAAGTGAGGAAGAGATAGATACAATAGAGTATGACACAAAATGAAGAACGATATAACAAATCAAGGCAGACCCGAGACCTAGGAAGGAAAGGACGAATTGGGCTGAAAAAGTAGTCATGCGGATGGAGTGCGATAGATCTTGGCTAGAACACATGGGAGCCGTGGATTACGAGCAAGCCGGAGTAGCACAACCATGGGTGATCCTAGTGCTCAAGATGGATGCACCTACTGAACTACGACCCCCTGGGGAAACTCCTTCCTCGAGTGAGGGATGTGAGTTTAACTCAGAATCGGAAGTCAGCACTGAGAGTGATCCCGAGATACCCCAACCCTCTAAGATCAAATGCACAAAAGGGGACTTACCAATCCACCTAAGGCGCAGGAGATTAAAGGAGGAGGCCATGACGCGAGAGAAGGGCTCAGAAGCAGAGAGGCAAAAGAAACCGAAGCCAGGATCTACCCAAACGGTTTACAAAATTTAAAAAGGGTGACCAAGTAGCGATTCTGTGGGGTGCGAAGAGGCAGGGCCAAACTAGTGAATCGATCGAAGGACTCGCCAAAGTCAAGGAAGTCAACTTGGCTGGGGAGGGCAGAAAGCCAAGACCTATATTCATTGTACTGAGGATGAGGAGGCCAAACTTGTTGCAGTCTTGCAAGAGTATGTTGATGTATTTGCCTGGACATTGGAAGAACTTAAAGGGATCGACCCTAGGGTTGTAACTCATAATATCCCAATGGTCCCTGATGCAATGCCAACAAAGCAAGACCATACCCCATGAATCCCAAACATGCCCATGCAGTAAAAGAGGAGATTGATAAGCTCATGAAGGTGGGATTCATATATGAGATTGAGCACACGTTTTGGGTATCGTCGATTGTGATCGTAATGAAGAAGAACGGAAAAATCCGAGTGTGCGTTAATTACAAGAAAGTTAATGCCGCTACGAAGAGGGATAACTACCCTTTACCATACATCAAGCACATGCTTGAGAGGGTAGCAGGTAAAGAGGCCTACAATTTTTTGGACGGCTCCTCAGGCTACAATCAAGTGCAAGTGCACCCTGATGATAGGCACAAGACTGCCTTCGCCACGGAATGGGATGTATTCGCCTACATTGTCATGCTCTTTGGGCTGATGAATGCACCTGCGACTTTCCAATGCCTAATGTGCACTATCTTCAAAGATATGCTTAGGCACAAACTAGAGGTGTTTGTAGACGACTTATATGTACACTCTAGTTGGGCCGAACACTTAGAGAAACTGAGAGTTGTCTTTGAACGGTGTCGATTATACAACCTCTCGTTGAACCCCTTGAAGTGCTAGTTCTAGGTGAAACACGAATGTATCCTAGGGCACGTGGTGTCGAAGAATGGCATCGCTACGGACATTTCAAAAGTCAGAGTCATTGTCGACCTTCCGCCACCCAATAACTACAAGGGAGTTCAGTGTTTCTTAGGACATATTGGATATTATCGCCGCTTTGTACTAAACTACGCAATGATTGCCGGACCATTGTACAAGCTGTTGATTGTGTTCGAGTGGACGGAGAAATTCCAGCGCGCATATGAAGAATTGAAGAAGGCTCTTACCACTGCACCAATCTTACGAGCCCCAGACTGGAACATAACGTTTCATGTGCACATAGATGCCTCTAAGTTTGCTATTGGGGCCGTGTTATGCCAGCCTGGTGAACACAACTTAGACTATCCTATAAGTTTTGCTAGCAGGCAGCTCACATAGACCGAGATGAATTATTCCACCACAAAAAGGGAGGGGTTGGCCATGGTATTTGCTGTGAAAAAATTTAGACATTATCTATTGGCCAATCCCTTTGTCTTCTTTGTTGACCATCAAGCCTTGCTCTATCTTGTGAACAAGCCTTGCGCTACGGGACGCATAGCTAGATGGTTGCTTCTCCTATTGGAATTTGACTTCTCTGTGGTTGTACGCAAAGGAAAGCAACATTACATGGCTGACTATATGTCCCGCATACCCACAGGAGAAGCCACTGGACAAGGCATACTTGACGATTTACCGGGCGCCCATCTCTTTAACCTGTCTAGTGAGAGAGAATTGTTTAAAGCTGATCTGATGCCATATTGGGCCGATGATGTAGTCCAGGTGTTGGAAAACGGATTACCTAAGAGACCAATTGAGAAGGCTAGGCTGAGGAGACTTATTTTGAAAATCCAACCATACCAATTGATGGCGGGCCAACTCAATAGGTTAGGACAAGACGGTTTGTTGCGCAGATGTGTGTGTGAGCACGAGATGCACGATGCATTGAAAGAAGCACACGACGGAATCGCTGGAGGATACTTTAGCGGGGATACAACAGCCCGAAAGGTGCTGCAATCCCAACTATGGTGGCCCACCCTATTCCGTGATGCTGCTAAATTTGTGAAGCACTGCGACGAATGCCAAAGAACCAATGTGCCCGTACGCAAAGATAAAATGGAGTTGATCCCTGTCATAGCCCGACAACCCTTTGAAAAATGGGGCATCGACTTCATTGGACCTATCAGTCCTGCGGCATAGTACTTTCAGGCTCGCTACATCATTGTGGCAACTGATTACCTAATGAAGTGGGCAGAGGCAAGAGCTACAAGGAAGAACGACACTAGAACCACTGCAAAGTTCTTGTGGGAGCAGGTCATTTCATGATTTGGGTGTCCAATAGAATTAGTCAACGATAAGGACACACACTTCATTAATGAGGTGATATCGCATCTGCTCTCTACTTTTCTAATCATTCACAGAAAATCCTCGCCCTATTACCCTCAGGCTAATGGACAAGCAGAATCCACCGATAAAATCCTAGTCAATGTACTCACAAAGGTGGTATCTACATCTCAGAGTGACTGGGACAATAAGTTAATGGCAGCCTTGTGGGCCTATCGTACGGATTATAAAATGGCTATCGGCCAGATGCCCTTTAGGCTGACTTATGGAACGGAGGCCATTTTGTCTGAGTTTTTTGTCCCTAGCTTAAGGATAGCAATGCAGGAGTGCTGGGAGGGAAGGGATGCTTGGACAAATCACTTATGGTAGAGCTAGAACGTCTCATGAAAACCCGGCTCTTGGCCACCCATGTGCTGATTTGTGAGAAAGCACGAAGAAAAAAGTGGTTCGACAAGAACGCAACTTTGATCGGGGGATCTTGTTCTACTGTACTCTGTGAAGGGTCACAAACAGAAAATGAAATTCTGTGGACTGGGACCTTTCCGAGTATGCGCAATTAGTCGAACGGGCAACGTTGAATTAGAGACACTCGAAGGCGAAGGAATCGGATTTTTCAATGGCAACCACATAAAAAAATACTATCCTCCTTCCCACCCGTTGCATGAGCCACCCATGTTGGAAGCCCCTGTCAATGTCTGCGTGGCTAGTATTACAGAAATAACATATCAAGATGAGAAAGCAGTGGCACCCGCCTACATACGAATCACCGTCACTGCGGAAAAGACCTATTCCTTTGATGCTTTGATTGACAAAGGCGCCGATTACAATATCTTGACGCACGACCATTGGACACGCATTGGCCAACCTAAACTGCAGCCCACCAACGCCAAACTCACCCCATTTGGAGGAAATGCTTACAAGCTCTTAGGGAAGTGCAAAGTGGTCATTTCTATCGAGTCTGAATGTATACCAGCTTTCTTTCACGTGTTGCCTAACACAAAAGGGGCCGGTAGTATGTCATTATTAGGTCGTACTTTTAAGAAGCAGACGAATTGTAATGTGGATTATAATCTAGATCGCATCCATCTTGCTATAGGCAATGTGCGAAGCCACCAATAGAAATCGCTACGACTGCACTTACGCTCCAGTCTGCACAGAAGGACACTAAAGTCTCATGCCAATTTCTAGACCCTAGACCCAAACCCCCCAAGAGTGCCCACAAGGCCGAGGAGTCTAAGCTTATATGGGTGCCAAAGTAGCAAAGACCACCTCCAGATAGACCACCCAAACGTGCTTCTAAATGCCAAAACAATCAGTCATCACGGCCTAAGAGGCAATGTGGACGCTATCCACGTAGGCAAACAACCACGCCACGATGGATCCCCAAGGATCTCTTGCGGGCACAAGGCTACCATGACGGCAACCCCTGGATTTGGGTGCCTAAGAAGGGCAAGTCTAAAGGATCACCTCTAAGCAACCTCGCTCCAGTGAAAGAGGCTTGCAAACATAGCGCCTGGGCCATAGTTAGCAAACCACTGCCGGTTGTGACTCATAAGTCCCAGCTAATTTATCGACCCAAGCAATCGCTAAAAGCCGCAAGCTTACCTCACTCAAAGGAGTTGAATACTTCCGTGACTGTGCACTCAGAATCCAACACAACTTCCATGCCACCAAAGCTTCCTACAACACTTCAAAGTGCTACGGAGTGCAGCCAGCAATGGAGTCACTGATGTCCAACTCAATTGCAGCATCACCACCCGCAGGTCTTAGGCCCTCCTATGCGGTGCAGTCTTTCCTTTCCTTGGCTAAAGACCTTGCTGAAACTTCGGGAGATGACCTTGTCACCTGTATTAAGGTGTTAGACCACACTTTCACCACATTTGCTAGGAGTTATGAGCGGTTGGACCTAGGTCTTCTTGATGAACCACTTGCTTCCGATGTTCATGCATTACCATGCACTTGGGAGGAATACGAGTTTATGACCATCGAATTCCCCAAGATTGTTGTTGAACTAATAGCAAATGAAGAAATCTCAAAGGAGCAAGCTTTTCTCAGGCGACTAATCACCTCATACCGTAAGCCTCCTCGTTCTGCTCCCGAACAAGAATTTCATGAGCTCACGCAACTTGCAAGCTCAACTTTCTCGTTCTTACAGCAGTGGTTCACTTTGCGGACCCAATGGGAAAAAAAAGGTTGTCGTATCATGACAAATGCTGAACAAAGGAGGGCAATCAAGACCATTGAGTACGATCCTACTTATGTGACACCTCTTTCATTTAGAGTTTTGGCCATTACCCGAAACCAACACTTAGAGGACCAGATCCTAGCCCATCCTTACATTGACCAATTCCTCACGGAAGAAGAACTGCACGTTGCAAGCCGCCTTAATACCAGAGATATTTTTCACGATGTCCTGACCTATATCTCCCAAGTTTTTTACAACCCTGTGAACTCGATCGTCACGCTCAACTTGAGTACAACCCTACATTTTATGAGTGGCTGTTGGCTGGAACACCCCATCACAATCACCTTTGATATCCGCACCACTTCGTTCAAATCCTAGGAAGGATTTTCATCTTTTCAAGGGGGAGGAAGGCCAAGAAAGGCATAAATAATTGTTGAAAGGTTGAACTCAGTAGTGACCAAAATAAAAATTAGTGAGCAAAATTGTTCAAGTTCTTTGCATGGCTGTTTGCGTAATTTTCATACTTAGCTTCATTTAGCCATGTTTTCCTTTTCCACTTGTGATTAATGAAAAGTATTTTTACTGGGCAGGAACCCACGATGGCTCATCACGACCGCGCTCATAAGCTTCCCTTCACGGAAGAAGAAAAGCAAAAATACATGCTGAATCTGGAAATTCAAGCTTACGGACGGCTAAATTTCAGAACGGTCCACAACCTATCCAGGGTTGTGGAAACGGAGAAAGCAACTAAGCAGGTCATAGAAAAGTGCAAAATGACCAAGTATGTGGAGAAGGCAAAGCAAAGGGTGGATCATGCAAGGTGTGTCGAGTTCTTACGAACTTTCGACTCTGCCTCCAAGAGTGCCACGGTGACCGTGGGAAGGGGGGATGCGGCCAGGCAAGTCAGGGTGCCTTTAAGCAAGAAACTAGTAGAAAAGACACTGGGCCTGGAATCAAGGGCCATAAAGAGACCAAAAAGGGATGTCTTCGCCATGCTAAAAATGGACAGGAACCAGGTGCGATCCAACGATGGAGTCAACATCCAGGACATCCCCGATGACGAAGTCCGCATGCGTGCCAAAGTCATGCACACCCTCTTCTCCAGCCATCGATATACTGCCTATATGGGCAGAATAAATGTGCCTGTGCTCGAAAGCCTCATGGCCAATGCACCAGAAGAGGTTGACTGGAATGAGTATGTAAGACGCACAATCAAGAAGGCTGTCGTAGCGCTGGACCTGGGAAGCCAACCTGCTGGAGGTGAATCCCCAGCAGCAAGGGACAGGAAGAAGGCCGCCTCCAAAGCATCATTTGTTGGATATGGAGGTGTACTAACTGCCCTCATTGAGGAAGCGGTTAAGGAGGTAGGAGCAACAGAGGAGGAGCAGGAGAGACCGCCACCCTCACCACACTATGAAGAATCCTCTGGATCTAATGAGGAAACAGAAATAGATGAGAGTAGCGATGAGGAAGAAAAGTAGGAAGAACAGCACCAGCCTCAACAAAGAGAGTAGCACACTAAGCGCTTCCAACAGCAAAGGGAAGAAGAAAGGAGGAAGAAAGAGAAAGAATAATTGCAAAAAGCACAAAGAGTGGCAAGAACCCAGGAAGTAGAGAGGAAAAGGAAAGAAAAAGAGGATGCGCAAAGAATGGAAGAGGAAACTAGAAAGGCCAAAGAGGAGAGGAAAAGAAGGGCTGAGGAGGAGAAAGAAGCCTTGAGGAGGAAGGAGCAAGAAGATGTGGAACTTGCAATTCACCTATCTGTGGAGCAACATCAACGGCAAGGAAAGCAAACCCCGCCCCAGGAGGATGAGAACTCAGCCATGAGCTTGAACGTGCCAGATCCCATCCTGTCGCCGGTCCCGCAGAGGGCAAGGGCAAGGAGGCCATCATGCCTGTCCCCCACCAGCTTCATGCCAACTAGCCCTGCTGCTTCCGTGATAACCATCCCCGCCCCGGGAACTTTGCCAAAGGTCGATGAGAGCAATATGGTCACATGGCTGCAGTTCCTGGTGGAGAGGGAGTTGGCAAGAGAAGCGGGCGTGGCCACCCTAGTGTCAGGAGTGAAGAGGGCAGCCATGGCTGATGTGGAGCTAAGGCCAAAGCTTAAGAGACAGAAAACAAAAGCCACCATCACCGCTGCCACCATGTCCCATCCCCTATCTCCAGTAGGCCAATACGATGAATACGTTAAGGAGCTGCTCTCGCAGCTAGAAAAGCCAAGGAAGAAAAGAGAACTGCCATGGAAGAGTTGGCAATAGAGCGAGAGTCAAGAGCCGCTCTCCAGCTGGAGAAAACTAAGCAGATAGCAGAATACCAAAGGGAGATTGCTGTGCTAAAGGAGGAAGCCAACAATAAAGATGTAGAAGAAGCAAAAGCCCTAAAGGAACATGATGCTGCCTGGGAGGAAAGAAGAAAAATCTTAATGGATCGCCTCAACAGAGAGAGGGAGACCACTGCTCACCTGTGGCGCAAGAACGACCAGCTCACTGCAGTCAACCTGGAGGCACAAAACCAGCTGGAGAAGATCAGGCAGGAGATTGCAGAGCTAGACCAGCTAAGAAGAGAGCAGGTGCGAAGGATGTAAGTGAAGCTAGATCAGCTCAATGCACAGATCGCCAATGAACACCAGGAGCAGTCCCGCCTACACTGCGAGCTCGAGGACGAGAAGCAACGACTCAGGGCTATGACCCTCCATCAGGGGGAGAGCCTGGAAGATATGGAAAAGAGAGTGAAGGAATGGGATGACCACAACGAAAGGAGGATATGAGACCTGGCACGCCGACTGGCCAAAGCAGAAGGAGATAGAGTGTTGGCTGAAAATCAAGCAGAGGCTGCCCAGCTCTCTATGATAGCCCAACAGTACACCTTCCTCAACACGCTGCTCCATTCCACTAAAACGGAAGAAAATGAGGCCAATGATCAGCTGTAGAAGAAGCTAGCCATTGCACGCAGAGCCCTAACAGCAGGCCTACACGTACCACTGCAACTAGGAGGCCTGCCACAGAGCCTGGAGGAGCAAAGAAAATACCTTACACAAGTAGGCTTGACGATGCAAGAAATTGACGAACTCAGCTTCACAAAAGAGAAGGCACAAGAAGACGTGCAGGCAAAAGGGGGTGAACCAAAGTTTGATCTGGGACCTCAGGAGGAGGACTACGTCCCACCACCCCCTCCTCCACGACAAGATGAAGTGCAACCCACTGACACATCCGCTGAGAGGAAAGCAGCCCTGGCTAAGCGCAGAGGAGAAATGGTGGAGAAGGCAAGGAAGAAGCTGAACGTTAGACCTGTCCTAAGACAACCTGCCCCTCTCCCACCGCGCCCTGAGGACCTCCCCGTTGGATTCCATGCAAAGCTGATCATCTGGGAATAGCAAGAGTGTGCCCGCAACCCCTTCGACTTGAGCTTTGAGCTTCCCACTACACTAAATAGAGTAATGCACATTGAACTTGTAAATGATGTAATCGCTATGGGTGCAAGGCTCAAGGACAAGTGGCTAGCGGAGCGAGAGGCCAACCCAACTGCTTGGGGAGTCGAGGACCGCGAATTTCGGCATGATAAAGTCCTCCAGGTGCCTAGATCGATGGAGGGCTATAATTGCCAACCCACCTGGAGAAGACACATTTTTTATGTCAACCTTGACGCTTGGATGGCATTTTGTAACACCCTCCCTTCTGAGAGAAACGACCCCACTTTCATGCCGTATCCTCTAAGGGTAGGCGTGGACTTTAATCTGTCCATCCATGGTAGGTTCGACTTCCCTATCATCTATAACACCAATAGCACCTCCTATAAGGATGCCCTTGTATTTACCCTCCCTAATTTGTATAGTTCCATAGATAGATTCCTTAGTGAGTTCACATCCTGTCCTGACCCCGCCTTCATAACAACTTGTAATTATCTTAGACTAATTAGGGTCCTAATCCACCAAGAGCCTGCACCTCAAGAACGCCACCTCCCACCCCTCTATTTCGACCCCAATGCCATAGATAGCAGCACCATGACTCGCCTCATGATGCGCACTACTCTTTTGCCATCCTTCTGTGTTGCACTGCTTGAGGATGTGAGCGATAGCAAATTCACATAGTGCAACCACCCTTTCCTTTCCACCACCACTCTCAAAACCCGCCTCAATCTCAAAGGCTACTTGCTGAGTCGCAGATTCCTTAACAAAGCCCCTCGCCCCCACAATCCCCTACCCGCCATTCGGATGACGAGGATTAAATTCCCATCATGCCCTTATATCACATACATCTATGTATAGCCTCTTCAAAAAAAAAAAAAAAAGGGCCACAAGGCAACAAAAGAAAAGGTGAACTAGAAAGAAGAAGACAACAGCAAAGAATAGCAAAGCCAAGGGATGAATCTACTACTAAGCGAAGATAAGAGAAAGAGAACTTCGCAAGATGCACTTGCAACTTCCCTTCGCCTTGTTGTGCACCACAATCACTGCACCTAGGGTTCTCCCTAGCCCCTTCCCCACTTCACACTTAGGGCACATCAAGGGCAGGACTTTCAGACCTGTCACCCTAAGACTTGCACCGCACCTCCAATGACACACGAACTGGGTCCTCAAGTGTGGGACATTACCAAGGGCTTGCCCAAGGTTAGACCCATTTCCCAGTTCCACTGCCACGGGCACCACGCACTACACGAAGAGGCAGACACACCCTTTAGGGAGTGCACAACTTTTCTTGCAGGTTATGTTCGAGTTTCAAGAACTCACTACTCAACTAAAGAAGATCACTCACGGCATCCTTTAATGACCAAAACTTTTCCCAGGTGCCGGACATGACACCATTGCTGCTGCTACATGCTTCATGTCGCCAACCATTTGCCTGCTGATGACTACCATGATTGAACCAAATTGAGCAAAAGGAGTACTCATTAATAGATCTGCCAATGGCATAGATCTTGGACCCTCATCTTCCAAAGATACATGCCTAACGCCTTAAGATCTACGGATCGCTTATTGATTCCACAAGCCTGAAGATTTTCAATGCAAGGGTGAAGATCTTCAACGCATCACTAAAGATCTTGGAAATCAAAGACAAAGATCTTCAAATCAAAGACACACATCTTCAATACGTAGACGAAAATATCTTTGTCAAAGCAGACTTCCGGGGGTTCCTCCAGAATAAACCCCTCCAATACCATCCTCTTAAGGGATTGCTTATTGATCAAGCGTTTCTGATGCTCGAGGGACGACCGGCTACATATTCTTCACCAGCCAACTAGATAACCTATCAGCCGTCGCCGAATGGAAGCCACAACTATGTGAGAAATGCCGAGCCCCTTCATGAAACCTAAAGCCTGCCGGAATCTCTCCTGGCCATCGTCATTCAACTCCATCACCTCTCATTCAAACCCTCACCTTTGAATCCGTATCATCTACCCACTAGTTCCGCATAGCGGCGACCCAACTATCCCAATACTTCCCACTGCAGTTCCATGGGACTGGCACTTGGCTAGGAGGGGGGTAATGTTTACCACATTTACCATAGTACAGAGGAGTGGGAAGATGAAAAAAAGGGTGTAGGATAAAAGAAAGAAAAGGCACCTTGAAAATTTAGATGCTCGGGTACGACCCCCGAAAAGTCTCAGTGTCGCCCCCAGACAGCAAAAGAGTAAAAGAAGCACCATTAAGTGTGGAAGCGTTCCCGAATCCTTGTAAAAGAGTGCCAGGCTCGCTCCTATGCAAATTGTATGCATTAGTTGGGAATAGGATAAGTTAGAATGGTGGGAAATGAGAAATGGGCTTAGGCCAATGGCCGGCCTTGTAAAAAAGGGGATGACCGCCCAAAAAAGGGAGGGCATGTATATAAAATTCAAAAGTGAATGAGAAATTCATTCTTGGGTGTGGCAAAAAGTGGCTCTCTTCTTCTTCTATTCTTCTCTTCTTCCTCTTCTTGCTTGTGTGTGCTCTTGAGAGAGGGAGTATGGGAGTGTGAGGGAGTGAGTGTGTGGGAGTGAGGGATCAAGAGGGTAAAGCTCTTCACCATCTCCTCTTCTCTTCTCTTCTCTTCTCTTCTCTTCTCTTCTCTTCTCTTCTCTTCTCTTGCGTACTGGCTATGGAGCATGGAGCTCATGGGAGAGGAATTGAGGTTGCTTGAGCTAGCATCAAGGATCGTGGAGCTACCGGTGTGCAAGAGAGAGGAGGGTACTCAATCGAGCATCAAGGTAAGCTCACTACACTTGTAAGGTAGGCAGGGCGCGTCGGCTATGTGAGAGGTAGCCATGGCCACTCGGCTTGAAACGCTTGATCGATAAGCGGTCCGTAGGTCTTGGGGTAGAGCTCGTAGCTCCCCTTCATCCCACTGATGAATACAGTTGAAACTACTCTTTCAGTCGGTCATTCTCCCGTAGGGATTCTCTTGAAGAGATTCCTCATGTGGGTTATGTAATTGCGAATGTCCTCCTTCTCTTTCTGCTTGACATTCATCAGTCGTACTAGTAGATTGTCGGAGTATCCACGCTCCACAAATCTCTTGATGAAGAGATACTTGAGGCCATTGAAATTGGCTTGCTCTGCGGCATCTAAGCTTGTTTACCAAGTCCTACCCTTGTCACCTAAGCAGAGCCCAAACGCTTGAGAGCGCTGAGTCAGGTCGCTGAGGCCGTTGGCTTCACAGACTTGCTCGAATTGATCTAGAAAGCTGTATGGATCATCGTGGGGTTGGTACTTGTCGAGCTGCTTTGCGACTATTGGGATTTTGGACTGGCTCTTAGAGCCTTGGGTTGCTCCTAATCCTGCCAGCAGTGATGTCGTCAATGATGCGGCACTTTGCTCTGCAGCAGTGTTGTCTAGCAGTTGCTTTATAAGAAGCTCGCTCAGCGTTAAGTCTCCTTCTAGGGCCCTCTCGTGATCCGTTCGGTTTCTACCGGCTAAGTTCAGCACCCACTGAACCTCACACAGCTCCGTGCTTTGCCTTTGGCACCTAACATGTTGGTATCTATTGTATTCGACTATGCTTTGCAATGCATTATGGGCTAGCTTTCTCTCTTAGTCTCCGATGATAGCATCTGCTGTCCTGCCATGATGTTCATACCGAGCGTGCGTATCGTAGCTACTGATCAGCTGCCTGAATGGCCTCTGGGAAGATGCCTAAGTCGAGCTCCTCGTTAGACCTGCGGTCTGAGCTTTCTTCTGCCATAGTCGAGCTCTTGTGCTCCACCAAGCTATCGATCAGGTTGAGTAGGTTTGTCAAATCCACTTCGTTGGCACCGCTTGCTTGGTCCTACTTCACCTGTTGATGGTTTGTCTACGTCTTTGGGTTCTCTCCTATTGCTGGGTTCCTTGAGTGATTTATCTGAGTGAGTTCCTTGACTATTAAATACAATCCTCAATTTATCTCCACTCAGTGTGTGTATTCTTTCTAGTGCACTTGTGCTCAATCAGGCTTTTAGTTTTCCTTAAGTGTACTTCAAGTGAGGAAATTCAAGGTGAGTGCGGCAAACAATCTCTAAATGTCTTACGCACTCTCGCTTCATTTTGGGTCTGATAGGCTCTGTCGATCAATTCTCTGGCCATCTTGACGGGGTTTAGGGTTTTTATGTTACGTTGTCTTGCTCATTTTTGGGTCCAATCAGGGTTTTATGTCTCAGCGGGTTGCCCCTAGGTCTCTCGGTCTCGCGACCGCCTACTCACGTTGTTAAGCGGCTATGCCTTATGATTTTGTCTATTCCGCGCACCAGAATCAAGTTCTGAGCATCAAGAGAACTTGCGACAGTTTGCGTTGCTGAGCTCTAGCCGGATCAGGTCTAATTTTTGAAAAGTTGAGACAAATTCACACTCGGCCCAACTGGTCTGAATTGCAGGGGCCGAGTGGGTGACTCGGACGGGCCGAGGCACATGGGCCGAGGGCCCCTCAGCCAAAACACACTGGTCCGAGTGTCGAACTGTTCACGGGCCGAGGGTTGGGTCGGGTCACAGGCCGAGGGCCGAGTCAGGTCTTGGGCCGAGGGCCAAACTAGTAAATGGGGCCGAGGGCCAATTAGGGTTTTCGGGCCGAGTTGGCCGAATGGCAAGGGCCGAGGGCCAAGTCTGGGACTCGGCCCAAAAACAACCGCTCAAACGGGCCGAACGCGGCGTGACGAATGTTGTGCAATGACAATTTCGATCAAATCTCACGATTTAGACAATCACTCCAAGCACAAACTTCCAGATCATAACTAAGGTGCCAAGGGAAGTGATTGGTATACTTGAGGTGAGCGGTAGGCTCTCCGATGACGAGATCGAATCGTATCTTTGCGGGGGCTCTCTCTCTCTCTCTCTCTCTCTCTCTCTCTCTCTCTCTCTCTCTCTCTCTCTCTCTCTCTCTCTCTCTCTCTCTCTCTCTCTCTCTCTATTTACAATGGTTGCAAATGAGCTCTCCATTGGCCTCTTAGCTCTTAAACCCCCTCCCAAGTAAGGTTTTGATGCTCGCAATCACTCACTTGCCGACATTAAGTATCCCAAGCAAGCTTTTGCCATTTTTTGCATGATTTATGCCCTGTTTTGCAACAATAAACCCTACTCTTTCCCGATTTGATTTCCTAATCCTATCCTACACTAAATGCAACAAGAATCAAAAGCAACAAACTGAAATGATTATGTATCGGCTATGTGAGAGTGCTTGAACCAATATAAGTGTTCCATCAAGTTTGATGGTCGAGCTTGCAAAAGCTTTGACATTTTGGTCATGTTGCTAGGTATTTGGTTTCTTCAAGAAAATAAAGCGAAGCAAATGAGTGGTAGATGGCTAGGACTCAAGAGGGTAAGTTGCTAGATATCTTTAGTTAGAATCCCACAAAGATGATATCATGGAAACTGCACAAGCTTCAATAAATTGCATGTTGCCTTTTGCTTCATCATTTTATTTTCTCATGCACAATTCTCATCATCCCTTGTTGTGGTTCAGTTGACTCTGGTTCACAATCAAAGTGTGCTAACTTATCCTTTGTCTTTGTAGTCCTTGCAATAGTATCATCACCTTCCCCACCCCTCAGACCTCTTTCGCATTCTATTGCATCCTCTAGGGATGTTGGTAGTTGTATGACACCATCTCATACACCTACTTATGCCGTAGTGCAATTAGCACCAATGAAGCGAGCAACAAGTCAATAGAGGAAAAACACAAAACTATAGACACTTTGGTCAAGTACTACTATATTTTTAAGAGGACAAGTGGATATCATTGAAAAGGGGGGTGTCAATGCGAATTGATGCCCAAGGAAGAAAGTTCATGTATCTAAGGTGGAAATAAAGTAATAGAGATTGTATATGGGTTGCAAACACACATGATATAGTTTTTATGGAGCGACTTCCCCAAGAACATTGATCCATGCCTACCATCCTACCATACTACACCCTCATTGGTTCATTTGTTCTTGCTTTCATGTGATTTTGGGAGAAGAATGGATAGATCGATGAGTGTGAGGGATGTATCGGCTATGTGAGAGTGCTTGAACCAATATAAGTGTTCCATCAAGTTTGATGGTCGAGCTTGCAAAAGCTTTGACATTTTGGTCATGTTGCTAGGTATTTGGTTTCTTCAAGAAAATAAAGCGAAGCAAATGAGTGGTAGATGGCTAGGACTCAAGAGGGTAAGTTGCTAGAGATCTTTGGTTAGAATCCCACAAAGATGATATCATGGAAACTGCACAAGCTTCAATAAATTGCATGTTGCCTTTTGCTTCATCATTTTATTTTCTCATGCACAATTCTCATCATCCCTTGTTGTGGTTCAGTTGACTCTGGTTCACAATCAAAGTGTGCTAACTTATCCTTTGTCTTTGTAGTCCTTGCAATAGTATCATCACCTTCCCCACCCCTCAGACCTCTTTCGCATTCTATTGCATCCTCTAGGGATGTTGGTAGTTGTATGACACCATCTCATACACCTACTTATGCCGTAGTGCAATTAGCACCAATGAAGCGAGCAACAAGTCAATAGAGGAAAAACACAAAACTATAGACACTTTGGTCAAGTACTACTATATTTTTAAGAGGACAAGTGGATATCATTGAAAAGGGGGGTGTCAATGCTAATTGATGCCCAAGGAAGAAAGTTCATGTATCTAAGGTGGAAATAAAGTAATAGAGATTGTATATGGGTTGCAAACACACATGATATAGTTTTTATGGAGCGACTTCCCCAAGAACATTGATCCATGCCTACCATCCTACCATACTACACCCTCATTGGTTCATTTGTTCTTGCTTTCATGTGATTTTGGGAGAAGAATGGATAGATCGATGAGTGTGAGGGATGTATCGGCTATGTGAGAGTGCTTGAACCAATATAAGTGTTCCATCAAGTTTGATGGTCGAGCTTGCAAAAGCTTTGACATTTTGGTCATGTTGCTAGGTATTTGGTTTCTTCAAGAAAATAAAGCGAAGCAAATGAGTGGTAGATGGCTAGGACTCAAGAGGGTAAGTTGCTAGAGATCTTTGGTTAGAATCCCACAAAGATGATATCATGGAAACTGCACAAGCTTCAATAAATTGCATGTTGCCTTTTGCTTCATCATTTTATTTTCTCATGCACAATTCTCATCATCCCTTGTTGTGGTTCAGTTGACTCTGGTTCACAATCAAAGTGTGCTAACTTATCCTTTGTCTTTGTAGTCCTTGCAATAGTATCATCACCTTCCCCACCCCTCAGACCTCTTTCGCATTCTATTGCATCCTCTAGGGATGTTGGTAGTTGTATGACACCATCTCATACACCTACTTATGCCGTAGTGCAATTAGCACCAATGAAGCGAGCAACAAGTCAATAGAGGAAAAACACAAAACTATAGACACTTTGGTCAAGTACTACTATATTTTTAAGAGGACAAGTGGATATCATTGAAAAGGGGGGTGTCAATGCGAATTGATGCCCAAGGAAGAAAGTTCATGTATCTAAGGTGGAAATAAAGTAATAGAGATTGTATATGGGTTGCAAACACACATGATATAGTTTTTATGGAGCGACTTCCCCAAGAACATTGATCCATGCCTACCATCCTACCATACTACACCCTCATTGGTTCATTTGTTCTTGCTTTCATGTGATTTTGGGAGAAGAATGGATAGATCGATGAGTGTGAGGGATGTATCGGCTATGTGAGAGTGCTTGAACCAATATAAGTGTTCCATCAAGTTTGATGGTCGAGCTTGCAAAAGCTTTGACATTTTGGTCATGTTGCTAGGTATTTGGTTTCTTCAAGAAAATAAAGCGAAGCAAATGAGTGGTAGATGGCTAGGACTCAAGAGGGTAAGTTGCTAGAGATCTTTGGTTAGAATCCCACAAAGATGATATCATGGAAACTGCACAAGCTTCAATAAATTGCATGTTGCCTTTTGCTTCATCATTTTATTTTCTCATGCACAATTCTCATCATCCCTTGTTGTGGTTCAGTTGACTCTGGTTCACAATCAAAGTGTGCTAACTTATCCTTTGTCTTTGTAGTCCTTGCAATAGTATCATCACCTTCCCCACCCCTCAGACCTCTTTCGCATTCTATTGCATCCTCTAGGGATGTTGGTAGTTGTATGACACCATCTCATACACCTACTTATGCCGTAGTGCAATTAGCACCAATGAAGCGAGCAACAAGTCAATAGAGGAAAAACACAAAACTATAGACACTTTGGTCAAGTACTACTATATTTTTAAGAGGACAAGTGGATATCATTGAAAAGGGGGGTGTCAATGCTAATTGATGCCCAAGGAAGAAAGTTCATGTATCTAAGGTGGAAATAAAGTAATAGAGATTGTATATGGGTTGCAAACACACATGATATAGTTTTTATGGAGCGACTTCCCCAAGAACATTGATCCATGCCTACCATCCTACCATACTACACCCTCATTGGTTCATTTGTTCTTGCTTTCATGTGATTTTGGGAGAAGAATGGATAGATCGATGAGTGTGAGGGATGTATCGGCTATGTGAGAGTGCTTGAACCAATATAAGTGTTCCATCAAGTTTGATGGTCGAGCTTGCAAAAGCTTTGACATTTTGGTCATGTTGCTAGGTATTTGGTTTCTTCAAGAAAATAAAGCGAAGCAAATGAGTGGTAGATGGCTAGGACTCAAGAGGGTAAGTTGCTAGAGATCTTTGGTTAGAATCCCACAAAGATGATATCATGGAAACTGCACAAGCTTCAATAAATTGCATGTTGCCTTTTGCTTCATCATTTTATTTTCTCATGCACAATTCTCATCATCCCTTGTTGTGGTTCAGTTGACTCTGGTTCACAATCAAAGTGTGCTAACTTATCCTTTGTCTTTGTAGTCCTTGCAATAGTATCATCACCTTCCCCACCCCTCAGACCTCTTTCGCATTCTATTGCATCCTCTAGGGATGTTGGTAGTTGTATGACACCATCTCATACACCTACTTATGCCGTAGTGCAATTAGCACCAATGAAGCGAGCAACAAGTCAATAGAGGAAAAACACAAAACTATAGACACTTTGGTCAAGTACTACTATATTTTTAAGAGGACAAGTGGATATCATTGAAAAGGGGGGTGTCAATGCGAATTGATGCCCAAGGAAGAAAGTTCATGTATCTAAGGTGGAAATAAAGTAATAGAGATTGTATATGGGTTGCAAACACACATGATATAGTTTTTATGGAGCGACTTCCCCAAGAACATTGATCCATGCCTACCATCCTACCATACTACACCCTCATTGGTTCATTTGTTCTTGCTTTCATGTGATTTTGGGAGAAGAATGGATAGATCGATGAGTGTGAGGGATGTATCGGCTATGTGAGAGTGCTTGAACCAATATAAGTGTTCCATCAAGTTTGATGGTCGAGCTTGCAAAAGCTTTGACATTTTGGTCATGTTGCTAGGTATTTGGTTTCTTCAAGAAAATAAAGCGAAGCAAATGAGTGGTAGATGGCTAGGACTCAAGAGGGTAAGTTGCTAGAGATCTTTGGTTAGAATCCCACAAAGATGATATCATGGAAACTGCACAAGCTTCAATAAATTGCATGTTGCCTTTTGCTTCATCATTTTATTTTCTCATGCACAATTCTCATCATCCCTTGTTGTGGTTCAGTTGACTCTGGTTCACAATCAAAGTGTGCTAACTTATCCTTTGTCTTTGTAGTCCTTGCAATAGTATCATCACCTTCCCCACCCCTCAGACCTCTTTCGCATTCTATTGCATCCTCTAGGGATGTTGGTAGTTGTATGACACCATCTCATACACCTACTTATGCCGTAGTGCAATTAGCACCAATGAAGCGAGCAACAAGTCAATAGAGGAAAAACACAAAACTATAGACACTTTGGTCAAGTACTACTATATTTTTAAGAGGACAAGTGGATATCATTGAAAAGGGGGGTGTCAATGCTAATTGATGCCCAAGGAAGAAAGTTCATGTATCTAAGGTGGAAATAAAGTAATAGAGATTGTATATGGGTTGCAAACACACATGATATAGTTTTTATGGAGCGACTTCCCCAAGAACATTGATCCATGCCTACCATCCTACCATACTACACCCTCATTGGTTCATTTGTTCTTGCTTTCATGTGATTTTGGGAGAAGAATGGATAGATCGATGAGTGTGAGGGATGTATCGGCTATGTGAGAGTGCTTGAACCAATATAAGTGTTCCATCAAGTTTGATGGTCGAGCTTGCAAAAGCTTTGACATTTTGGTCATGTTGCTAGGTATTTGGTTTCTTCAAGAAAATAAAGCGAAGCAAATGAGTGGTAGATGGCTAGGACTCAAGAGGGTAAGTTGCTAGAGATCTTTGGTTAGAATCCCACAAAGATGATATCATGGAAACTGCACAAGCTTCAATAAATTGCATGTTGCCTTTTGCTTCATCATTTTATTTTCTCATGCACAATTCTCATCATCCCTTGTTGTGGTTCAGTTGACTCTGGTTCACAATCAAAGTGTGCTAACTTATCCTTTGTCTTTGTAGTCCTTGCAATAGTATCATCACCTTCCCCACCCCTCAGACCTCTTTCGCATTCTATTGCATCCTCTAGGGATGTTGGTAGTTGTATGACACCATCTCATACACCTACTTATGCCGTAGTGCAATTAGCACCAATGAAGCGAGCAACAAGTCAATAGAGGAAAAACACAAAACTATAGACACTTTGGTCAAGTACTACTATATTTTTAAGAGGACAAGTGGATATCATTGAAAAGGGGGGTGTCAATGCGAATTGATGCCCAAGGAAGAAAGTTCATGTATCTAAGGTGGAAATAAAGTAATAGAGATTGTATATGGGTTGCAAACACACATGATATAGTTTTTATGGAGCGACTTCCCCAAGAACATTGATCCATGCCTACCATCCTACCATACTACACCCTCATTGGTTCATTTGTTCTTGCTTTCATGTGATTTTGGGAGAAGAATGGATAGATCGATGAGTGTGAGGGATGTATCGGCTATGTGAGAGTGCTTGAACCAATATAAGTGTTCCATCAAGTTTGATGGTCGAGCTTGCAAAAGCTTTGACATTTTGGTCATGTTGCTAGGTATTTGGTTTCTTCAAGAAAATAAAGCGAAGCAAATGAGTGGTAGATGGCTAGGACTCAAGAGGGTAAGTTGCTAGAGATCTTTGGTTAGAATCCCACAAAGATGATATCATGGAAACTGCACAAGCTTCAATAAATTGCATGTTGCCTTTTGCTTCATCATTTTATTTTCTCATGCACAATTCTCATCATCCCTTGTTGTGGTTCAGTTGACTCTGGTTCACAATCAAAGTGTGCTAACTTATCCTTTGTCTTTGTAGTCCTTGCAATAGTATCATCACCTTCCCCACCCCTCAGACCTCTTTCGCATTCTATTGCATCCTCTAGGGATGTTGGTAGTTGTATGACACCATCTCATACACCTACTTATGCCGTAGTGCAATTAGCACCAATGAAGCGAGCAACAAGTCAATAGAGGAAAAACACAAAACTATAGACACTTTGGTCAAGTACTACTATATTTTTAAGAGGACAAGTGGATATCATTGAAAAGGGGGGTGTCAATGCTAATTGATGCCCAAGGAAGAAAGTTCATGTATCTAAGGTGGAAATAAAGTAATAGAGATTGTATATGGGTTGCAAACACACATGATATAGTTTTTATGGAGCGACTTCCCCAAGAACATTGATCCATGCCTACCATCCTACCATACTACACCCTCATTGGTTCATTTGTTCTTGCTTTCATGTGATTTTGGGAGAAGAATGGATAGATCGATGAGTGTGAGGGATGTATCGGCTATGTGAGAGTGCTTGAACCAATATAAGTGTTCCATCAAGTTTGATGGTCGAGCTTGCAAAAGCTTTGACATTTTGGTCATGTTGCTAGGTATTTGGTTTCTTCAAGAAAATAAAGCGAAGCAAATGAGTGGTAGATGGCTAGGACTCAAGAGGGTAAGTTGCTAGAGATCTTTGGTTAGAATCCCACAAAGATGATATCATGGAAACTGCACAAGCTTCAATAAATTGCATGTTGCCTTTTGCTTCATCATTTTATTTTCTCATGCACAATTCTCATCATCCCTTGTTGTGGTTCAGTTGACTCTGGTTCACAATCAAAGTGTGCTAACTTATCCTTTGTCTTTGTAGTCCTTGCAATAGTATCATCACCTTCCCCACCCCTCAGACCTCTTTCGCATTCTATTGCATCCTCTAGGGATGTTGGTAGTTGTATGACACCATCTCATACACCTACTTATGCCGTAGTGCAATTAGCACCAATGAAGCGAGCAACAAGTCAATAGAGGAAAAACACAAAACTATAGACACTTTGGTCAAGTACTACTATATTTTTAAGAGGACAAGTGGATATCATTGAAAAGGGGGGTGTCAATGCGAATTGATGCCCAAGGAAGAAAGTTCATGTATCTAAGGTGGAAATAAAGTAATAGAGATTGTATATGGGTTGCAAACACACATGATATAGTTTTTATGGAGCGACTTCCCCAAGAACATTGATCCATGCCTACCATCCTACCATACTACACCCTCATTGGTTCATTTGTTCTTGCTTTCATGTGATTTTGGGAGAAGAATGGATAGATCGATGAGTGTGAGGGATGTATCGGCTATGTGAGAGTGCTTGAACCAATATAAGTGTTCCATCAAGTTTGATGGTCGAGCTTGCAAAAGCTTTGACATTTTGGTCATGTTGCTAGGTATTTGGTTTCTTCAAGAAAATAAAGCGAAGCAAATGAGTGGTAGATGGCTAGGACTCAAGAGGGTAAGTTGCTAGAGATCTTTGGTTAGAATCCCACAAAGATGATATCATGGAAACTGCACAAGCTTCAATAAATTGCATGTTGCCTTTTGCTTCATCATTTTATTTTCTCATGCACAATTCTCATCATCCCTTGTTGTGGTTCAGTTGACTCTGGTTCACAATCAAAGTGTGCTAACTTATCCTTTGTCTTTGTAGTCCTTGCAATAGTATCATCACCTTCCCCACCCCTCAGACCTCTTTCGCATTCTATTGCATCCTCTAGGGATGTTGGTAGTTGTATGACACCATCTCATACACCTACTTATGCCGTAGTGCAATTAGCACCAATGAAGCGAGCAACAAGTCAATAGAGGAAAAACACAAAACTATAGACACTTTGGTCAAGTACTACTATATTTTTAAGAGGACAAGTGGATATCATTGAAAAGGGGGGTGTCAATGCTAATTGATGCCCAAGGAAGAAAGTTCATGTATCTAAGGTGGAAATAAAGTAATAGAGATTGTATATGGGTTGCAAACACACATGATATAGTTTTTATGGAGCGACTTCCCCAAGAACATTGATCCATGCCTACCATCCTACCATACTACACCCTCATTGGTTCATTTGTTCTTGCTTTCATGTGATTTTGGGAGAAGAATGGATAGATCGATGAGTGTGAGGGATGTATCGGCTATGTGAGAGTGCTTGAACCAATATAAGTGTTCCATCAAGTTTGATGGTCGAGCTTGCAAAAGCTTTGACATTTTGGTCATGTTGCTAGGTATTTGGTTTCTTCAAGAAAATAAAGCGAAGCAAATGAGTGGTAGATGGCTAGGACTCAAGAGGGTAAGTTGCTAGAGATCTTTGGTTAGAATCCCACAAAGATGATATCATGGAAACTGCACAAGCTTCAATAAATTGCATGTTGCCTTTTGCTTCATCATTTTATTTTCTCATGCACAATTCTCATCATCCCTTGTTGTGGTTCAGTTGACTCTGGTTCACAATCAAAGTGTGCTAACTTATCCTTTGTCTTTGTAGTCCTTGCAATAGTATCATCACCTTCCCCACCCCTCAGACCTCTTTCGCATTCTATTGCATCCTCTAGGGATGTTGGTAGTTGTATGACACCATCTCATACACCTACTTATGCCGTAGTGCAATTAGCACCAATGAAGCGAGCAACAAGTCAATAGAGGAAAAACACAAAACTATAGACACTTTGGTCAAGTACTACTATATTTTTAAGAGGACAAGTGGATATCATTGAAAAGGGGGGTGTCAATGCGAATTGATGCCCAAGGAAGAAAGTTCATGTATCTAAGGTGGAAATAAAGTAATAGAGATTGTATATGGGTTGCAAACACACATGATATAGTTTTTATGGAGCGACTTCCCCAAGAACATTGATCCATGCCTACCATCCTACCATACTACACCCTCATTGGTTCATTTGTTCTTGCTTTCATGTGATTTTGGGAGAAGAATGGATAGATCGATGAGTGTGAGGGATGTATCGGCTATGTGAGAGTGCTTGAACCAATATAAGTGTTCCATCAAGTTTGATGGTCGAGCTTGCAAAAGCTTTGACATTTTGGTCATGTTGCTAGGTATTTGGTTTCTTCAAGAAAATAAAGCGAAGCAAATGAGTGGTAGATGGCTAGGACTCAAGAGGGTAAGTTGCTAGAGATCTTTGGTTAGAATCCCACAAAGATGATATCATGGAAACTGCACAAGCTTCAATAAATTGCATGTTGCCTTTTGCTTCATCATTTTATTTTCTCATGCACAATTCTCATCATCCCTTGTTGTGGTTCAGTTGACTCTGGTTCACAATCAAAGTGTGCTAACTTATCCTTTGTCTTTGTAGTCCTTGCAATAGTATCATCACCTTCCCCACCCCTCAGACCTCTTTCGCATTCTATTGCATCCTCTAGGGATGTTGGTAGTTGTATGACACCATCTCATACACCTACTTATGCCGTAGTGCAATTAGCACCAATGAAGCGAGCAACAAGTCAATAGAGGAAAAACACAAAACTATAGACACTTTGGTCAAGTACTACTATATTTTTAAGAGGACAAGTGGATATCATTGAAAAGGGGGGTGTCAATGCTAATTGATGCCCAAGGAAGAAAGTTCATGTATCTAAGGTGGAAATAAAGTAATAGAGATTGTATATGGGTTGCAAACACACATGATATAGTTTTTATGGAGCGACTTCCCCAAGAACATTGATCCATGCCTACCATCCTACCATACTACACCCTCATTGGTTCATTTGTTCTTGCTTTCATGTGATTTTGGGAGAAGAATGGATAGATCGATGAGTGTGAGGGATGTATCGGCTATGTGAGAGTGCTTGAACCAATATAAGTGTTCCATCAAGTTTGATGGTCGAGCTTGCAAAAGCTTTGACATTTTGGTCATGTTGCTAGGTATTTGGTTTCTTCAAGAAAATAAAGCGAAGCAAATGAGTGGTAGATGGCTAGGACTCAAGAGGGTAAGTTGCTAGAGATCTTTGGTTAGAATCCCACAAAGATGATATCATGGAAACTGCACAAGCTTCAATAAATTGCATGTTGCCTTTTGCTTCATCATTTTATTTTCTCATGCACAATTCTCATCATCCCTTGTTGTGGTTCAGTTGACTCTGGTTCACAATCAAAGTGTGCTAACTTATCCTTTGTCTTTGTAGTCCTTGCAATAGTATCATCACCTTCCCCACCCCTCAGACCTCTTTCGCATTCTATTGCATCCTCTAGGGATGTTGGTAGTTGTATGACACCATCTCATACACCTACTTATGCCGTAGTGCAATTAGCACCAATGAAGCGAGCAACAAGTCAATAGAGGAAAAACACAAAACTATAGACACTTTGGTCAAGTACTACTATATTTTTAAGAGGACAAGTGGATATCATTGAAAAGGGGGGTGTCAATGCGAATTGATGCCCAAGGAAGAAAGTTCATGTATCTAAGGTGGAAATAAAGTAATAGAGATTGTATATGGGTTGCAAACACACATGATATAGTTTTTATGGAGCGACTTCCCCAAGAACATTGATCCATGCCTACCATCCTACCATACTACACCCTCATTGGTTCATTTGTTCTTGCTTTCATGTGATTTTGGGAGAAGAATGGATAGATCGATGAGTGTGAGGGATGTATCGGCTATGTGAGAGTGCTTGAACCAATATAAGTGTTCCATCAAGTTTGATGGTCGAGCTTGCAAAAGCTTTGACATTTTGGTCATGTTGCTAGGTATTTGGTTTCTTCAAGAAAATAAAGCGAAGCAAATGAGTGGTAGATGGCTAGGACTCAAGAGGGTAAGTTGCTAGAGATCTTTGGTTAGAATCCCACAAAGATGATATCATGGAAACTGCACAAGCTTCAATAAATTGCATGTTGCCTTTTGCTTCATCATTTTATTTTCTCATGCACAATTCTCATCATCCCTTGTTGTGGTTCAGTTGACTCTGGTTCACAATCAAAGTGTGCTAACTTATCCTTTGTCTTTGTAGTCCTTGCAATAGTATCATCACCTTCCCCACCCCTCAGACCTCTTTCGCATTCTATTGCATCCTCTAGGGATGTTGGTAGTTGTATGACACCATCTCATACACCTACTTATGCCGTAGTGCAATTAGCACCAATGAAGCGAGCAACAAGTCAATAGAGGAAAAACACAAAACTATAGACACTTTGGTCAAGTACTACTATATTTTTAAGAGGACAAGTGGATATCATTGAAAAGGGGGGTGTCAATGCTAATTGATGCCCAAGGAAGAAAGTTCATGTATCTAAGGTGGAAATAAAGTAATAGAGATTGTATATGGGTTGCAAACACACATGATATAGTTTTTATGGAGCGACTTCCCCAAGAACATTGATCCATGCCTACCATCCTACCATACTACACCCTCATTGGTTCATTTGTTCTTGCTTTCATGTGATTTTGGGAGAAGAATGGATAGATCGATGAGTGTGAGGGATGTATCGGCTATGTGAGAGTGCTTGAACCAATATAAGTGTTCCATCAAGTTTGATGGTCGAGCTTGCAAAAGCTTTGACATTTTGGTCATGTTGCTAGGTATTTGGTTTCTTCAAGAAAATAAAGCGAAGTAAATGAGTGGTAGATGGCTAGGACTCAAGAGGGTAAGTTGCTAGAGATCTTTGGTTAGAATCCCACAAAGATGATATCATGGAAACTGCACAAGCTTCAATAAATTGCATGTTGCCTTTTGCTTCATCATTTTATTTTCTCATGCACAATTCTCATCATCCCTTGTTGTGGTTCAGTTGACTCTGGTTCACAATCAAAGTGTGCTAACTTATCCTTTGTCTTTGTAGTCCTTGCAATAGTATCATCACCTTCCCCACCCCTCAGACCTCTTTCGCATTCTATTGCATCCTCTAGGGATGTTGGTAGTTGTATGACACCATCTCATACACCTACTTATGCCGTAGTGCAATTAGCACCAATGAAGCGAGCAACAAGTCAATAGAGGAAAAACACAAAACTATAGACACTTTGGTCAAGTACTACTATATTTTTAAGAGGACAAGTGGATATCATTGAAAAGGGGGGTGTCAATGCGAATTGATGCCCAAGGAAGAAAGTTCATGTATCTAAGGTGGAAATAAAGTAATAGAGATTGTATATGGGTTGCAAACACACATGATATAGTTTTTATGGAGCGACTTCCCCAAGAACATTGATCCATGCCTACCATCCTACCATACTACACCCTCATTGGTTCATTTGTTCTTGCTTTCATGTGATTTTGGGAGAAGAATGGATAGATCGATGAGTGTGAGGGATGTATCGGCTATGTGAGAGTGCTTGAACCAATATAAGTGTTCCATCAAGTTTGATGGTCGAGCTTGCAAAAGCTTTGACATTTTGGTCATGTTGCTAGGTATTTGGTTTCTTCAAGAAAATAAAGCGAAGCAAATGAGTGGTAGATGGCTAGGACTCAAGAGGGTAAGTTGCTAGAGATCTTTGGTTAGAATCCCACAAAGATGATATCATGGAAACTACACAAGCTTCAATAAATTGCATGTTGCCTTTTGCTTCATCATTTTATTTTCTCATGCACAATTCTCATCATCCCTTGTTGTGGTTCAGTTGACTCTGGTTCACAATCAAAGTGTGCTAACTTATCCTTTGTCTTTGTAGTCCTTGCAATAGTATCATCACCTTCCCCACCCATCAGACCTCTTTCGCATTCTATTGCATCCTCTAGGGATGTTGGTAGTTGTATGACACCATCTCATACACCTACTTATGCCGTAGTGCAATTAGCACCAATGAAGCGAGCAACAAGTCAATAGAGGAAAAACACAAAACTATAGACACTTTGGTCAAGTACTACTATATTTTTAAGAGGACAAGTGGATATCATTGAAAAGGGGGGTGTCAATGCGAATTGATGCCCAAGGAAGAAAGTTCATGTATCTAAGGTGGAAATAAAGTAATAGAGATTGTATATGGGTTGCAAACACACATGATATAGTTTTTATGGAGCGACTTCCCCAAGAACATTGATCCATGCCTACCATCCTACCATACTACACCCTCATTGGTTCATTTGTTCTTGCTTTCATGTGATTTTGGGAGAAGAATGGATAGATCGATGAGTGTGAGGGATGTATCGGCTATGTGAGAGTGCTTGAACCAATATAAGTGTTCCATCAAGTTTGATGGTCGAGCTTGCAAAAGCTTTGACATTTTGGTCATGTTGCTAGGTATTTGGTTTCTTCAAGAAAATAAAGCGAAGCAAATGAGTGGTAGATGGCTAGGACTCAAGAGGGTAAGTTGCTAGAGATCTTTGGTTAGAATCCCACAAAGATGATATCATGGAAACTGCACAAGCTTCAATAAATTGCATGTTGCCTTTTGCTTCATCATTTTATTTTCTCATGCACAATTCTCATCATCCCTTGTTGTGGTTCAGTTGACTCTGGTTCACAATCAAAGTGTGCTAACTTATCCTTTGTCTTTGTAGTCCTTGCAATAGTATCATCACCTTCCCCACCCCTCAGACCTCTTTCGCATTCTATTGCATCCTCTAGGGATGTTGGTAGTTGTATGACACCATCTCATACACCTACTTATGCCGTAGTGCAATTAGCACCAATGAAGCGAGCAACAAGTCAATAGAGGAAAAACACAAAACTATAGACACTTTGGTCAAGTACTACTATATTTTTAAGAGGACAAGTGGATATCATTGAAAAGGGGGGTGTCAATGCTAATTGATGCCCAAGGAAGAAAGTTCATGTATCTAAGGTGGAAATAAAGTAATAGAGATTGTATATGGGTTGCAAACACACATGATATAGTTTTTATGGAGCGACTTCCCCAAGAACATTGATCCATGCCTACCATCCTACCATACTACACCCTCATTGGTTCATTTGTTCTTGCTTTCATGTGATTTTGGGAGAAGAATGGATAGATCGATGAGTGTGAGGGATGTATCGGCTATGTGAGAGTGCTTGAACCAATATAAGTGTTCCATCAAGTTTGATGGTCGAGCTTGCAAAAGCTTTGACATTTTGGTCATGTTGCTAGGTATTTGGTTTCTTCAAGAAAATAAAGCGAAGCAAATGAGTGGTAGATGGCTAGGACTCAAGAGGGTAAGTTGCTAGAGATCTTTGGTTAGAATCCCACAAAGATGATATCATGGAAACTGCACAAGCTTCAATAAATTGCATGTTGCCTTTTGCTTCATCATTTTATTTTCTCATGCACAATTCTCATCATCCCTTGTTGTGGTTCAGTTGACTCTGGTTCACAATCAAAGTGTGCTAACTTATCCTTTGTCTTTGTAGTCCTTGCAATAGTATCATCACCTTCCCCACCCCTCAGACCTCTTTCGCATTCTATTGCATCCTCTAGGGATGTTGGTAGTTGTATGACACCATCTCATACACCTACTTATGCCGTAGTGCAATTAGCACCAATGAAGCGAGCAACAAGTCAATAGAGGAAAAACACAAAACTATAGACACTTTGGTCAAGTACTACTATATTTTTAAGAGGACAAGTGGATATCATTGAAAAGGGGGGTGTCAATGCGAATTGATGCCCAAGGAAGAAAGTTCATGTATCTAAGGTGGAAATAAAGTAATAGAGATTGTATATGGGTTGCAAACACACATGATATAGTTTTTATGGAGCGACTTCCCCAAGAACATTGATCCATGCCTACCATCCTACCATACTACACCCTCATTGGTTCATTTGTTCTTGCTTTCATGTGATTTTGGGAGAAGAATGGATAGATCGATGAGTGTGAGGGATGTATCGGCTATGTGAGAGTGCTTGAACCAATATAAGTGTTCCATCAAGTTTGATGGTCGAGCTTGCAAAAGCTTTGACATTTTGGTCATGTTGCTAGGTATTTGGTTTCTTCAAGAAAATAAAGCGAAGCAAATGAGTGGTAGATGGCTAGGACTCAAGAGGGTAAGTTGCTAGAGATCTTTGGTTAGAATCCCACAAAGATGATATCATGGAAACTGCACAAGCTTCAATAAATTGCATGTTGCCTTTTGCTTCATCATTTTATTTTCTCATGCACAATTCTCATCATCCCTTGTTGTGGTTCAGTTGACTCTGGTTCACAATCAAAGTGTGCTAACTTATCCTTTGTCTTTGTAGTCCTTGCAATAGTATCATCACCTTCCCCACCCCTCAGACCTCTTTCGCATTCTATTGCATCCTCTAGGGATGTTGGTAGTTGTATGACACCATCTCATACACCTACTTATGCCGTAGTGCAATTAGCACCAATGAAGCGAGCAACAAGTCAATAGAGGAAAAACACAAAACTATAGACACTTTGGTCAAGTACTACTATATTTTTAAGAGGACAAGTGGATATCATTGAAAAGGGGGGTGTCAATGCTAATTGATGCCCAAGGAAGAAAGTTCATGTATCTAAGGTGGAAATAAAGTAATAGAGATTGTATATGGGTTGCAAACACACATGATATAGTTTTTATGGAGCGACTTCCCCAAGAACATTGATCCATGCCTACCATCCTACCATACTACACCCTCATTGGTTCATTTGTTCTTGCTTTCATGTGATTTTGGGAGAAGAATGGATAGATCGATGAGTGTGAGGGATGTATCGGCTATGTGAGAGTGCTTGAACCAATATAAGTGTTCCATCAAGTTTGATGGTCGAGCTTGCAAAAGCTTTGACATTTTGGTCATGTTGCTAGGTATTTGGTTTCTTCAAGAAAATAAAGCGAAGCAAATGAGTGGTAGATGGCTAGGACTCAAGAGGGTAAGTTGCTAGAGATCTTTGGTTAGAATCCCACAAAGATGATATCATGGAAACTGCACAAGCTTCAATAAATTGCATGTTGCCTTTTGCTTCATCATTTTATTTTCTCATGCACAATTCTCATCATCCCTTGTTGTGGTTCAGTTGACTCTGGTTCACAATCAAAGTGTGCTAACTTATCCTTTGTCTTTGTAGTCCTTGCAATAGTATCATCACCTTCCCCACCCCTCAGACCTCTTTCGCATTCTATTGCATCCTCTAGGGATGTTGGTAGTTGTATGACACCATCTCATACACCTACTTATGCCGTAGTGCAATTAGCACCAATGAAGCGAGCAACAAGTCAATAGAGGAAAAACACAAAACTATAGACACTTTGGTCAAGTACTACTATATTTTTAAGAGGACAAGTGGATATCATTGAAAAGGGGGGTGTCAATGCGAATTGATGCCCAAGGAAGAAAGTTCATGTATCTAAGGTGGAAATAAAGTAATAGAGATTGTATATGGGTTGCAAACACACATGATATAGTTTTTATGGAGCGACTTCCCCAAGAACATTGATCCATGCCTACCATCCTACCATACTACACCCTCATTGGTTCATTTGTTCTTGCTTTCATGTGATTTTGGGAGAAGAATGGATAGATCGATGAGTGTGAGGGATGTATCGGCTATGTGAGAGTGCTTGAACCAATATAAGTGTTCCATCAAGTTTGATGGTCGAGCTTGCAAAAGCTTTGACATTTTGGTCATGTTGCTAGGTATTTGGTTTCTTCAAGAAAATAAAGCGAAGCAAATGAGTGGTAGATGGCTAGGACTCAAGAGGGTAAGTTGCTAGAGATCTTTGGTTAGAATCCCACAAAGATGATATCATGGAAACTGCACAAGCTTCAATAAATTGCATGTTGCCTTTTGCTTCATCATTTTATTTTCTCATGCACAATTCTCATCATCCCTTGTTGTGGTTCAGTTGACTCTGGTTCACAATCAAAGTGTGCTAACTTATCCTTTGTCTTTGTAGTCCTTGCAATAGTATCATCACCTTCCCCACCCCTCAGACCTCTTTCGCATTCTATTGCATCCTCTAGGGATGTTGGTAGTTGTATGACACCATCTCATACACCTACTTATGCCGTAGTGCAATTAGCACCAATGAAGCGAGCAACAAGTCAATAGAGGAAAAACACAAAACTATAGACACTTTGGTCAAGTACTACTATATTTTTAAGAGGACAAGTGGATATCATTGAAAAGGGGGGTGTCAATGCTAATTGATGCCCAAGGAAGAAAGTTCATGTATCTAAGGTGGAAATAAAGTAATAGAGATTGTATATGGGTTGCAAACACACATGATATAGTTTTTATGGAGCGACTTCCCCAAGAACATTGATCCATGCCTACCATCCTACCATACTACACCCTCATTGGTTCATTTGTTCTTGCTTTCATGTGATTTTGGGAGAAGAATGGATAGATCGATGAGTGTGAGGGATGTATCGGCTATGTGAGAGTGCTTGAACCAATATAAGTGTTCCATCAAGTTTGATGGTCGAGCTTGCAAAAGCTTTGACATTTTGGTCATGTTGCTAGGTATTTGGTTTCTTCAAGAAAATAAAGCGAAGCAAATGAGTGGTAGATGGCTAGGACTCAAGAGGGTAAGTTGCTAGAGATCTTTGGTTAGAATCCCACAAAGATGATATCATGGAAACTGCACAAGCTTCAATAAATTGCATGTTGCCTTTTGCTTCATCATTTTATTTTCTCATGCACAATTCTCATCATCCCTTGTTGTGGTTCAGTTGACTCTGGTTCACAATCAAAGTGTGCTAACTTATCCTTTGTCTTTGTAGTCCTTGCAATAGTATCATCACCTTCCCCACCCCTCAGACCTCTTTCGCATTCTATTGCATCCTCTAGGGATGTTGGTAGTTGTATGACACCATCTCATACACCTACTTATGCCGTAGTGCAATTAGCACCAATGAAGCGAGCAACAAGTCAATAGAGGAAAAACACAAAACTATAGACACTTTGGTCAAGTACTACTATATTTTTAAGAGGACAAGTGGATATCATTGAAAAGGGGGGTGTCAATGCGAATTGATGCCCAAGGAAGAAAGTTCATGTATCTAAGGTGGAAATAAAGTAATAGAGATTGTATATGGGTTGCAAACACACATGATATAGTTTTTATGGAGCGACTTCCCCAAGAACATTGATCCATGCCTACCATCCTACCATACTACACCCTCATTGGTTCATTTGTTCTTGCTTTCATGTGATTTTGGGAGAAGAATGGATAGATCGATGAGTGTGAGGGATGTATCGGCTATGTGAGAGTGCTTGAACCAATATAAGTGTTCCATCAAGTTTGATGGTCGAGCTTGCAAAAGCTTTGACATTTTGGTCATGTTGCTAGGTATTTGGTTTCTTCAAGAAAATAAAGCGAAGCAAATGAGTGGTAGATGGCTAGGACTCAAGAGGGTAAGTTGCTAGAGATCTTTGGTTAGAATCCCACAAAGATGATATCATGGAAACTGCACAAGCTTCAATAAATTGCATGTTGCCTTTTGCTTCATCATTTTATTTTCTCATGCACAATTCTCATCATCCCTTGTTGTGGTTCAGTTGACTCTGGTTCACAATCAAAGTGTGCTAACTTATCCTTTGTCTTTGTAGTCCTTGCAATAGTATCATCACCTTCCCCACCCCTCAGACCTCTTTCGCATTCTATTGCATCCTCTAGGGATGTTGGTAGTTGTATGACACCATCTCATACACCTACTTATGCCGTAGTGCAATTAGCACCAATGAAGCGAGCAACAAGTCAATAGAGGAAAAACACAAAACTATAGACACTTTGGTCAAGTACTACTATATTTTTAAGAGGACAAGTGGATATCATTGAAAAGGGGGGTGTCAATGCTAATTGATGCCCAAGGAAGAAAGTTCATGTATCTAAGGTGGAAATAAAGTAATAGAGATTGTATATGGGTTGCAAACACACATGATATAGTTTTTATGGAGCGACTTCCCCAAGAACATTGATCCATGCCTACCATCCTACCATACTACACCCTCATTGGTTCATTTGTTCTTGCTTTCATGTGATTTTGGGAGAAGAATGGATAGATCGATGAGTGTGAGGGATGTATCGGCTATGTGAGAGTGCTTGAACCAATATAAGTGTTCCATCAAGTTTGATGGTCGAGCTTGCAAAAGCTTTGACATTTTGGTCATGTTGCTAGGTATTTGGTTTCTTCAAGAAAATAAAGCGAAGCAAATGAGTGGTAGATGGCTAGGACTCAAGAGGGTAAGTTGCTAGAGATCTTTGGTTAGAATCCCACAAAGATGATATCATGGAAACTGCACAAGCTTCAATAAATTGCATGTTGCCTTTTGCTTCATCATTTTATTTTCTCATGCACAATTCTCATCATCCCTTGTTGTGGTTCAGTTGACTCTGGTTCACAATCAAAGTGTGCTAACTTATCCTTTGTCTTTGTAGTCCTTGCAATAGTATCATCACCTTCCCCACCCCTCAGACCTCTTTCGCATTCTATTGCATCCTCTAGGGATGTTGGTAGTTGTATGACACCATCTCATACACCTACTTATGCCGTAGTGCAATTAGCACCAATGAAGCGAGCAACAAGTCAATAGAGGAAAAACACAAAACTATAGACACTTTGGTCAAGTACTACTATATTTTTAAGAGGACAAGTGGATATCATTGAAAAGGGGGGTGTCAATGCGAATTGATGCCCAAGGAAGAAAGTTCATGTATCTAAGGTGGAAATAAAGTAATAGAGATTGTATATGGGTTGCAAACACACATGATATAGTTTTTATGGAGCGACTTCCCCAAGAACATTGATCCATGCCTACCATCCTACCATACTACACCCTCATTGGTTCATTTGTTCTTGCTTTCATGTGATTTTGGGAGAAGAATGGATAGATCGATGAGTGTGAGGGATGTATCGGCTATGTGAGAGTGCTTGAACCAATATAAGTGTTCCATCAAGTTTGATGGTCGAGCTTGCAAAAGCTTTGACATTTTGGTCATGTTGCTAGGTATTTGGTTTCTTCAAGAAAATAAAGCGAAGCAAATGAGTGGTAGATGGCTAGGACTCAAGAGGGTAAGTTGCTAGAGATCTTTGGTTAGAATCCCACAAAGATGATATCATGGAAACTGCACAAGCTTCAATAAATTGCATGTTGCCTTTTGCTTCATCATTTTATTTTCTCATGCACAATTCTCATCATCCCTTGTTGTGGTTCAGTTGACTCTGGTTCACAATCAAAGTGTGCTAACTTATCCTTTGTCTTTGTAGTCCTTGCAATAGTATCATCACCTTCCCCACCCCTCAGACCTCTTTCGCATTCTATTGCATCCTCTAGGGATGTTGGTAGTTGTATGACACCATCTCATACACCTACTTATGCCGTAGTGCAATTAGCACCAATGAAGCGAGCAACAAGTCAATAGAGGAAAAACACAAAACTATAGACACTTTGGTCAAGTACTACTATATTTTTAAGAGGACAAGTGGATATCATTGAAAAGGGGGGTGTCAATGCTAATTGATGCCCAAGGAAGAAAGTTCATGTATCTAAGGTGGAAATAAAGTAATAGAGATTGTATATGGGTTGCAAACACACATGATATAGTTTTTATGGAGCGACTTCCCCAAGAACATTGATCCATGCCTACCATCCTACCATACTACACCCTCATTGGTTCATTTGTTCTTGCTTTCATGTGATTTTGGGAGAAGAATGGATAGATCGATGAGTGTGAGGGATGTATCGGCTATGTGAGAGTGCTTGAACCAATATAAGTGTTCCATCAAGTTTGATGGTCGAGCTTGCAAAAGCTTTGACATTTTGGTCATGTTGCTAGGTATTTGGTTTCTTCAAGAAAATAAAGCGAAGTAAATGAGTGGTAGATGGCTAGGACTCAAGAGGGTAAGTTGCTAGAGATCTTTGGTTAGAATCCCACAAAGATGATATCATGGAAACTGCACAAGCTTCAATAAATTGCATGTTGCCTTTTGCTTCATCATTTTATTTTCTCATGCACAATTCTCATCATCCCTTGTTGTGGTTCAGTTGACTCTGGTTCACAATCAAAGTGTGCTAACTTATCCTTTGTCTTTGTAGTCCTTGCAATAGTATCATCACCTTCCCCACCCCTCAGACCTCTTTCGCATTCTATTGCATCCTCTAGGGATGTTGGTAGTTGTATGACACCATCTCATACACCTACTTATGCCGTAGTGCAATTAGCACCAATGAAGCGAGCAACAAGTCAATAGAGGAAAAACACAAAACTATAGACACTTTGGTCAAGTACTACTATATTTTTAAGAGGACAAGTGGATATCATTGAAAAGGGGGGTGTCAATGCGAATTGATGCCCAAGGAAGAAAGTTCATGTATCTAAGGTGGAAATAAAGTAATAGAGATTGTATATGGGTTGCAAACACACATGATATAGTTTTTATGGAGCGACTTCCCCAAGAACATTGATCCATGCCTACCATCCTACCATACTACACCCTCATTGGTTCATTTGTTCTTGCTTTCATGTGATTTTGGGAGAAGAATGGATAGATCGATGAGTGTGAGGGATGTATCGGCTATGTGAGAGTGCTTGAACCAATATAAGTGTTCCATCAAGTTTGATGGTCGAGCTTGCAAAAGCTTTGACATTTTGGTCATGTTGCTAGGTATTTGGTTTCTTCAAGAAAATAAAGCGAAGCAAATGAGTGGTAGATGGCTAGGACTCAAGAGGGTAAGTTGCTAGAGATCTTTGGTTAGAATCCCACAAAGATGATATCATGGAAACTACACAAGCTTCAATAAATTGCATGTTGCCTTTTGCTTCATCATTTTATTTTCTCATGCACAATTCTCATCATCCCTTGTTGTGGTTCAGTTGACTCTGGTTCACAATCAAAGTGTGCTAACTTATCCTTTGTCTTTGTAGTCCTTGCAATAGTATCATCACCTTCCCCACCCATCAGACCTCTTTCGCATTCTATTGCATCCTCTAGGGATGTTGGTAGTTGTATGACACCATCTCATACACCTACTTATGCCGTAGTGCAATTAGCACCAATGAAGCGAGCAACAAGTCAATAGAGGAAAAACACAAAACTATAGACACTTTGGTCAAGTACTACTATATTTTTAAGAGGACAAGTGGATATCATTGAAAAGGGGGGTGTCAATGCGAATTGATGCCCAAGGAAGAAAGTTCATGTATCTAAGGTGGAAATAAAGTAATAGAGATTGTATATGGGTTGCAAACACACATGATATAGTTTTTATGGAGCGACTTCCCCAAGAACATTGATCCATGCCTACCATCCTACCTATATGCTTCGAGCACATGAGAAGAAGGCAAGAGACCTTAAGTTACAAAAAAGAAAAAAACCCATCACTTCCTTTTCTATAACTGTAGCCCATTTTGGGATGAAGCTCTTGGTAATCCTCAAACCCTATCATATGCTCATCCAAGCTCTCAGTAATCCATCATCTTGAATCCATTCTCTACACCATAAGTAAGAGGAATGGAAGAGAAGAGAAGAGAAGGGGGCCTCCCTATCATATGCTCATCCAAGCTCTCAGTAATCCATCATCTTGAATCCATTCTCTACACCATAAGTAAGAGGAATGGAAGAGAAGAGAAGAGAAGGGAGGCCCAAGTTGGCTCAATACATTTTGAGTTGTGCCATCTCAAGCTTCTTCCTCTTCAAGCTATGTACTTACTTGTGGGGTGTTTTCAAGTTTATTTGGCTTTAAAAAAACAATTTGATTTTTAAAAATTCCAAAAGGGAGAACCTTTTGGCCATGCTAGGGCTCTCAAGAAAAATCACATGATTTATAAGCTGCTATTTCGCAAAGAAAGGGCCATGCTAGGGTTCAAACGAGTGGCGGCAAAGATATATCAAAGGGGTGTGTTTTTTATGTTGTATCCCCCAAATGGCTGAGACTTCCATCCTCTTTCTGCTAGACCCACCCTCTTTCTACCGATCCCTCCCCTCTGAAGAGCCTTGGCACTAAGAAAAAACCTCGCTTTACCTTCTTGTAGCACATTGTGCCTATGCTGCACTATTCACACCAAGGAGGCGGAAGGTTGGTCATGTTTTATAGTGTTGCCATTGTGCCTATGCTGCACTATTCACACCAAGGAGGCGGAAGGTTGGTCATGTTTTATAGTGTTGCCGCCTCTGTCTCAACCCAACCTAAGACAGGTTTCACATTCGGTGGGACAGCAACCTTGTGCAGGATCGTTTTTTGACATGTCACGATTCGAGGCATGCGAAAAGGTGTCCTCATGAGGATAAAACCGTCCGGCTTGTCCAGGCCACCCAATCGCGCATAACAAAAACAACTTTAAGCCTGATCAAACTTGAACCCCTTCTGTGCATGACGCGTACAAGATCTAGAACCACTAGGCCAATCATCATCTTCTTATGTAGGCTGTAGCCATTAAAATAAAGTCATTTTGACCTGATGGTGTGAAACCATGGGACACCCCTTTCAAAAGGTGCTCCTAAGTCCTAGCTCCATCCGAACTTGTATGCAACGAGCCTAAGTTGTAAGCCCTAGCTTTAATTAATTACATACTCCTCACAATTTTGAGTAAAACAATATAGAGACCAAAAATAGAGCACTACGCCTTAAGTGTAAATTTTTTGATACTTTTTAATATAAATTATGATTTTGTTAGTGTTCACAAAAAATCGAGGTTCAATGTAAAATGAAATTGTTAAAAATTTAAAAAAAACTTCAAAATTGAAAGAAAAAGGTTTAAAACCTCAAACTTTTGAAAACTTTTAGTTAGAAAAATGACAAATACATGTAATTTGATTCAGAAATCCCTGCAAATTTTTGAGTTAGAGGTTTTTGTATCTGCTACCAAAAATGTTTGTCCTGAACACTGGATTCTGTTCTCGTATAATAGTCATATTTTATGTCTAAATTAATGCAAATCTAAGTACAAAAAGGTCAATAAATGTACAAGAAAGAAACTGTTGTATGAAAGAATAAAAAATTATGCTCTCCCTTTTAAGCCATTTGCCCGCCCAGGAGTTTCCATGGTCCGTGCAGTTCTTTCTGTGCTCGAGGCGAGCAAAACCTGTCTAAGTTCTAACCTCACTAGAAGACTCATCAAGCGTTATCTGTTCCATCCTCTGTGGTTCCCCTTCTGTTTTGTGCTCCTGACGTCTGTCCACAACACTCGCTGAGCCCCACCAGCAACAGCACCCTGGAAATTTGGTGGGGGGACGATGGCAGCGGCACATGGAGTAAGAAGAGGCGGTGGTGCAGGAGGCCAGGCAAACGCTGAAGGTGGCTTCCCCCAACTGGGAGTAGAAGAGGAGAAGCTTAGACGCGTCATCTTCCTCAGCCGCTGGTTTTCTTCATCCATCCCTTCGCCACTGAGCACCCTCTTCTTTTGACATTGCAGGTGTTGTTGCTGCTGCTGCTGTCCCCTGTCAACTGCAAACTGGTGTGGGTGAGGAGGGGGATGCTGAGGTGGCCTCTTGGAGGCAGTTGCAGGTGCAATGCTGCCGACACGCCTTGCTTGCGGAAGCACCACACCATGATGGCCCAGGCCATCTCCTTCATCCATCATCATATTGTAGGTCCTCTTTTCAGCATCTTGAAGGGCCTGCAAATGAGGTGACCGGAAGCAAATTGCCCCAGAACGTGATCTTGAAACTGGTGTCTGCAGCAACATAGAATTGGATCTTAGAGGTGTAGCTGCTTGCAGATTTTCTTCTCGGTACGGTTCTATCATTTCAGATGAAGGGTTGATGCCAACAGGGGATGGGACAACTGCAGCAGCTGTAAAGGGCTTTTTGTTTGGCATTACGCACAGTGATGCTCGTCCTGGCCTCTTTGTGGTAATTCTGTATGGTAAGAAATCATCAGTAATGATGTTTTCCCCTGCAGCTATGCGTTGTGGCATAATGCACATTGAGGCCCTCCCTGGACGCTTTGGAAGGACCCTTGATGGTTGTAAATTGTCATCATGAGCGGTGTTTTCTGCACGTGTGACTTCTTCCACGTCGCTCTTCTTTGACTCCATCACAGGTGAAGGAGCAAAAGGAGCCATGGAAGCTCTTCTGGATGGCATTATGCAGATGGAAGCTCGCCCTGGGCGTTTTGCTTGGTAAATTGCTGGGAAGTTGGTGTTATCAGGTCCTTGAAGGGCATTTATATTTTCTTTTTGCTGCCATACCTGTGTTAGCCTTTTCTTTCGTCTTTCCGCATTATCCATGGCCACTTTCCCCCTATTGTCCATTAAGTTATCACGCAAAGGTTGCCTCTTACAATTTTTCAGACCTTGTGATGTATGACAGTCGAAAGACAGAGTTGCCTGGCCTGGTCTCTGTCCAGCAGAGTCGCCAGGCTTAAGTCCCTTCTTCAGATTTTCTATCGTCACCTTTTGCTTCTCAATTAAGGCGAGCTGTTCTCTTTGCTTAGACTCTGAAATGGACCTAGCTTTTCTCTCGATCGCAATAAGCTCATCATGTTGTTTAACCTGCATCACAGAAAAGCAGCTATCAATAGGCTGGCATGAAAAAAAGATGGACGGAGTTCATCATATCCAAGGTGTCATGTTACGTTGACCTTGGCTGAAAGGGCCTTGCAGAGTTGCTCTTTGACTTTGAGAGCATCTTGCAGTTCTTTAATGCAGTCATCTTTTAATCTTACTTCTTGTTTGGATTTCTCAATCTGTGAATCAGTGTAGCAGGATTATAGTCACGATCTGTAGAAGATATTGGCAGTTCTAGAAAAAAGCACGTAGAATAAGAAAAAGAACAAACTGCTACCAGTTTCTTGTATTTCAAAAGCTCAGTCGGGTCAAATTGTTTACGAGCGACACCCAATTCTACACTTCTCGCTCTACTGGCAAAATTGAGCGAGCAGAGTGTTTCTCCCAAATCTTGATCGCTGGGACTGACTTGAACAAACATCAACGTCTTTGATTGACCGCCTGTTCCAATTCTACAAATTAACCGTGATACTGATTACAATTGTGAACTTCTCGTTAATAAAATTGAGGTACGAGTTCTCACTCAACGAGTCTTGCAGCAGGTGTGTCAGCTTGGAATTCCTGCAGAGCAACAAGTTGCATTAGATCTCCAGCTTGTGCTCTGTAGGCTTGTACTTACTTTGCCGCAATAAAACGATTGCTAAGAATGTTAGGCTGAGTACCTGTATGGCACATGACCGTTCCTGCTAGTGAGGGCTTGTATGACATCACCCAAGGCCGATAGGGACTTGTTTATGCTCTGAGCTTCCTTGAGGCGTTCACCTTGGACATCTGTCTTTGCAATTCGTTCGCTTCCAGCCAGATCGACAAGCCACAGCTTGCTTTTGATGCACTCTCCCGTCATCAAGCTTTCCCCTTTAACCATTACACAAAGCATGCTACAGTGTACGTCCGATGTCAGGATTCTGACAAAACCTACCTGACCAGAGCTTCATGGTTAATCTCACACTCAACTTACCAATGAGATCTGCTACTATGTTCATTGGCATTGGTAGATCCAACGGCTCTAGCACTTGTGCCTTTGTGAAGAACATTCCATACATCATCAATGCAATTTACGCTAGCTTCTGTCACGCCAGGGACATAATGTACACCATCACCGTTCTGCCTGATTTCAAGCCTTTCAGCACAAACATAGAAGCCGTAAGTGTGACGACTGAAGCAGGCGTCAGCCGGAATAGGGTTAGTATTAACAGTTTTAAAATGGCAATTTACAGAGGGCTTAGATTTAGGAACTCACTTCTTGGCATTTTGTCCTGATACGGCAGGTGCTGCTAACAGGTCTCGTATCTGCTCGTTGTATACTTCAAGCACACTGACAGAGATGTCATATTTATGCTGTCCCTTCCGCTCTGTGATCACATGAAAAAGATTCTCGAGCGTGCGATATGTAACCCCTCGATTAGCTTCAGTACCTTCCATTGTGAATGTTTTACCAGTTCCCGTTTGACCATAGGCGAAGATGCATACATTGTATCCATCGAGTACAGATATCACCATGGGAGCAACATCCGCAAACACATCCACTGAAACATGGGAACCAAGGATTAGAAAGAACTTGATCACTGCACGTACATAAGACGCTGAACAAGGCATGAAGATCACCTTGAGTGTTTGAGGGTGTGTACACGCGATCAAATTCAAAAGTCTTTTTAATCCCTCCATTGGCATGTACGATGAGTTCATTCTCATGAGCTGCATCGAATTCCAGTACCGATAATCTTCCAGCCTTAACCTCTTTCTCGGTTAAGGGACGGGATCGGCAAAATACTCTAATGTTCCCTGTAACATCAAGTAATTTCTTTCAAACTAGATCAAGAAATAGCAATGGTTCAGAAATGATTAGGTGAGGGCTTGAGCCTGCCTTTCAATTCCAGAACCTGGTTATAGCATTGCCGTAGATCCTGACTTTGCCTAGCAAACTTTCTTTTGAACTCATCGAGTTCAGCCACTGCATCCATCAATGAAGGGTTGTAAACCAGCATGTGCGCAGACAGCCAAAAATATACCATATTCTTTACATCAAGCAGATAAGTGGATTCATGTGAAAACATCTATCTGCCCCTTAAAGAAGCCTTACCAAGACAATTTATCTGGGCCGACTTGCAGTCCAGCTCATGCTGAAGCGTTTTCGTCTTGCTGTTGGCTTCATTCAGTTTGTTCTCTAATGTTGCTATCTTCCGTGCAGTTCCCTAGATCCACAGTCATCGCTTATCAAGGGTGATGATAAGAGGCGAAAACGCAAGGTATGATAGACCATTAGAGAGCATTCAACAAACCTTTTGCAATCTGGTTTCGTCAGCACGCCACTGCGAGAAAGCTACCCCTTCGATATTTCCGCTGAAACGGCAGTCTGCAAATTTCAAGGGTTGAACATAAATCTTGATTTTACATACCCTTATTCCAGCCATTCAGATAAACACATATTTGGTTAGTACATCCCCGCACCTTGAAGGGAACCTCTTCTCAGGCAAAGCTCATTGACTGCAGGACTTCCAGTTATGCCACGTAAAGAGATAGACAGTCCCTTGTTTCTGAGGGCAGCTTTTGCATTCAGCAAAATTAATGGTACATTTGATCCGACTGATAGCGCACCAAGCTTGGCTGCAACCTGTGGATGGCCATGATAAACGTGACATGTCTGGTTTGGTTCATCTCATGGCATGCTCCAATTTATCAGCAACGATGCTTACCTTCTCATCTTGCACAAACACGTCAAAAGTGTGGATTCCGTTGAAGAGATTCATGTTGAATGATCGTGAAACACTGTTGAAAACCTGGAGGTTGTATCTTGCAGCATTGTTGCATGCTACAAGTTCTTTTGTGTTGCGAGCTGCGAGCTCACATCCTGTACAGTGTTGGAACGGTTCTTGAGCCCCTGCATTAAGCTCATTAAGCTCTTAATTTAGATCTTACCTCAAATTCACTCTCCTTGCACTCAAAACCAAGGAGGGGAAGAACTCACAATTAAGGAGAGCAATGTCATGCATTAACATCTCTGGTTAGCAATAATATTCTGAATATACGTATCTCACTAAATGCAAATATCAGCATCTGATTTTAAGGATTGTCATTACTGTTCAGGATTATCTTGCATCTATGCTCGTGATGTTAGTCTTCAGAGGGATGGGATATAGTGACTTCACAATCCTCCTCTGAAGACTAACCATTAGAATTTAATGACTAGCTCAGGTTACCATTCCCTTTCTTTTGTGTTACCAAAACTACTTTCTACAAGAAATCTAACAGAGGTCACAATTCTCCTGCTTGGTGTTCATAACAATGCTTGAAAATTGACCTACCTGGACTGTTTCTACAAGAAATTTGGGAGTCGTGGTCTAGTTGCTCTCCCATAGCGACTTCCGGCGGCATACAGGAGGCCTGTAGGTTGAACGTCTGGTACGTTTTCAGGCACGGATTAGTCTGTCGCGTCCGGTTTTCTGCGAGCTCTGCTCTGGCTTCGTCTTCACATGCCATGGCGGAGATCTCAAGCACACGGCATCCGTCTACCGGAGTGTCGAAAGCTGTGGAAACTTCGGTAAGCATGAAAAGTTGTACGGCGTCTGAAGGAGAAGAAGAAGAAGGAACACAGAGATCGCTGGAATCACTGCAGTCCGTCATGGTATGAGTCGCGTCTTCTTTCACCATAGCTTCGTCCAGAGGTTCAAGCTTCATGGTCATATGAACACCAGAGCAGAGCAGACGAAAATTTTCGAAATGGAAAACAGGAGAGCTTGTTAATGCGTAAGTACGCCAACGGTCACAATAAGAAGGCTGCGCATTAAGGATTTATTCAAACCGGTTCGCCTTTGTCCGCCATTGTACACAGTATTGGGCCCCTGCCCGTAACGTTCTGTCTAAGTAAGGCTATGCTTGGCTGAAAGAGCTAAAAGCCCTCTCTTATCAATACTCAAAATTACATCCGGAGCAAGGCTGTAACGGACCTCCACCAGTGCACCATACTCTTTTCCACCTCTTACAGCCTTGGGTATGTGTACTCTTTGTAAGTTGGCTTGTGGACATGGTTGCAATACAAAGGATGCTCCCATTCTGCGAAAACATTAAAAAATTTTGACATTATGCGAAAGCTGCTTCATAGTGAGAAATAATGAATACTAGTGTTCTTTATGTTCACCCCCTCCCCGCATGTCGTATTTTGGTTTTCTCATTCATCTCTCTCTGAACCCCCTAGTGCTTAGTGCTTCCACCTGCCTTCCATTGTTGCCCACCTATTTGGCGTAGCCACCCA
This sequence comes from Lygodium microphyllum, assembly GCF_053477565.2. Taxonomy (NCBI): domain Eukaryota; kingdom Viridiplantae; phylum Streptophyta; class Polypodiopsida; order Schizaeales; family Lygodiaceae; genus Lygodium; species Lygodium microphyllum. Next base: position 29,092,874 of record NC_141160.1, on the reverse strand, counting down.
CTCATCCTTCATAGACATCACCTACTTGATGCATTGTTACTCTCACTAGTTAAGCCTACCCCCTGTGTTGCTTTATATGAGAGAGAGAGAGAGAGAGAGAGAGAGAGAGAGCAGAAACACCCCCCCATGGCAAATTGCTTGTGGTGATATGTGTCTGTGTGTAGCATACGAGAGAGAGAGAGAGAGAGAGAGAGAGAGAGAGAGAGATTTAAAAAGAGAACATGACAATGCGTGGGTCCTCATTAATGAAAATTTTTCCTTTAATTCAAAATTTCAAGTTTTAGGCTTCCTTGAGATTTGAAGCCACCTTACCACAACCAAATTTTTGTAGAAGAGATCTTAAAGTACACATTGAATACTTTGGTATGATGGAAAGATAAAAGAAACAAATTACACAATTTGTAATATGAAAGGGTAGATATGCATTTCCATTAGGACATATATAGCCGTGTATATACGTGTAATCTCTTTTATGCATCAAATCACATCATGAATTTGTCTAACTAGTAAAATGTTCTTTGTTTGCATCCTTGAGTGCAAAAGATATATGAATGCACTATAAAGTCAAGTATAAGACATATACACATATTTTTTATTTGCATCCTTGATTATAAAAAATAGTTTGCATTAAATACTCCAACGAAAGTTGGGATTTATCAGGTCTCAGGTGTCAAGATTGTGGGAGAGAAGGAATGAGTCTCACTTGTAGCTTTCTTGCTTGCACAATGGGGGAATATACACAGAGGTGGAGGCTGAAAACAGTTTTCCTCTTCTTAGTTGTGTAAGCCAAAAAAACTCTCATACAAAGAAATAGAAGAACCCTATATATGGGTCTCAAACCAAACTCAACTAACTAAGGTGGCATACTAACTGAGCCACGAACTAGAGTAGATAAGGATAGCTGTCATGTAGCTATTATTCATGGGTGGTGTACCAACCGCATCTGCAACTGACACGTCGGTGACATAAATGCACAACAGTCACCCTGGCATATCACGAGTGGAGCTCGATATCTCAACACTTCCCCTCGAGCTCAATCCCAATTCCTGCACACCAAGCAGGTCTCTGAACTTGCGCAGCTTCTCTGCGCCCAATGCCTTCGTGAATATGTCAGCTACCTGATCCTCTGTGCTGATATAAATTAGATCAATAAGACCTAGTAAAACCCTCTCCCGCACATAGTGATAATGCACCTCAATGTGCTTTGTTCTAGAATGATAGACTGGGTTATTTGCCAAGTGTATACTACTCATGTTGTCACAATAAATGACAACTGGCCCATCTGTAGACTGATGCATATCATAAAGTAGCTTATGCAACCAAGCTACCTCACATGCAGCCATTGCTGCGTCCCTGTACTCAGCCTCTGTGCTCGACAAGGCAACTGTAGGCTGTTTCTTGCTGCTTCAAGTGACTGCAGCACTCCCAAAAGAGAACACATATCCACTGGTAGATTGTCTATCAGAAATACTACCAGCCCAATCAACATCAGTGTATCCATACAACTGTATCTGAACCCCAGTCTCATAAAGTAGTCCATACTGCAATGTGGACTTCACATACCTGAGTATGCGTCTAGCCGCATCCAAATGCGGTTTCCTTGGAGCCTGCATAAACTGACTTACCAGTCCAACAACATAGGTCAAATCTGGCCTAGTAATAGTCATATAAATCAAGCTTCCTACTATGCGTCTGTACATAGTAGGGTCTTCCAGAAGCTCACCTGCATCTGCGCTCAGCTTCACATTCTGCTCCAAAGGAACTAAAATAGGCTTACAGCCTGTCATCCCATATTTGGACAGCATGTCCAATCCATACTGCCTCTGCAAGAGCTGTATCCCACTTGGTGATCTAATCACCTCAATGCCCAAGAAATAACGCAGCTCTCCCAAATCCTTCATCTCAAACTTCTGCTTCAATAGCATTTTCACATGAAGGATATCTTCATCACTGTCACCTGTCATAATCAAATCATCAACATAAATGACAAGTAACATAATACATTTCTCTGTTTTTCTCACATAAAGTGAGAAGTCTGCCTTGGAAATCTGAAAGCCAATAGTGACAAGATATTGTCCTATCTTGTCATACCATACTCTAGATGCTTGCTTCAAGCCATACAATGCTTTCTTCAACCTGCAAACAAACTCAAGATGAACAGCATGCACATAACCTGGTGGCTGCTCCATATAGACCTCTTCTTGCAAATCACCATGCAAGAAGGCATTCTTTACATCCATCCGATGTAAAGACCATTCCTTTGATGCAGCCATAGCAATGACTGCTCTTACGGTTGCCATCCTTGCAACCGGATTGAATGTTTCTTTATAGTCAATGCCATATGTTTGTGCATACCCCTTGACTACTAATCTTGCCTTGTATCTGTTCACAGAACCATCTGCATTGTGCTTCACCTTATAAATCCACTTACAGCCAATTGCATTCTTACCTTTAGGCAAAGGTACCAATTCCCATGTAGCATTTGCTTCCAAGGCATCCATTTCTTCATTCATGGCTTTCTCCCATTTTTCTTTTTCCATGGCTTACTCAAAAGAAGTAGGTTCTGGTTCCTGTATCACTTTGACCATATAGGCATAGTGAATGGCTGTAAATCCATCATATTTCAGCCTATCCACAGGATACCTAGCTCTGGTAGACCTGCGCAAAGTAGGTTCACTCACACGTGCTCTCAAAACATCCCTGTTCTTCCTTACTCTAGGTGTAACAATAGAAGGAATACCCAACTCATCATCAATGCTCTGTTTTGAGCCACTGGATTCACCATCCACATAAGAATGACCTGCATTCACATCAAATATGGGCTGATCTACCTTCTCTTTTCCTTTTCGTGATGCCTGCATACCACTATCTACATTGCTTTGAGAAGATTCTCCTGATCTCAATCTGTCTGTCCATGGCGAAGAATGTGAACCACTGCTAGAAGACGTTCCAAGTCCACTAATATTTTGTGACTGCTGCTGTGAATTCTGTGCAGCATTACCATTTTGTGCATCTACATCATCAATCACATTTACTGGTTTATACCAACTACTTATCTCATCAAAAACAACATCTCTACTCACTGTAAACTTACGAGCAGAAGGGTTATAGCATCTATACCCTTTCTGTTGTAGAGAGTAACCAATAAAGATGCACTTCTCAGCTTTTTGATCCAACTTGGATCTCAACTCATCTGGTACATGAACATAGGCAATGCAACAAAAAATTTTCAAATGAGAAATATGTGGTTTCCTACCAGTATACCTCTCCTCTGGAGTCATCCCATGTATTGCTGCAGTGGGAGTCCTGTTCATTATGTAGACTGCTGTAGCAACTGCTTCAGCCCAGTAAAAATCTGGCAAGTCTTTTTCATTGAGCATGGCATGAGATACCTCTCCAATATGCCTATTTTTCCTTTCTGCAATTCCATTTTGTTGTGGGGTATGACTGCATGAATATTGCTGCTTTATGCCATGCTCCTGCAGGAACCTTGCAAACTCATTTGAGAGGTACTCTCCCCCTCCATCTGACCTTAGGCATTTTATTTGCAGGCATGTTTCTTTTTCAACCATAGCTTTAAGAGTTTTGAAATGCCCAAAAACTTCACTTTTCTTTTTCATAAAATACACCCAAACTTTTCTGCTATAGTCATCAATAAAAGTGACAAAATAATGACAGCCTCCAAGAGATGCAGCTTTAGTAGTCCACATATCAGAGTGGATTAATTCCAATGGCTTCTTACTCTCTTGAACATGTCTAGGAAATGGTTTTCTTGCCTGTTTTCCAAACTGACAGGCTTCACATACCTTATGCATTTCTACAACCTTGAATTTAGGCAATCCTGCAACAATATTTTGAGCCTGCATTGATTTAAGTCGCTATACATTAACATGACCAATGTGTTTATGCCAGATATCAATATCTGCAACTACACCGGTCCCATGTGCAAACATTGCTGCACTTAATGCAGACATGTCTGCATCCAACGTAAACATTCTGTCCTTCTTCTTTCCTTTTGCTATCAAGCGACCTTTATTTTTCATATCCTCAACAAAGCATCCATGAGGATTAAATCTGACCTGCAAGCCCTGCTCAACCATTTGACCAACAGAAACTAGATTCTTGGTGATATTCGGGATATGAAATACATCGGACATGTATTTCTTTTTCCCATCCTGCATAGACAAAGGAATTTTTTCAATCTGCACAATAGGATGTGCAATATCATCACCAGTCTCCACAAATCCTGGTTTTTCCATTTTCCTTGCATCCTCCATCCATTCTGCATGACCTGTCATGTGGTTTGATGCACCTGAGTCAACATACCACACATCGTTGCTTTCTTCTGCACTTGTCACAGAATTGTTCATGTGCTGCACCATAAACAAATGCTCATTTCTATCATCACCCTGTCTACTAGAAGATGCATAATTCCCTTGTTGCAATTTTCCATTCATGATGTCATTATGTTTTTTATAGCAGTCTTTAGCCATATGACCCATTTTACCACAGTAGTAGCATTCAACATTGCTATTTGCATTTTGGCCTCTTTGCCATCCACCACGGCCTCTTTGGCTCCCCCTGCCTCTAGAGTTACCACGTCCTCCTCCATAGGACTGGTTTTCTTGAGTCTGCTGCATATTCTGATTTCTACCACGGCCTCCAAATCGGCCTCCTCTACCTCTGCCTCTACCTCTTCTAGCATTTGAGTAGAAGACAGTTTCTTTTGAAGTTCCTCCTGAAGAAGATGCACCACCATTTCTTTGCTCCTTAGAAATTAGAAGAGCAATCAACTCCTCAAAATCAGGAAATCTTTCACGGACGGAAATGGATGTTCGAAACTGTGCATAATCCTTTCCTAGACCATTCAAGGTCACAGAAACTAAATCATCATCTTCCACTGGCGACCCAATGGAAGCAAGTGCATCTGCAATCTTCTTCACCTTCATGTGGTAGTCATTGATGCTCATATTTTCTCTTTGCACATTATGCAACTCTTGCTTGAGCTGCATTTTCCTGGCTTGCGTATTTGTGCTATACATTTTTGACAAAGTATCCCATGCCTCCTTTGGCGTACTTGCATCCTGAATATGCACAATCATAGAGTCTGAAATACTGATAGACAACCAGTACATAACTTTCCTGGCTCTCTCATGCCATGCTTTGAATGCCTGCATTTGCTGTTGATTGGGAACATAAGGAAGAACTGCTTCTTCTTCATTTCCTGCAACAAATTCCCAATATCCTTTTCCCATAAGGAAATTCGTCATTCTAAACTTCCATGCTTGGAAGTTGTTCTTGTCAAGCCCTTTCCGCAGTATATATTGCCCTGTTGCTTCATCGCGAAGGGCGTCTCAACCTGAGACAATGCACTCTTGCAATTTCCAGCTATGCTACCTGCAGAGATCTGCTCCCAAAACAGAAAATGAAAGCAACACTGCTCCTCTTACTAGAACACCGCGAGCTTGGCTTGCTTTCTTGAGCTCCTTACCACGAACAAGGCTCTGATACCATGTCAAGATTGTGGGAGAGAAGGAAGGAGTCTCACTTGTAGCTTTCTTGCTTGCACAATGGGGGAATATACACAGAGGTGGAGGCTGAAAACAGTTTTCCTCTTCTTAGTTGTGTAAGCCAAAAAAACTCTCATACAAAGAAATAGAAGAACCCTATATATGGGTCTCAAACCAAACTCAACTAACTAAGGTGGCATACTAACTGAGCCACGAACTAGAGTAGATAAGGATAGCTATCATGTAGCTATTATTCATGGGTGGTGTACCAACCGCATCTGCAACTGACACGTCGGTGACATAAATGCACAACGGTCACCCTGGCATATCACGAGTGGAGCTCGATATCTCAACATCAGGCACAACATATGCAATCTCTTTTATGTATTAAACTCTTAAGCCTTCATCTAAACACTTATACACAACTATAACATGTAAACATATTCTCTTTTTGCATCCTTGTGTGTATGAAATCATAGGTCATTATGTTGAAATGAATCATAGAGTTAGATATAAGACATAAGCATGCAAGGATGCCAATATACACAATTGTATCTAAGGGTTACAAAAAGGCACCCGATGTGAGCAAAAAATAAGACTTTCTCCAAGGGATCTAACAAAAATGGAGCTTTCTCTTTTTTTTTAGGAATGGATTTCATATTCAAGTATAATGTGGATAGATGAAGTAGAGTCAGATGCTACAGTTTGTTTTGGACATTGTGCTAGGAATTTTGGCTTTTTTCCAATATTAATAAACCATAAAGTTAGATATAAGACATTCTGCCATCAATTACAAATCTCTTATCAACAAACCATGAAGTTAGATTCAGATATAAGGCATTCTACTTTCTGTCTATGCCTATCCAATTGTATATAAGTATCACAAAAAAGGGCCCTAATGTTAGCAAAAAATAAGACTTCCTCCAAGAGACCTAACCGAAATGGAGCTTTCTTTTCTTTGAGGAATCATGGAAAAAATTTCATCCACAAGTATAACATGCATATGTGAAGAAAGACTCCACACTACAATTCATCTTGGTATTGGCATGGGAAACATGATAGCCTTTTCTCTCTTTGTTACACCTACAATTGAAAAAAATCACAATGTAAATATAAGTACACACACGCACACACGCACACACACACATGTTGAGATGTTTGCAATCACACCTACTTCAGTCTCTTTGGAAGGAGCAATGAGGGCTCAGGACAAGAATCCCATAAGCACAGTAGGAGGATGTGTTGCCTAGACTTTCTTATAAAGCATTGTACTTGCTTCCTTTTTTCAATGAAATGATTGTACTCTTTTCTTTTCAGTAAAGTGTCTATGTCATTGTACACACACAAGATTGTGTTTATGAGTCCCAGTCTCCGTGGGAGCTTTCGCTCAACCGCCAAGACCCACGGACCGCTTATTGTTTCAAGCATTCCAAGGAGCTCTAATGGCTATCTCTCACCTAGCCGACGCGCCGTCGATCCTACTAATGTAGTGAGCTTACCTTGATACCGATGTGAGTAGCCTCCTCCCTCGCACACCTCAGTAGCTCCACGATTCTTGATGCTAGCTCAAGCATCCTCAAGCCTCCTCCATCTCCAAGCTCCATCCTCCATAGCCGCGCGCGCGAGAGAAGAGAAGAGAAGAGAAGAGAAGAAGAGAAGAGGAGATGGTGAAGAGCTTCACCCACTTGATCCCTCACTCCCACACACTCACTCTCTCACACTCCCTCTCTCAAGAGCACACACAAGCAAGAAGGAGAGAATAAGAGAAGAAGAAGAGAGCTCTTGTTAGCCACACACCAAAGAATGAGCTTCCATTCATTTTTTTAACTTTATATACAAGCCCTAAAATCCCATGGGGACCCATCCCCTTTTTTACATGACCGGCCATTGTGGCAAGGTCATTTTTCCATTTTACTCTTCTAGCATTATGCCTTTAGCCTACACCCGTCTAATATTTTACAATTGGCACAGGAGGGAGCCTGGCGCTCTTTTACAAGAGTTTTTCAAGTTTTTGAGGCGTCTTTCATTGAAAATTGCGCTTTTTGTCCCGACTAGCTTTAGCGATCGCATGTGTGTTTTTTCTCTTTTTCCATGCTTTTCTGCTTTTTCCTTTATTTTTGGCCATCTTGACTCGGGGTTAACATTACCCCCTCCTAGACGGGTGCCAATCCCATGGCACTTCTGTGTTGTTGCAAAGTGTTAGGCAGTTGGACAAATGATGATGTAAAGGGGAGGGCCACGTGGAGATTTAGGTGCTTGTGGAAGCTGAGGAAGGATGGTTGTCGGAGAAGTTAAATGGATAGCGAGTGGTTGACGAGGCCTCCGAATTTGGTGGTTTATTGCTTTCTATGATGCCTGACAGGAGAAGGTGCTGTGCTCTACCTAAGGGGAGTGTCTACCATACCGTGTTAGTGTACTGTGCTCGTGCTAGTGGAATGGGGAGGTGGGTCTAACCGCATGCATAGTTGAGACTGCAGCACCTTCCATGCTGTCGTGTCTCCGCTAAAGTGTCCTCCCGCAATGCCGCTATGTGCTTCTGAAAGCACATCGTGCATCTCATGCTCACACACGCATCTACGCAGCAATCCGTCTTGCTCCAGCCTATAGAGTTGGCCTGCAATCAACTGATAGGGTTAAATAGATGGGCATCAGGTAATTCATCTCAACGATACCTTGTCCAGCGGCTTCTCCCATGGGGATGCGTGACATGTGATCAACCATGTAATGCTGTTTTCCCTTTCGTACTACCACGGAGAAATCGAACTCTAGAAGCACAAGGAGCCATCGAGCTATGCGTCCTATAGCGCAAGGTTTGTTTACGAGATAGAGCAAGGCTTGATGGTCAACGAAGAAGGTAAAGGGTGTGGCCAAAAGATAATGCTGGAATTTCTTCACAGCGAACACCATGGCTAATCCCTCTCTTTCTATTGTGGAGTAGTTCATTTTCGTCTCAGTGAGTTGTCTGCTAGCAAAGCTCACTGGATAATCTAAGTTGTGTTCGCGCCAGGTTGGCACAACATTGCCCCCACTGTAAACTTAGAAGCGTCGATGTGCACGTGGAAGGTAATGGTCCAATCTGGGGCTCGTAGAATTGGTGCTGTTGTTAGAGCCTTTTTCAATTCTTCATACGCTTGTTGGCATACCTCGGTCCATTCGAAGACAATCAGCAGCTTGTATAATGGTCTGGCAAGCAACGCATAGTTCAGTACAAACCACCGATAGTACCCCGTATGGCCTAAGAAGCATTGAACTCCCATGTAGTTAATTGGGGGTGGAAGGTCAACAATAACCCTGACCTTCGAGAAGTCAGTGGCAATGCCGTTATTCGACACCACGTGCCCTAAGATGCATCCGTGCTTCACCCAAAACTGGCACTTTAAGGGGTTCAAGGAGAGACGATACAAGCGACACCGCTCAAAGACTGCGCGGAGTTTGTCTAAGTGTTCGATCCAGGTCGAGTGGACACAAAGATCATCAACAAAGACTTCTAACACCTTGCAAAGCATATCCTTAAAGATGGTGCACATGAGACATTGGAAAGTGGCAGGGACATTGGTCAACCCGAAGGGCATGACTATGTATGCAAAGACACCCCATTCAGTGGCAAAGGCGGTCTTGTGCTTGTCCGCAGGATGCACTTGCACCTGGTTGTACCCTGAGAAGCCGTCCAGAAAACTGTAGGCTTCCTTGCCTGCCACCCTCTCAAGCATGTGCTCAGTGTACGGCAATGGATAGTTGTCCCTCTTCGTAGCAGCATTCACCTTCTTGTAATTGACGCACACTCAGATTTTTCCATTCTTCTTCATCACAATGACTATGGGCGATACCCAGTCTGTGTGCTCAATTTCGTAAATGAATCCAACTCTCATCAACTTGTCGATTTCCTCTTTGACAGCATGAGCGATACACAGTCCGTGTGCTCAATTTCGTAAATGAATCCAGCTCTCATCAGCTTGTCAATTTCCTCTTTGACAGCATGAGCGTGTTTTGGATTCATAGGGTATGATCGCTGCTTGACCGGCATTGTGTCTGGCGTTATGGGTATGTTGTGAGTCATGACACTCAGATCTACCCCCTTAAGCTCCTCTAAGGACCGGGTAAACACATCTATATACTCTCACAAGAGAGAGACAAGACTCATTTCCCCTTCCTGTGCTAAGTCTACCTCCTTGACTTTGGCTGGTCCCTTGATTGGTTCGCTCATCTGCCCTTAACGTTTGGCACCTAACAGAACTACTACCCTATCCCCTTTTTTGAACTTTGTGAAGCGTTTAGGGAGGTCCTGCGGCTTTCGCTATTCTTCTATTCGTGTATCCCTGGGTTGCTTTGCCTTTTCCTGCCTTAACCGTCTGTGCCTCAAGTGGACGGGTAGGTCCCCCTTGGTACGTCTAGTCGTGGGCGGCCTAGGGATCTCTGGATCACTATCCAAACTAACTTCCGATTCATAGTCAAACCCTCTGTCTTTGCTAGAAGAGGTGGTCTCCCCTGGTGGCCGCAATTCAGATGGTGATTCAGTCCTAAGTACTGATGTCGTTCCTGGCTCGGCTAGGCCTGCTTGCTCAAGGTCTATGGCTCCTACGTGTTCCAACCAAGCGTGATCATATTCCATGTGCATGACTCCTTGCTCTACCCTAAAGGTCTGCCTTTTCTGTGGCTTGGAGTCTGCTCGTATATACTCAATTTCTTGTCCTTCAGTGTCGTATTCTACGGTATCTACTTCACCCTCGCTCTCATCATTGAAGGATTGGCAGTCTTCGTATTCGTCGCTAGAATCTTTGTCATCCGACTGCTCGTCGTCTCCTAGGGTTTGGTATGTCTCGTGTCATTGGTCAGGAACTAGGGCCCAATTATACATGAGGTTTAAATCATGCACCCTGGTCCATTGCCACTTGGATTCCTCTAAGAGATCCTGGAGTGGTTTGAAGTTTGCAACTAGATTGCCAGCCAGCTTGTCCGTTAGGTATTCCAGTATCCCCTGGAGTTCCCTTCTGTTGGATGATACTTGGAAGGTGACAGACTTAGGCTTTCCACGAAGGCTTCCTGCCATCATGCAGATTGGTATAGAGAGTGCTTCGTTAGACTTGCCGATCGTTTTGATGGCTTGCTCATACGCCTCATGATCTGAGAATGGCAGGTCGATTGTAGTGAGAACGTGCATCCAATCCCGTCATCCTCTGGGCATGGGATATACTTGGTCAAAGGCCCATAAGAATTCTTGACCTGAGTTTTACCCTTGAGCATAGCAAAGATGGCGTCTAGGTCGACTGGTGAGGTCTTCCAAGTGTCCATCTCTATCCTTACGGCATCCGTTCTATTGCCAAGGAAGATCAAGCCGTTACCCCAATCTTCGATGACTCTAGCATTGCGCATCCAGGGTCGGCCTAATAGGATATCGCAGTCCACTCCCTTCATGACTATAAAGTCAACAGAGAACTGGACACCTGCGATCTTCATTGGCCAATTCTTAAGTACCCCGAATGGCTTTACTCTCATACCGTTTGCTAGTGTGACATTAAACCTAGCAGTTTCGATAGGTGAGTTTCCCCAAGTCTAAAGCACTGCGTGGCTAAGCACACTAACCCCATCTCCCATGTCTACGATTCCCTTTCTTGTTGTGTCACCTAGGGCTAAAACCGGCAAGACCGCATGCATCTCGGAACCTTCCCAAAAGGCATTGACAAGCTCGGTATTTGCATTTCTGCGTCATTGTCTTGAGGGTCTGCCCCCGTGACCTGCTCTCGTGACCCTTTAACCCACTGCTTAAGATCTTGCCATAGGGTAGGATGCTGCCTAAGTAGATCTCGTAGGTTAAGTGTTACAGGGGTAGTCACTAGCGTGGTCAGGAGATCGTTGGATACTCATCTTTCCCCCAACCTAGATTGTCCTGGCCAATGGCCGCGACTGATTTGCGGCTCTGTAGCATTAAGGCTTGGTCTTAGTGGCACTACTTGTGGCACGGTTGCTTCTACCGACTTAGGTTGGGGCGGTGCTATTGGCATGCTTACGTTGGAGAGATCATCGATCTCATCCTCTATGATAGGCTCAGCGTCCTTGAGATGCTCTTGAGCCTCCTTCACCCATTCCTTCACCTTTTCTATGGCCTCTAACTGTCGCTTTGGATGCGGATATTCCCCTACCTTAGCACTTTCCTTTTCGGCCGTCTTAGGGGCTGAAGTCTTTGCCTCTACGTCTGAAACCTTCTTTCCAGCAGGCAGAGTCGTCGCACTCTCGGTTTTTAGTGCGACTTTAGCTTCCGATCTCTTCTTCTTCCGCCTGCGGCTTTTCTTCCCTATCGAGGCTATGTGTCAAGATTACTAGGTCATGGCAGAGAGATGCCGGCCTGCTTCGTTTGGGCTCGGGTCATGACCCGCAATGGGATAGATGTGGCCTCCCCATCGAGGTTTTTGACACCAAACAACCCCAATGGGACAGATGGTACATTGGCTGAGCTAGAAGATGGCTTTCGCTTTGGGCAATCTACGAAGAGATGGGTGATTCCACACTCTGCGCACCTTTGGTCAGCCTTGTCTCTGTTTTGCTGCTCTCTTTCAGGGCAGCGTGATGAAACATGACCTGGGTGACCACAAGTCCAACAATCCTGCATCTGCCCTCCTAGGCCTCTACCTCGTCCTCTTCCTAACACCATCGCCGGCATGGGTCGATAATCCATGAGGACAGCGTTGCCCTCGTCGTCGTGTGAGACATAAGGGTATATGTAGGTCTCTTCCTCATTCAACTCCTCCACGTAGTGGACTAGAGCGTCACTTGGTGGATGGGTCACGTAAGGACCAGGTGGTCTAGGAATGCCTGTAGGGTTTATGTCCATTCTAGGGATGGCTAGTTTCATATCGTTAGGCGCAGGAAGAGCCAATGGGGCTCCCCTTCCGAAGAATGGATGCGGCCTGTTCGCTAGGTAAGGCTGGCCATAGGGTTGTGAGTATGGAAGTCTTCTTGGTAATCTACAATGCGCGCCATCATGGCCGAACCTACTGCAGTTAGCACAAGGTCTTGACCTAGGGTCTTGACATTCAGCCGGCAGGTGGTTTCCGCCATAGTACACGCATTGGACGTGCGGGCGCTTTAGTCGTCTCAACATGTCTTGCAACTTGGCTAATTCCATCTTGACATCAGCCAAGCCTTGGTCTGTCTCAGTGGCTTTCCCCTTATCTTGGGATGATGGGATTGATCGCTCACTAGAGGCTGACACTCTCTCTGAGCTTCGCGAGTTGGTCTCCTCTAGATTCGAGCTCCTGGAGTTCCGCTCCTTCAACTGATCATCGACTCTGATGGCTTCCTCAAACACTCTAGCTACCGCGTCTCGTTGCAGGCTTAAATTGCCCACCAAAGCCTTATATAGCTCCTCGTCTCGAATTTCGCTGATGAATACAGTCGAAACTGCTCTTTCAGTCAGTCGCTCGCCCAGAGGGATTCTCTTGAAGAGACTCCTCACATGGGTTACGTAGTTGCGGATGTCCTCCTTCTCTTTCTGCTTGACGTTCATCAAGCGTACTAGTAGGTTATTGGAGTATCCGGGTTCGATGAATCTCTTGATGAAGAGATCCTTGAGGCCATTGAAGTTGGCTCGCTCTACAGCATCTAGGCTCGTATACCACATCCTACCCTTGTCGCCTAGGCAAAGCCCGAACACTTGCGAGCGTTGAGTTAGGTCGTTGAGGCTGTTGGCCTTGTAGACTTGCTCAAACTGCTCAACAAAGTTGTATGGGTCGTCAGAAGGTTGGTACTTGTCGAGTTGCTTGGCAACAATCGGTATTTTGGACTGGCTCTTTGAGCCTTGGTTCGCCCCTAGTCCTGCGAGCAACGACGTCGCTAGTGCGGTGGCACTTTGCTTTGCTGCTGTATTATCGAGCAACCGCTTCATGAGAAGCTCGCTCAACGTCAAGTCTCCCTCTAGTGCTCTCTCATGGTCCGTTCGATTTTGGCCAGCTAAGTTCAGCACTCGCTGCACCTCATGTAGCTCCATGCTTTGCCTTTGGCTCCTAGCATGTTGATCCCTATTGTACTCGGCTATGCTTTGCAATGCTTTGCGAGCTAGCCTTCTCTCCTTTTCTAGATCTGCGATGATTGCGTCTGCTATCCTGCCGCGGAGCTCATACTGGGTGTGTGCATCGTAACTGCTCTGCTGAATAACATCTGTGAATACATTCAAATCGAGCTCCTCATTAGACCGATGATCTGAGCTCTCTTCCGCCATGGTCGAGTTCTTGCGCTCTACTAAGCTGTCGATCAGGTTGAATAAACTTGACAGATCCACGTTGTTGGCGCTCCTTGCTTGGTCCTACTCTACGCTTTGATGGTTTGTCTATGTCTTGGTTCTCTCCTGCTGGTGGGTTCCTTGAGTGGTTTTATATGAGTGAGTTCCTTGACTTATTGAATATAATCCTCAATTTATGATCACTCAGTGTGTGTCGTTTCTCGTGCACTTGTGGTCAATCAAGCTTTCAGCTTTCTTATGTGTACTTCAAGTGTGGAATTCAATGTGAGTGCGGCAAACAATCTCTATATGCCTTACGCCCTCTTGTCTCATCTCAGGCCTGATAAGCTTCGTCGCTCAAGTCCTAGCCATTCTAGCGGATTCTAGGGTCTGCGCTGCTTCTTACTGTTCACTCGAGGGTCGATCACAGGTCCTATGATTGGATTTCTGTTCTCAACGCATCAGGTCGCTGGGGAGTGCTCCAACGTTGTCCCCCTGTCCCTTGGTCGTGACTCCTATGTCGGGAACTGCCTACAAGGCATTCGCTATGTTGTCCTGGAGCGGGTTGCGCTTCCAATCGGTCGCAGGGGTCAATTTTTGATGTTTTCTTTTTTTCTGCCTAAGGGTATGTCCGATTCTGAGAATCGGATGTCCGATTTACTAGTGGTCTGATTCACCAAGTGGGTCCGATTTTGAGCTGTCCGATTTTTGAAAATCGGACAAGTGGTCCGATCGGAGCAAGTGGATGGTCCGATTGCTGACGTGTCCTAATCTGTGGGTCTGATTCTACGAATTGGACAGGGGTGAGTCCGATTGCCTCAATCGGACAAGGCATCTGATCGGATAGGTGGTCTGATTTCCAAAATCGGACGGGTTGGTCTGAGTGGTCCGATCGGACAGGATGGTCCGATCGAACGGTTGTCCGAGCGTCCGATTCTCAAAATCGGACACTGGATCGGATGTCCGATCCCGCTGACCCAAATGCACTTTGGAGCATGAAATCGTCAAAAATCTTAAGGTATTGATTATTACAAGCTACAAGATTCAACAGGAATGATGCTGCAATGATGGGGAAGAGATCTATATACCTGGGGATCACCGATAGCAACGTAACTCCTTGCACTAATCGATCGAAATGGGTCACCCAAGCTCTCTCTCTCTCTCTCTCTCTCTCTCTCTCTCTCTCTCTCTCTCTCTCTCTCTCTCACACTCAAAACTAGTTGCAAATGAGGATTTCCTTGCCCTTCAAGAACTTATACCCCTGTTGGACATTACCCACATGTTACCGATCACTCTCCTTGCGATTCCTACACATTCAAATGAGCATTTCCTCCATTTTCCACTTGTTTTCCCCGATTTTCTCCCTGTTTTACAGCAGCAAACCATATGCCTCTCAAGTGTGATTTCCTAATGTTAGCCTACTCTAAACGCAACAAGAATCGAAAGCAAAAAACTGAAATAATTTCTCATGTTTTCCAATCATCAAACAACCAAAATATCCCAAAATACTTACTTGTTTTGAAGATAAAAAACACCCAAACTTCCTACCTATCTCAAGCTCCATTTTCAGGGATGAATCCCCTGCTTCGATGCTCGATATGAGGCGCGCAAGTGCTCAAGCTTGAATCCGTTGGTCCCGGCAACGGAACCAAAATGTGGGAGCTTTTGCTCAACCGCCAAGACCCACGGACTGCTTATTGTTTCAAGCGTTCCAAGCGAGCTCTAATGGCTATCTCTCACCTAGCCAACGCGCCATCGATCCTACGAATGTAGTGAGCTTACCTTGATGCCGATGTAAGTAGCCTCCTCCCTCGCACACCTCAGTAGCTCCACGATTCTTGATGCTAGCTCAATCATCCTCAAGCCTCCTCCATCTCCAAGCTCCATCCTCCATAGCCACGCGCGTGAGAGAAGAGAAGAGAAGAGAAGAGAAGAAGAGAAGAGGAGATGGTGAAGAGCTTCACCCACTTGATCCCTCACACTCTCACACTCCCTCTCTCAAGATCACACACAAGCAAGAAGGAGAGAAGAAGAGAAGAAGAAGAGAGCTCTTGTTAGCCACACACCAAAGAATGAGCTTCCATTCATTTTTTGAACTTTATATACAAGCCCTAAAATCCCATGGGCACCCATCCCCTTTTTTACATGACCGGCCCATTGTGGCAAGGTCCTTTTTCCATTTTACTCTTCTAGCATTATGCCTTTAGCCTACACCCATCTAATATTTTACAATTGGCACAGGAGGGAGCCTGGCACTCTTTTACAAGAGTTTTCCAAGTTTTTGAGGCACCTTTCATTTAAAATTGTGCTTTTTGTCCTGGCATAGCTTTAGCTATCGCCTACATGTCTTTGCTCTTTTTCCGTGCTTTTTTTGCTTATTCCTTCATTTTCTATCATCTTGACTCGGGGTTAACATAATTCACTTGTGTGACAATTGGTCTCGTCTTTGTCTATGTCTTCATGAGTTTGGTCTTCATCTTTCAACCTCCATAGCTTTCGCATTGCCATGTCCTAGACCCATGTTTCAATATGGTATCAAAGCCCAGTTGAGCATGTCCTAGCTCATCTCACTTGTCTCTAAGCTCTTCTTCACTTCTAGTCAGGTCATGACTTCACTTCTAGCTCCATTTTCACTTGTATCTTCAATCAAGCTTGTGGCAGCCATAGCTAGCCTGCACCCTGCCTCCTTTGAGCACTTGGATCTCTTCATAGAAGCCATATCTCATCACAAATCCTTCTAGAGAATTATTCCTCAGTTAAAGTGCTTCTCTTTGTCACTTAAAACCCTAACATTGCTGCCTCTTCAAACCAACATTGCATCTGCAATGATTCGCTGCCCAGAATGCACCTACGACCTGTCATACTGCTGACGTTGCACCCATAGTCTGCGATTTGATGACTATCATGGAGCAACTAGAGCTCTACACCTAAGCTCTCTCCCACCCAGAGGGTTTTCAAAATGGCTATCTCTATGAGCTCCAATGAGTGAAAAATCATGCCCTGTCCTAAAACCCTAAAAGGCAGCCACCATAGGCTATTGAGCTAAAGCTCAAGTATTTCTTCAATTTTCTCTCTCTTGCCACTTAAACTAGGCCAAGGTCACTCTAATCTGAAGTCCCAGCATCAAATCAAGGAGGGAAAGATTTGGATTTGGAAGATCTTGAAGTTTTTGGAAGACCCAAGAAGATGCAAGCATAGTATCTATTGATACTCATTCAGTGACTTTTGCCACTTGTGTCCTTTGACACAATCAGCTCATTTGTTAATCTGATCTGAGAATTTAGGTCTAATTTTCTACTGTCCCTGCAAATCCAACATGGGAAAAGACTCTCCAACAGCTCGCTTAAAAGGAGTTGGATTTCACACCTGGCAAACCCGCATCAAACTCATCCTAATGAAGAAGGGCCTATGGGCCATTACCACTAGAAAAGTAAAAAAGCTTCGTGATGCAGACCTGGCAGTCACTTGGCAAAAGAATGATGATAAGGCTCAAGACATTATCAAATTGGAGCTAGATGAGAGCTATATTCACCATGTGGATAACTGTGATACTTCACATGATACATGGAAGAAACTTAACACTTTGTTTAGTCCACAGTCTTAGTCATTAAAGTATGGTCTCTTGATTGAATTTTTCAGGTTTGACATGAAGTCCAGCACATCACTTGGCACATATCTAAATTACATGGAAGCACTTCTAACCCAGCTTGCAGGAATCAACATTAAAATGGAAGAAGATGTTTGCATTGGTGTTCTGCTCAAAAGCTTACCTCCTGAATATAACAATGTATAAACAACCTTAATCAATATGCCAAACCCTAAGTTTGTTGATATCTAGGCATCACTGTTAGAGGAGGAAAAGAAGCTAAAAACTAAGGAAGAACCAAGCACATCTAGAGATGAACAAGCATTATATGTTGGCAATAGATACAAAGGCAAGAAGGACCATCTTTTCTATGATTTTTTCAAAAGGACCAGACGACACACCGAGAAGTTCTGCCACACTAAAAAGGTTGCAAAAGGCCTATCTTACTGCAATTAAAGAAGAAGAAAACCATGGAGCAAAGAAAGTAGAAGAAGAAGAAGACTACCCAGAGAAGGACAAACCTCATTAGTCCTTCTACTCTGATACTATAGCCTTTGTACACTTTGTGAGGCCCCTGTTACAACCTTTGGATGTCCACCATGTTTGTGGTACCCACATTTAGCCTTTTTTACGATAGCCTTTGGTGTTTTTCCATGTCTATGGTGTGCCCACACTTTGTAGGTGTTAGTTTCACTAAAGCCTCTATATACTTTGTACTTCTGGTTGTGATTGAGGAGGGGTGTTGAGATGTTTGCAATCACACCTACTTTAGTATCTTTGGAAGGAGCAATGAGGGCATAGGACAAGAATCCCATAAGCACAGTAGGAGGATGTGCTACCTAGACTTTCCTATAAAGCATTGTATTTGCTTCCTTTTTTCAATGAAATGATTGTACTATTTTCTTTTTAGTAAAGTGTCTATATCATTGTACACACACAAGATTGTGTTATGAGTCCAAGTCTCAATCTTGGAACCTAATTCACTTGTTTGACAATTGGTCTTGTCTTTGTCTATGTCTTCATGAGTTTGGTCTTCATCTTTCAACCTCCATAGCTTCCGCATCGCCATGTCCTAGATCCATGTTTCAACAACACACACACATGCACACACGCACGCACGCGCGCGCGCGTGCGCACTCACACACACACACACACACATTGTTAAGAATTAAGAAAGATCATCACATCCCAAAATAATCGTACTTGGCCTAACATTTGTGAACCACTTGGTATATACTATTAGAATTTGATTTGTGATTTCTTTCGATATTTACATGCTAGATAATAGCCTCAGCTTGAAGTAAGTATCTACAAAAGTCAAGTAAATACTTAAAAATGGAAAATAATCTACTATTAAAGAAGTAAAAGCAAACCAAACATGGCACAAGATGCAATACACATATGTGCCAGGGTGGCGATCCTTGTGCCTTAACACATGCATCTCTATTTTAAAATTAATACATGTCATTATATCTTCCAAAGTACATCATTTTAATAATCTTTGTGGTGATATTCATACATCCTTCATTTTGTTCTAATGGGACTTGCACACACATGAGAATTTCACCCTTGAAAATGCAACGTAGAGTTGGCCATGTGTAAATAATAATACTTTTCAATAAAGACTAACAACGGGCAAAGTCTGCCTTTTGTGACATGTTGATCAATATTGCAAATGCCAATCAAATAGAAAATTTTCTCTGCCTACAAACAAATGAAAAATATGAATTGTTAGAGGAATTAAATAATAAACACTCATTTCTCTACATTTATTCTTGATTTTAGCTTGGTATCTATAATATTTTTGTTAAAATATTTTTAATCATTTGTCATTTCATAGAAACTTTTTTTGGATTTAGATTTTTAAGGAGAATAGTAGGTGCATTCATCTTTAGCAATAATAAACGAGGAGGAAATATGCCTCCAAGATCTAGTGTATTCAGGCACTTTACAAAGTATAAACATGAGCTATCATTTGTCTTTGCAACATAATCCATACTATAGTACTACCATAACCTCTCTTGGCATTGTAATGCATGATTATTCAAAGCATCCATCTTTATGTTTCATGATGCAAGTATAGAACACTTACTAAAGTATGCTTCAAAGTCATTGCCAATTGTTGGACACTTTATTGTAGATGTTGTTAACCAAGGTTTCCATAGAGTGTCTATTTAACACCATGATAGGTGGAATGCCAAACTCATCATAATCATCTATAATGTCAACTCCAACCCATACTCCTTGAATCCAACTAATGAACCCATTATCTATTGCATTACCAACCATTAACATCTATATATTCCTAGATAGCCTTAACGCCTTAACATATTGCCATAGATAGGAGTAACATAGTGCCAAATCAACAATATCATCATGGGAACCCCTTATCACAATTAGTAAGGCCTGCATATCCCTAGATAGTCTTAACACCTTAACATACTACCATAGATGAGAGTAACATAGTACCATATTAACAATATTATCATGGAAACTCTTTATTACAATTGATAAAATCTATGTAAAATCTCCTCCAAATAGAGTAACCCTATCCACCAAATGGTTTATCACAACCCATAATATCCCTCAAAGTTCTATCAAGTACTTCAAAGGCATGTCAATGCATCATAGGAGCCTTATCCCATAAAATAATGCCAGATTGTCTCAACAATTAATTAAGGTCACTTTGAACAAGAATAGTACAAGTGAATCAATTATGTATTTCTAATAGAATTTTAAATCTTTAATAATCTATATGACCATCTGGTATAAGTAAGGCAACAATGACAAATGATGTTGTTGCTAATGCTATATGATGGCCAATATTTGACTTAGCAAGCAAGTACTTATAAAGATATTTCTTTCCAAATCCACCAAGACCATCCAAAAATAATATATATCTAGAGCTAACTAACCATGCTGAAATTAAATTAGCTTGTGCATAATAAGGTGAACCAGTATTTTGAGCCTGAATCCATTCACTGTAGGCTGCAACACCTTGCCCTGCAAATGCTTAAGCAAAACTGTGCCCTGCCCAACATCTTTAAATACCACAAATGGGCCTACATAATGGAGTTTCAATGCAGTCGAAAACTTAACAAGTCAGGAATTATACACCACAACCCAATCACCTTCCTGAAAATGTTTCTTTTTTATATGCCTGTTGACCCAAGCTTCAAGCTTGCCTCCTTTGATGAGTAATTCCTGAAATGTAGGCAGCAAGAACCCTGTCCTCCTCTAACTTCCGGAGTTGTCCTAACCTATGGTTCATTGATTCCTGAGGATCCAATTTATGTGTGACTGCTATCCTCAGGCTTGGTACCACACAAACTCCATGGGCACCACAACCTCCAATCCATACACAAGTCTGAAAGGTGTCAGCCCTGTTGTAACCTTGTATGCATTCCTAAATGCCCATAATGCTAAATCAAGTTTAATATCCCAATCTTCCCTATTATCCTCAACAATTTTCTTCAAAATGCGGAGGAAAATCTTGTTGATCTTTTAGCTTGACCATTAACTTGAGGGTGATATGGAGTATATTTCTTGTGCAAAATCATATGCATGATAGTCAGTTCTCTAATCACTTGGTTCAAGAAATGATTTTCCTGATCACTAATCAGCTCAATAGGACAACCAAATCTAGTCATAATGTTAGAGTATAAAAACTTGGCCACACTTGCTGCTTTATTATCTTTTAATGCCTAAGCTTCTACCCACTTTGTAGCATAGTCAGTGCAAACCAAAATGTATGTTTTACCTATCCTTTTAGTTGTTGGTTTCATGATCCCGACAAAGTCAATTCCCCATTTCTGAAATGGCTCAAGTGGTAATACATGATTATCTTGCATCATATCCATGTCAAGTGGTTGACCTTCCTTCAGACATTGCAAACACTCTTTGGCATATTGGTGAGCATCTTTCAACACAGTAGGCCACCAAAGACCTGCCTGCAATATTTTCCTGCTTGTAATCTCTCCTGAAAAATGACCTCCTGATAGTCCGGAATGAGCTTCATGCAACACTGTTGGTTGCTCAAATTCAGGAACACACCTTCTCAATACATTATCAACTCCCCTTCTATACAGTGTGTTCAAAATGACATGAAATAATCTACTCTTCAATGCCAACCTTCTTCTCTAATTTGCTGAAAGGTGTGCATGCATAATTCCTAACTTTAGGAAATGCAGCATCTGGTCATAATATGAATCAAGGTCAAGCACATGAACCTCAAAAAGTTCAGCATCAGGTAGCTGATCATGAATTCCCGCTTCAGACTCATTTGTTTGCAATATGCTGAGATAATCAACAATGGCATACTCTTTCTTAGGGGTATGAATAACCTTAAAATCAAACTCTTGGAGTAGCATCATCCATCTAGCCAATCTACCTGTCAACTAGGGCTTATTAATCAAAAACATCAATGCTTGATGATGCACATGGAAAACAACCAGATTTCCCAATAAATAATGTCTAAATTTCTACACCGAGAAGACCATTCTAAGTGCTTCTCTTTCTGTTACTGAATACTTTCTCTCCGCAGCACAATCTCCTGCTTGCATAATAAATTGGTATGTGCCAACCTGGCACTTTATCCTACATGAGAACAACTCCCACAACCAAATTAGATGCATCCACAAAAACATGAAAAGCTAATTCC
Source organism: Lygodium microphyllum (assembly GCF_053477565.2). Classification (NCBI taxonomy): domain Eukaryota; kingdom Viridiplantae; phylum Streptophyta; class Polypodiopsida; order Schizaeales; family Lygodiaceae; genus Lygodium; species Lygodium microphyllum. Next base: position 29,070,906 of record NC_141160.1, on the reverse strand, counting down.
CATCTGGATGGAGGTTGCAAAATTGAAGCCACCACCAACATCTTTTCAAAACACTAAAAGCTCTCTCCTGATCTTCCCTCCAAACAAATTGCATCCCCTTCTTTGTGAGAGTTGTAAGAGGAGAACATATATGTGACATGTACCTTAAGTATCTGCTATGCCACTTAATCTAACCCAAAAACCTCATGATCTCTTGCACATTACTGGGAGCCTTAGCCTTTTGCACAACTGCAATCTTCATGGGTTCTATACTCATAGCCGCATTGTTAACATTATTATTTCCCTTTAATCGTGAACCACTAGAAGAGATGGTGGGAAATGGAATGAAACCTATTGGATGGGATTGTAGCATGATGGATTGAGTGAGGCACAAGGGAGATGCCAAAGAGGAGCCCACACTCGTGACAACTTGTCTAAAGGAGGGCTCTTGACATGGCATGTCTACAAAGATGTCTTGCTTCATGAAGATAAAGTGGGTACTAACTTGTGTAAGACAGTAAATTGAGAGGAGATGGAAGCCCAAGTTCAAAACATGCAAGACTTCTACTATGGAGGTAAAATATGGAGGTTGGTAATGAATAATATTGTGCTAGCGCCATTAATAAGCATAGACGCAATGTCGCCTATGATGATAGAACCCTCATGAGAATGAAGATCTTGGAGCCAACTAGACTAGTAAGCCATATGACTCAAAGGACCTCTATCTAGGAGCCAAAAATTCTTAGCATATTAGAAAGTCATAGGATCGTCCTCAACTTGATGATTATGGAGGAAGACACACTCAGTAGTAACACTAGGAGCATCGACATGGATGAGGAGGTAGGCTTTCACCTTATCCACAGTTGTCTCCTTCTACTACCTCCATTTTTGCTAACAACTTGTTCTAGAGCCTCTTGACATCTACATTTATAGTTTTTATCCAACCTCTTCTTTAGCATCATATAACTTGTGTTTGCAATAGTGTAGGCTCATTCAACATTAGACACACCTTATTAGGCTATCGTTCAGCTTTCTACAGCCACAAAAGATCAGCTGTGCTCTCCTTTAGGTGATACATTGTTTCATCTATGACCCAACAACACACCTCTTTTGGCTACAAACACTGACTTTTGAAAGGATTTAATGACATACCAAACATTCTGCATCTCTGAAAGCATAGTATGAGGTTGTTTAAGGGTTCCCTTTTGCTGCCAAATACATATCATCAATGAGTACTCTCATAAAAGTTGTAAATATGGTTCAAATGTTTTGTGAGCAGCTCCTTGAAACTCAGGCGGTCCATTCTTCAACCCAAAGTTCATAACTATGCTACATAAGCTCCCCACTCTGTAATGAAAGCTGTACTATCCATATCTTCTGGATACATCTTGATTTGATTATATCCTGACAAACCATCCAGGAAACTATACATCTCATGACTTGCTTAAGTTTTCTGGTCTTGGGATGCACACATAGTCATTTCCCCAATCCTGCTTAAGCATTGTATAAGAGTCTCCAAATTTTGGCATTCTCAAGACCACAAAACTTACCCTAAACTTCAAGCCATCTACTCAAATTTGTTGATTTCTAAGAATACCCAAACGCTGTAACCTCCTTTGGTCTGCCATCCAGACCTGAAATGGAGCTGGGAATAACTCTTCTTGCTTAGTTGCCAAATATGTATGTTCAGGAAGTATATTAAATCCAGAACCTCCATCCAATAAGACATCATCATGTTTTCTTTCTGCATACTCAACTTGAATGGTGGGTACTTGATAATCCACAACTTCCTGTTGAGTTGGTATGACTACCTGACAATCAAGAATTACCTAATCTTGAACTGTTTTACTTTCAAGAACTTCTTGTTGCTTCTGCATGATCTTCAAGAGTAATTTCTCCTTAAATCCTGGTATTAGATCCAAAATTTTCTCCAAGGTCAAATGCAAAGAACACTTTGCTAAAGCTTGAAATAGCTCCTCAGAGCCTCCTTGCTGTAATTTTCTAGCATTTATGCTCTCAGGAACTTGCTCCTAATATTCAAGAAACTACTTCTGCAGTTCAGGTTTCTGCAGACCTAAATCCCCTACATCATTAACTTGATTGGATTCAAATTCTTCATCCATTTTACTTGTAGGATTAATATTTCTTGACACCTCCTTTGCCTCTTCTTGAACCTTCTCTTGGTGAATTTTCCTACATCCAGCAGTTCCTGCACCATCAAGAGATTGCCTTTTCTCATCTTGATCAAGTAACTTTATAAGGATTGCTACAATTGGGGCAGGTAGATGCTGTTGATGAGATGCTCCTATTGGTCTTCCATCATTGCGGGACCTTGCTACTAGCATTCCTCTCTCAGTCTTATGTCTTGCCCAAAGTTCACTGTTTGTCAACAAAGTGTCCTTGACCTCCACAATAATGGCATACTACCGTTTAGGTAGTTTGTTGTTGTGCCTAAAAAATTTCCCCAAGGCTCTCTTGCCTGCATTCTTCTAGGTCCTTTGAAGGGTCTCTGTGGTATGGTGTCAGGAATAATTTGATTTATTGTAGCTGGTTGAATAGGTCTTGGCCTAGCCTACATCACCGGCATCTACTATGCCATCCTGACATTAGGATTATACCAGCAAGTCCTAGTTTCATGGCCCTTTCTCTGACATATCTCACAATGCTTTTCCTTCTTCTTACTTTCAGAAATACCCAAATCTTTTAGCTTTTGTTTTATCATTTTATCCAACTTGCTGTCCTCTGACTTCTTCCTATCTTTGCCCTTTGCTTTCTTCTTTTTGGTCTGGCTGATCCTAATTTCTTCTTCTTCTTGTTATGTCTCCTCCTGCTATAGTTATCCTCATCAAAATCACTTGAATCATCATCTGAATCTGAGCTGTAATCACTATCCTCAGCATCACTATCTGTGTTTGAATCTCATCCTAAATCTGCATCAGAATCTGAGTCCGAAGAATCCTCATCTTTATTGTTCTTAGATCTAGAGGTACCAAGTCTTTTTTCCACTCTCATAGCTGCCCTAATCAATGTGCCCAATGTATCATTCCGACCCATCTCAACATTGGCAATGGGATTCCAAATCTTACCTCCCAAACCCTTCATAAAGTAGGAAATCTACATTTCCACTGAAGGTGTATCATCAACATCTAGCCTATTCAATAGGTTCCTGAATTTCTAGGCACAGTCCTCCACCAACATAGTATTTTGTTTGATCTTCCTTAAAATATCTCCCAGAGTTTTGTCCTTATAGGACCTACCTAAAAATTTTGTTTTTAAAGCATCGTATGAATTGAAGGTTGCCATACCATAACTAGCAAATGAGTCCATAGCCTTTCCCTGGAAGGTGGCAGCAAACTGTTGCTTTTTTACCTGGTCCCCATACATTTGGTTAAAGCCACCGGCTGTCCATCTTGTCTCAAATTGTGCCACATGGAAATCAGGGTCTTCTTTCTTCTTGCCTAAAAATTTGGATGCTCGAACCTTTAGATTAACTGACTGATTCTGATTCATTATGATTTTCTTCTTGGGATTCCTTTGAGGTGGTAATGGATCAAAATTCAGAACCCTTTGAGATGGAATTCTAACCCTTCTTAACAAAAATGTTTTTCCCAGCACTGCATGTTGTAGCCTCTCAAACACCTACCTAGGAGGGGTATCCTGCTATCCATGAGGTAACATACCCTCATCATTGAATGAATTCGAAGAGTCTATTGAAGTGATAGGAGAATGATAGGCTGTTGAGGCACCTGCAAATGTACCCCCTTCCAAAGAAATCTTCCCATCATCAATAAACTGCTCCTCATCCAGTATGTCCAAGCCTTCTAATCCACTCCTATCATCCAACCCTACAACCTGTTGTTGATGTCTTGCTAAAGCCTCCATGATTTCCCTGGATCTTCTCCTGGTAAGGATAGGGTTGGATATATATGAATAATTGTCTAACATAAATACTGCCCATAGAAGGCACCCTATCAAATCTCAATGCCATTAGCATTCCTACAGCCTGATCAAATAACTGTTTATTCCAGATATGCCCTTGATCAAGAAAATAACTTCCCTGAAACCAGCAAGATCATCAAAGTGTTTAGAGCATGCATCACAAGAAAACACAGAATATGACAGCACATCATTACCCTAAAAATAGAGAACATGAACACAAATATGCTATTTGCGTAAGCGTTATCTACCATAGCCGAGAGTTTTAGTGGCTCCATAATGTGAATCAGAAACTAACACTTAAAGATCATGACACAATCATCAAGAATAGCCTATGGCAGCCATAAGAACATGGCGTTGCCTTTCTCTCTGTATTTCAGAATCACATGACTAACATAAAGAAATAACTCCCTGAATACCAGAATCAGCGGCCTGACATACAAGTAGTCAGTCCCATGACATTTTAAGACACAACTACATAGGCTGATCCATATATGAAAGTAAAAGACTAAGGTTACTAATGGAATTCATGGCCTAGGGATTTGTGCCCCTAACAGCACCCATGGCATCCATAACTACTCTATGTGCACTTCTTTCTCTATCATTCAAAATTACCTCCATAGAAACAAAAAAGCTATATTGTTCTATTGTGTCACATGGTATTCATCTTGTAAAGGTGAATTAGTATGCAATTGAGCATAAAATTGGTGAGGTTCTGGCAACCCATCAAAGTCAATCAATCTTTACCTATGTTGACATAAAATATCTTGAAGATGTTGCAAAGCCTTATTATATGCTTCTTACTATAGAATAGCAAGAGAGACATGCATGCATTCTAGTTGCCATTTGTTTAAGATATCTTCTATCATTAGTACCACAAGCCTTTCCCAAAGCTAACTTGGCTAAGCATGCTCACAAAAGACCAAAATTGCAGCAAACAAAGTATGGAGTTAAGCACCAATTTGCACACATGCAACTTTTTCAAAGCACATGGCACACTCATTGTGACTCTCTAACATGGTTTTTTTGCAATGCAAGTCTTCTTTAAAGTATTGTATATCACATTGCCAATAGTACACAAATCCTCAAAAGAAGTACATCCTCAAGGTATTATTAAAAGCATTCATAAGTAGTAACACTTTTTGACACATCTAGGTGCCACAAAGTGTATTCAACCATATATATTTCTACGCTTTCTCTTAGTCCACATCTTTCATTGTATATTACACACCTAGTACATTGGAAAGTCCAGATAGCAAATATTTCTAGCCACTGGATGAATACAATTACACACAAGCCATTTTGTGAGAGTAGTTTTTCTAATATCTTCATTATGCACAACATTTGATGTATTATTTGTATCTCGGAACACCACACAATTCTTACTAAGCATGTGTACTTGCAAGCACAATATATTAAGCTTCTCATTGTGCAATGGATAACTATATACTTATGAACATATCACAAAAGTAGTATCATATCTTGTATCTAAGTAGCTTTGGATCTCACACTTATACCATTTAGTGTTGAATCAATCCTTAGCATAAAATTTGATGGTCACATAGTCATACCCTTGTATGTTTACATATATAAATACTTAACAATTGCCATTGTTGAGCATACGTCCACATTTATGTGTGCATTATATTTTTTTTCTCAAGGATAATTTGGAATAAGCCATAGATTTATTGATAACATTACCCTTTATGATGATTATGCTTGCATCATACCACCTTCGATCAATAGGATAGCCAGAGAAAAAATTTTAATACATCAACCATCATGCATGCCAAGGACTCTTGGGGTTCAATGCACCACAACGACCATGAATGCTTCATTTTGAACCTATCCTAAATAAAGCTAGAAACGTTACTTTATTAGATAACTCTACAAAACCAATTTGTCATAATGGCATGCTTCAAAGAGTTTGAAAGAATGCTCGAAAATTAGCACAGTATGGGAATGTGGTATTCCTCACTTTTGAAACTAATCACACTAACATACCCTATAAAATTTTCAAAGAGATTGTTTTTCAATAATATATGCATCATGTTAACATGTTTTGTATGAAATACTCAAGTAGTCAAATCAAGACTATCATTAGCACTTTGCCCAAGTAACAAAGCATCAGTTACCTCTAACCACTTTGGGTTACATGTTATTGTTATGAAAAGATCATGTTTACCCTTTCTTTGCATTATAACCATGGCTTATTGATACAAGTGATATACGTGCATTATAACCATGGCTTATCAATACAAGTGATATATGTGCATTGGTCCACTTGTAAAAGAAGACAACAAAATCACCCTTTTGCCGGCAAAGGTACCATTGACTTGTACTAGACCATTATCCATCACTCCAATCATGTTTGCCAAGCCTCCATTAACTTCTAAGAATAAAACTAATTGATTTTGATGAAAGCAAGAAAAATTGGATTTCTCTATAGTATAATAAGCATCAATAATAAATTATTGCAATAGTTGACCATCGTGCATTATATACACTTTAATGACATCATGTACATGCATAAAATTTTATTTGATATATTGTTCTTACTAGGTAATTTGTGTATATCCATTGTGATATTAATATTACTAAAAGGAATCTTTACATGCTAACCATCATCACCCATAGGGAAAATGAGGATATATAACATTGGCATATATGCTCTATGTAGGTTTGAAATAGCAATACAATGACCATCTCAACTATAAACACAAACATCTCAGCAAACAAGACTAGCATTTTCATCACTTTGGCCTAGCATGATACCTACAACCTTCAATTGCCACTTGAATGTTTGATGAACACCAAAAGAATACTTATTCTTAATTCTGCAAGTAATTATTTGGTAATTTCATATCCACAAACCTAAAGGCTTTTACATATACATTATGTCAATGCATCATACATTAAAGCTCCCGAAGTAAATTCAGTAATAAGAAGCATAACCCTCAACCAATTCGATAACTCATGCTTAGTATCATAAACATAAAGCTAAGTAAATCTTGGCTTTCATTTCATTGCATATTAGGAAGCAAAGTACCTATACAATGGTAAATGAAGCCATATACTCTAAAGGTATATGTATTCCCAATAACAAATAAAAGAGCATCAACATTGGAACCAAGCAACATAAATGCAAGAGCATTATTATATGCTTGTATATTATTTTTAGACATTCTACTTTGAGGATGTATATTATGCAATAAATCACTCAATGTTTGCAATGGACATTGCAATAGTGCTTAAATTACTTTTCCATATTGATATCTCCACAGTTTAGCTAAAGATTGCTCACATATCCTAGAAAGACTTCTAATGGAATGTGCAAGCAATATTGTAATTGCAAGATGGACATCTATAAATAGGTAACTATGCAAAATGGAGCAAAATCCACCTTTTTGAGGGCTAAAAGTTGGAATATTACTAACATATGACTCATTGAGCCTAGAATTTTCTAAATTCTAGTGATTTCTAGCATTATGACTAAACAATGATATTGAAAGTTCGTGCATAAGAATATGATCAATGTGCATCATAGTCAAATTCACATCAAGCTATCGTTGAGCTAATTTATTATTTCCATTGAAATGTCCACATGAGATGGCCCATTTTGAACATCATGTATCAAACTAAGAACTTGCATATGAATCAACCTATCATGATTTAAAGCTCCTCTTTGCGACATGTTTTAGTACCCAACTATAGTAGATTCACTTGTTGCTAATGAATATGTTTCATTTGTAGCCAAACCATTTGAGCTTTCAATATGGCATTTTGTCTTCATCTATATAGGTCTTGTAGAGTTGAGTGGATGCCTATGAATACATAGCACATAGTCTCTACTAGCTATTTGATGTGAAAATCCCATTTTGATAGAATTTTACAAAACCTTTTCATCAATACGTGCACTATATTGATGGTAAGAGGCAATTATTACTCTAGAAACATGGGAGATACTCTCAGGTTTTCATTTTAAAAAAGTGGAGATCACACACTCTTTTAGGGAGGGACTTGATTGATATTAGAGTTTTTGAAAAGAGATAGTAAGATGTAGGGCGCTAGCATTTAAATGGCCTCTCTCTCTCTCTCTCTCTCTCTCTCTCTCTCTCTCTCTCTCTCTCTCTCTCTCAATATCTAGACATGGTTAAAGCAATATTTCAATATTATACTTCTTTATACTAGCTATACTCTCACAAAGCAGAATTTAAAACTAGAATCAATCTAGAATCACATAATTTGAAACACTTCCTTTAATATCCTAGAATTTTTCAGTCAAAGAATTTTATCTTACATAGTATTTTGATATCTCAAAGAGAGAGAGAGAGAGAGAGAGAGAGAGAGAGAGAGAGAGAGAGAATAATTATAAAATATTTATATTCAAATATTAAATTAAATAATTTGCAAGATTTAAATAGTACATCAAAATTGTTGCATGCTTGCTTAGCACAGTAAATGTAAAATCACAAAAAGGGAGCATATAGCCTCAAAAACAACACTTCTCCAAGCACTGAGAGAGAGAGAGAGAGAGAGAGAGAGAGAGAGAGAGAGAGAGAGAGAGAGAGAGAGAGAGAGAGAGAGAGAGAGAGAGAGAGGGGGGGGGGAGAGAGAGAGAGAGAGAGAGAGGGGGGGAGAGGGAGAGGGAGAGGGTGAGGGAGAGGGTGAGGGCGAGGGAGAGGGAGAGGGCGAGGGCGAGGGCGAGGGTGAGGGCGAGGGCGAGGGCGAGGGAGAGGGAGAGGGAGAGGGAGAGGGAGAGGGAGAGGGAGAGGGAGAGGGAGAGGGAGAGGGAGAGGGAGAGGGAGAGGGAGAGGGAGAGGGAGAGGGAGAGGGAGAGAGAGAGAGAGAGAGAGAGAGAGAGAGAGAGAGAGAGAGAGAGAGAGAGAGAGAGAGAGAGAGAGAGAGAGAGAGAGAGAGAGAGAGAGAGAGAGAGAGAGAGAGAGAGAGAGAGAGAGGCTTAATCTAAAGAGTTGAGAGAGAGAAACAAAAATATCTACAAAAAAATCCTATGCTAACTATTGACTTTGAGCATGGAAACATTGCACCCATATTTATACTCTATTTTCACATTATTGTTAGATTCCATATAGAATCTAGTAGAAGAACCTTTTGGACAGACTTAGGATACTTTGAAGTAATATAGAATCTACCAAAGAACATGCTAGACTTGCATAGGATATTGTAAAGTAATATTTATTTACTTTTTGAGTCATTATGGTCAAAATACTAGTTATTTGTTTCCTCATCATCAACCAGAAGTTTCACTCACTTCTAGAAGGGCTCAATTCTCCATGAGGTTTTGTTGTGCATCTTAGTCCACTTCCACTTTCGAGCTTCCAAGATCTCTTCAAGGGGCTTAACATCTAGGATTGTTGTTTATCCCTTTAGAAGCTCTAGGACTTATATTAGTTCCAACTTAAGACATGGAGCTCTTTCCTTGAATGCACTCCTCAGATCATGCAAAATTGAATCAAATGTAGGTTTTTGTCCAAGGCATCATTTGTATCCACAACCTTTCCATGAGTGCTCATTTTCTTGATCATTATTTTGTAATCATCATCTTCATTCAAGAAGGGCAAGTAGATGGTTGCAATGATGTGGATATAATCTCACTCATCCTTTAGGCAAGGAATGCATTTAGTTAGAGGGCCATAGTTAAGCTTGCTATGTGAATCTCCTTTGAGCATTGCAAATATGACATCAAGGTCAATGAATGATCTTCCAAATATCCATCTCTACATGGACTACCTTCATTCAATTCTTGAAGAATATCAGTTTGTTACCTTAGTTCTCAATCACTTGATCACTCCTCATTTTGACGCCTTCTTTAGTGTCTACAATCCCTCTTTAGATTGTATCCCTTAATCAAGCAACTCTGAGGATTGCATGCCTTTTGGTACATTCCCATAAGGCATTGATGTGTAAAGCTCCTAACATTGGGTTGAGTGCTAGGCTAACTATATTGATTTCAGTGTTTTGCTCCTACATAGTTGCACTAGTTTGGTTGCATAGGTCCATCTATCCAAGCCTTAAATGCTTGCCACATGATAGGGTTTTGTTTCATTAGCAAACTAAGAGGTCAAGGTTGGTGTGGCTAGTAAGCCTACATCTACTTGTGTTCTTGATTTCTTTGCCCACTAGGCTCTTGTAGATTAAAACCACATTGTTACTACTTAATTGGTCCCCCTATTTCTTTGCCCACTAGGTATTTCATTGTACTTGTTTCCTTTATTTCTTTTCCCACTAGCTACTTCATTGTACTTGGGTCCCCTATTTCTTTACCTACTAGGCCCTTGCAAAGATTGAAACCATGTTGTTACTTGATTCCTTATTTGGTAGACTTGATACTTGATTCCCCTTATGTAAGGGTTGAAGGTGGATTAATTATTGAAAGCTCATGCATCTCATGATCTAGCACTAAGCTATTGTCCTTTAAATGAGCCTAGGCCCCCTAAACCTAGTTTCTAATCTTGTCCATAATGAGTGATCTAGCACTAAGTCATTGTCTTCAAATGAGCCTAATCCTCCTAAACCTAGTTTCTAACCTTCTCCAAAATCTTTTATTTAATGATTGGGATCAAGCTATTCCCGTATCTTCATGTTTCCTTAATCCCTTGTCATTATGTTCAAGCATGTTGATGTTACCTCATCATCTAGGGACTCTACTCATAAGATTTCTAAGTGTACTAAAGGTCCAATTGTCTTACTTTGGTAGAAGCTTTTTGTCTTAGAAAATCATTACCTAAGTGAGTGATGCCACTTTCAAGCCATCATTATTTAGGTTTCTCTTTGTTAGTCTACTCTATTGGGTATCGAGATGAAACGTGCCTAGGGTGACCACAATTCCAACAGGTCATTGACTTTTGAGGTTGCATGCCTCCCATACCTCAATCCCTTCCTCTCCCTAGTGCCATCATTGGAAGGGATCTATAGGTCATTGGCTTTTGAGGTTGCATGCCTCCCATACTTCAATCCCTTCCTCTCCCTAGTCCCATCATTGGAAGGGATCTATAGTCCATTAGAACTAGGCGCCTCTTTGCATTATATGCCACATAGGGATTCACATATGACTCTTCATCCAAAGGCTTTCCGTCCATGTAGTGCATCGATGCATGACTTTGTGAAAAGTGTCAAAACCAATCTTGGGGGTTTTGTAATCCTTGTTAGATTATTGTTTGCCCTGGGTATAGGTTGCCTATAGATCCTTGGATGTAGGAAGGGCTAATTGGGCTCATTTTCCATGGTTAAGTTTCATATTCATTAGATAGGCCTATTGTTTTTTATAATGTTAAAGGTATTGCAACCTTCTTGGCATTGGCCTCATGCTTGAATCTTTCACAATTTTGGAAGACCTTGATCAAGGTTCGAGGCATTCTACGAGAAGGTGATTACCTCTGTAGTGCACATATTGTATATTAAGTCTTGTGGGTCATCTCTAGGCTTATTCAAGCGTGAAAGCTCCATCTTGAGAGTCAAAATATATTGTGCATGTCCATTTCCTTTCCTTTTTCTTGCACTTCAGGTATTGTTTTCTCGCTATAGATGGTAGCTCTCTTGCTATGAATGATGATGATGTCTACAAGTAACATAGGGATTCTCTTGTAGAGACAATGCACATGTGTGATGTAGTCTCAAATTTTCTTTTAATCCTTTTGACTCACATTGATGAGTTTAACAATGAGGGTATCCATATACCTTGCTTCTAAGAATATATTAATGAATAAGTTCTTGAGTACTTTAAAGTTATTGCTCTCACCATCATCTGGGCTACTAAATCAAGTTCAATCTTTTTCACATAGGCATAACCTCAAGTCTTATGCTCTTTGTCAACATCATGGAGGTTGTTAGCCTCACAAACTTGCTTAAACTATTCAATGGAGCTATATAGATAATATTGTGCCATGTCCTTTTTAACTTTCTTTGTGACTATGGGAATCTTTGATTTGCTTCATGCATTAGGTGTCAATCCTAACCTTGCTAAGATAGAGGCAACAATATAGCTAAAATCACAGTGTACCCTGATACTATTGCCTGCAACCTTGCGGCTCTAAAATAGGGCCTGAAACGACCTCATATGCCAAGATGAACTACATGAAAGCCCTAAAGGGATTATTAGCAGAATATACTGTCACTAAATTGATTGCTTATTACACATTCTCTATTTTTAAAAAATTATGTCAATAAATTAATGACTCACTTTTCTTTAAGTGTTGATGATCTAGCATGGCCATGAGACCATTTAGAGACCAATATTCCTAGTGCATCACTTAATGGGGTGATCAAAGCACTATGACGGGGATGTCTGGTACAGGCAGAACAAGTTATGAAGGGGGAAAGAAGTGTCTACCAAGTGTAAGAGTGTACACATAAATGAAGATGGATTAAATTCTAAGAAGAGGAAGTGCATTAGCATTGTGTATATGTATTTATGTGTGCATCCGTGGACGACCGGGAACGTTTACTTCTGTGTAATGAGCATTGCATTCATTTGGGGTCATCCTCTCCCTTACAAGTCAAGGTTTAAGGTTTTTTCTTTCATTAAGAAACTCTTTTGGCATTCTCTTCTTTTCCAATTCCTCCTTTGGTGTGCTACAAGTAGTTTTGATACTATGAGGTCTACATTGGACGTTTTCCTTTAGCATCCTCTTCCTACAGTTCCTCCCACAAGATGGAAGATATGTTTGTTGCTCTAGCTCAACCTCTTTCCCCTAGCCATTGTTATAATGTAAACCTTGAAACTTGCTTCAAAAGGTCTCTACCTAGTCTTCTCTCCTTTACTATGTGTACTAGTCTCATACTAGATATTCTCCCCAACATTTTCCTAAATTCTTCCATGTCTATTAGGGCTTCAATGAGCTTAAGCAAGGGGATGACAGCTTCACTTTGTGAGAGGCAAGGCCCGAGTGGAAGCACACAAGCAAAAGCAAGAGCTATGGAAAATGGAGAGAGAGAGAGAGAGAGAGAGAGAGAGAGAGAGAGAGAGCATGTGTGGGAACTCCAACAATCAATGTGTGATCGGACTTCCCTAATTTAATAATCACTGAAAGAATATAAAGTGAAGTGATAGTGATGGGTGTCTGCCAACTATAGTATACAGGTGTGTGGATATAGTGTATAGTGAGTAAATGTGGGTGGCTAGTAGAGGTGTCTTTATCCCCAACAACCTCCCACTTAAAGGAGAATGTGCCTTAGTGAGGAGTAAAATAAAAAAGAGAAAGTACAACATGTATATAGAGAGTACAATAGGATGAAGAAAGACGTCATCTCATCCTACGCCCATCAACCTCCTAAGGAAGTCAAAATGTTTTGCTGAGAGACTTTTAGTGAGTAGATTTGAAGGATTCTCATTAGTCAAGATCTTTAAAAGCTCAATAGACTTATCCTCTACCACCTCTCTGATAAAGTGATAGTACACCTCAATATACCTAGTCTTCACATGGAAGACTAGATTAGGGGCTAACTGAATGGCACTCATAGAATTCGAATGTAGTATGGGAGTAATAGTAATACCAAGATTTGTCACCAAATGGACTAACCATAGGGCCTCCTTACAAGCCTCAATGGCTACAAAATACTTTGCCTTAGTAGTAAATAAAGTAGTGCATATTTGCACCCTGAATGTCGAAGAAATAGCACCTCCATTGAAAGTGAAGACATATCCAGAGGTAGACTTCCTACTATCTACATGTCTCACATAATCAAAGTCAGTGTAATCCATGACTGTAGTATCCTAGGCACCATAGTAAATGCATATATTTTCAATGCCTTTCAAATACCTCATGATGCCCTTCACAACATCTCAATGTTGCTTACTAGGTGTATCCATATAGTGTGCCATAACTCCCACTACAAATGCTATGTCAAGATGAGTGGCTATCTTTGTGCTTTGGGGGGAGCACATGTTGTTTCACTAGAGGTGGCACCACCTTCTACTCTAGGTGGGGCTTAGTATGTGGTCTTAATTGAGAAATGGTGAGTGACTTGCTTAGTGCATGTTATGCAAGCTTAAGGAGGGTGAGGTGGAGGAGAGACAGAGGTTTAGGATGTGAGAATGGAGGAAACAATGAAAGCAAAATGTGAAAATTCGTGCAAAAATGAGAAGAAGAATGAACTTTCAAGTTCTAGAATTAACAGTCTTTGCCACTTCTTCTTCCTGTCCTTTCCTTCCTGCCTCTTTGACAAGCAATATAAGCATGGCTATTCTACATTTGCATCATTGGAGATTTCACACATGCAATTTAAAGTTTTCAAGTCTCCTATATGATGCCATTCAATTAGGTATTTACCATACCCTCAACTAAGAGTATATTGCCATGTTCCTAATGATGGAAAATGTTTGGAATGCTTGTGTTTGTATGTAGAATAGTTGTAGCATCTCAAAATTTTCCTTAGGAACTTCAAATGTAACAAGCCATCACACATGGTGCTCTAATTGAACATTGAAGTTCCTTGGATTATTCTTGTCAAATTATAACACTCTATTAATCAAAGTTACAGTAACTCTTTCAAGCTTTACTCCCTTGATGACCTCACTTTCATCCAATTTGATGACAAACTATAATTTACTATTGCATTCCTCAATAGACATATCATAATATATTACCATTGCTGACTGCACACCTTGCATAAATCTAAATAGTTATCAATGTAAAAAAATAAGAGACCCTCGTGATTTTTAGTTTGTAGATAGGTGGACGAATGTTTGGTTGATCAAAGGTAAAAATATTACAAAATTGGGTGAATGTTGTGAGAAAACGTGATTTTTGAGTTGTTTTTGGTGAATTTCAAGTCAAAATATGTAAATTTTTGGATGTTCTCAAGCCCAAAAATTTTAGTATGATTACCAAGAAAACCTCCAAAAAATAGCCTTTATACTAAAATTCGCCCCTAATTTTTACTCGGATAGTAATTGTTGAGTTCAATAAACTTAACCTCATACATCTTTTTATCTATCCTTTAGCATTTCCATGCCAAGAACATGCATGCGATCTCCTACAAGCTCCAAAACCTTTGTATTCAATATTTGTCAGGCATCTATTAACTTGGAAGGTTTAGAAAGAGACATGATTCTATTTCTCTTTAGCACATGACCAAACCCAACCTTCACATCCTTGAATATTTTCAAATAAATACATATGCTAATGTTGGCCCTATCACAAATAGATTGTGCACCCATAGCTAAGAACTTAGCTGAGATATCTTTTATTGTGCACTCAATCGCCTTCACCTTCATAGCCTTGAACTTTGGATTGCTCAAAGAATTTTCCAATGTACTTGCCTTCAACAATCTTCAAATAGATGATTCAAGCTCACTCTCACCTAGGTTTTCATTCTAAGCTACCTTACATTATTTAATACGTCGCTTCCATTGGCCGTTGTTCACATTTAACTCATTAATTGGCTTTTTCTTTTGTTTGCACTCCTATGTTAGCTTGTTGTTGATCTTTCTAAGTTCTTTCAATTGTAGCTTTACCTCCTCATACAAGATATCAATGTCATGACTAGCATCCTACATTTGATAATTTGATTGTTTTTTTAAAGTTATAATTTCACACAATTGCTTCACTTGTCCTACAAGCAGTTGTATTTGAAGTTGATATGCAATGATCATCATGATAGTTTTTATAGTTGATTAGTAGATTGTAAACATTTTGAATGCTTGATCATTGAACCAGCTAGTATAATGTCATAGTGGCCCATGATCTAGACCATTGTGCATGATCATGCTATTAGACAAAGAGGATAGGCTATATAAAGCCACACAACCAACTTTGAGGTGCTCTATTAGAGCTTCACATCCTCATGATTGCTATGAGCCCTCTATGGATTATGTCATGGTGACAAAATCTGACTGAGCCACTTACCTATGAGGAGGCCATGTGCAAAGGTGATTCTCATTCTTGGGAAAGGACTATGCAATCTAAGTTTGATTCATTGTCAGAAGAATCATACATAGGAATTAGTTTTCTTGCCTGTGGGAGATCGGCATTGCCATGCAAGTGGGTGTGCAAGTTAAAGAGTACCCTTGGTCACGCTAAGCCAAGATATAAGGCTAGATCAATTGCAAAGGGTTTTAAGTAGGAATATAATATTAACTTCAATGAAGTCTCCTCCCTTGTAGTCAAGATGACTACCTTATGCTTGGTCTTGGCCTTAGTTTCTCAATTGGATTTGGATCTTTATTAGATGGATGTGAGGATGGATTCATTACATGGGCACCTACATGATGAGATGTTTATATAGTAGCTTAAGGGCTTTATAGAGAAAGGCAATAAACACCTAGTGTACAAATTGAAGAAGAGTTGTTATGGGCTTAAGCAAACAATGAGAGAGTGGTACCATAACTTTGATACTTATATGCATTCATAGGGGTATTCTCATAGTGATATGCATTCGTGTTTATACATGAAAAAGGCTTGTGATAATAGCCTTATTATTTTGGTGATTTATATTGATTATATGCTTATAGTTGGAGTGCTCATGTTGAGGTGGATGTTTTTGAAGACTTAGCTCAACAAGAGCTTTGAGATGAAGGATATGGGATAGGCCTCACACATACTTGGTATACACATCATGCACAATCACTCTAAGGGACTTCTCCATTTGTCCCAGAAGAACTACATACAAAATACTTGAGTGATTTTATATGCAGGATGGTAAGCCTATTAGTTATCATTTACCTTTCATGTGAAGTTTAGTCAGGCCGATTGTCCACAATCAAATGATAAGAGGGCTGATGGCCAAGGTTGTATATATAAGAAACTTGCCTCACAGTTAGATAATAATCTTAGTGAGGATAGGCAATGAGTTCTAAAGTAACTCCTCAAAGCATAAGAGGGCAAGAAGAAACCATTCAGTAGTCCTAGACTCAAAGAGAAGACATAAGTTACTAGGAACACTACAACAACTACTCAAAGAGAAGATAGAAGCTATTAGGAACACTACAACTTCTCAAACTATTGGGGATAGAACTACATTCAAAAACAAGAGAAGACCTAGGACATATAGTCGAATGCATTGATGGAAAGGTAGCACAAAGTCATGATCATTTCCCAAAAGCGTTGGTACATGCTCAAGGGTTTATGTAGGAAATTGTTGGATTTGGTTGTGAAAACCACTCGCATAACCACCTCCATTGACCATAGCCCAAGCTACATCAAAATCAAGGAGGAAGAGAAAGAGATCCAAATGTAAATCTAGGTCAAGGACCAAGATACTTGTGGAGATAAAAATTGATCAATTAGTGAGACTGAAAAGCTAGATTCCATGACACATGATCTTAAAGTGCAATAGCCCAATGCAATTGTTAATCTAGATGAGAAACTAGTAGTTTCTAAGCAGTCATTGAATCAAAATGAAGAAATTAAGCGGCCACTTCTTAGTGATGTCGCTCACACTAAAACAAAAGTATAAAGAAGGAGAAGATAGAGCCCTCAAGTGTGGCCAAGCAACCACCCCAATAAGTTGCTAGTCCATCCTCCTAACTGAAGTCTCCCAAGAACAAAGAACCTTTGTGACCTAAGTTGACACAAAAATTCCATCAATAGCCTAGTGTAGCTACTTAATCCACAAAAAAAGGTTCCACTAAGGATAGCTCAAGAAACATCTAAGGATCAATGAACTTCTTCTGAGAGTGTTATCAAAGGAAAATTTGGAGATTCTAAGGCCTAATCTATCCAAGGATCCAAGTGCATAGTCATCTTTGACTATCAAGATTGGCCATTTCAGTGAATCAGAAGTTAATACTTACAAATCTGATGTAGAATCCTCATTGTTACAATCTTTAGTTGTGACCAAGACTATTACTTCAACTAAGGAACAATCCTCTAGTGTTTTTTCCTTACAAAAAAATATAAACTCTAGCCCAAACAGCACAATGAATCCTTTTATTTACAAGTCATGTTCCCTCTCAGCATGAGCCCCTTGCCTAAGTGATCTCTTTTCAAAAAGGTGGGTAAGTCGATATATCAAGAAGATCAAGTAGAGATTGAACATCAAAAGGAATTGGAGGGCATCATCTCATTACTCCTCATGCTTACGCTCACATTGACATTGGAATTCAGATTGTTGAGCATGAGAAGCTCTTAGAAATGCCTTTGGCATGGTCAAAGCAAGCACAAATTTGTTCATGTTATCCAATTCTTGTGGGAGAAGTCGTAAAGTAAGTGACCAAGGATGAGCAATATAAGTATTGCTTGATTCATGTATTCCACAGCACTGGGCATTGTGAGAGAAGTAGGGAGGATATTGTGACATTGGCCAAAAAAGTAGAAGGAAAAGTGAATTTGAGACCTAGCTGTAAGTTATCACAACCACCTAATGATTATTGTTGTTGAGTAAAGAAAGGCACTCTAGACTTTAGACCTCGGATGGACTTCTATTAGTTTAAAAGGTGTAATTCACTTTAATGATAATCTCACCATGTCTCTCAACACTCTACTCTAACTAACCATACATCCTCCTCTTTATCCCAAGAAAGAAAGAATACAAGACTAGCTTCAAGGTGTAAAGAACTCACCAATCTTACCTTTTCGTGTTTTAGTCCAAAATCTTGAAGGCTTAAGGATGGTTCCATGGTCCAAACAACATAATTCAATGTCATCGCTCCTTCACATCCACCATTGAGCACACCAAAGAAGAAAACCAATAAGATGACATAAAGCTTTACCTTCCCTTAATTCCTCGCTAAGCACACCTCTCACTCACTCTCTCAATCCCTCTCAAAAATGGAGGCAAGATGATAGAATAGAAGAAGTGAATACAAAGCTCCAATAGTTGCATTAACAAAGCTTTTATAGCATAGATGTGCCAAAAGGGTAAATACAACTGAGACCTTCCACTCTTATATAAACCAAGATTATAGTTAGGGGGATTAGGTCATTTATTTAGGGTGGCACTCTATTTCCATTTAGGGTTTTCAATCTCTCTTGGGTATCCTACCCACTTTGTGGGCTCCAATCTTGATCAATCCTTAAAGTATGCTCGTACCTTAGCCTAAATAGACCTACCTAGTTTGATGTATGCCATGGCTACTACAAAAGAAGAGATGAAGACTAGGCACTATTGTCCTATGGGAGATAAGGTGTGAAAATAGACAAGAGGGAAGAGAGGTGAAGGACCCAAGAGCACACACACACGAGTAATGGAGACTTAAGTACATAGAGAGATAGGGTTGAAATCTTCTTCTTCTTCTTCTTCTATATAAAAAAAACTAAGTCTATAATATGATAAAAGACTAATATGAAAGTACCACAATATATATACATGTGGTCACTAAGTGTAAACCCATTAAGAAAAGACAAGGTGGCACACATCATCCAAGCTCTGCTTAGAGCCATTTGAATCAACATCAATGTGAGAGAAACCTGATGATACATCTATCTTAATAGGTGAGTCCCCAACTTTCTATTTACCTTTTCTTAACATCTGTGATATACTTGGTGGAGTAACCTAGGATCTCAATCTATCACTCCAAGGTTTATCAATAGAACCATGATTAGGAGACTCTTGTGGTCCACTTAATGTCTGTGAGACTATAGACCTATTTTCTACATAGCCATACTCTCATGATCAACAATCCCAACTACATTTTGCACGTTACTGTCCAATTACTCATTTCATCAAAAACATCCTTTCTAACTCTCAACTCATGTGTAATAATGTTATAACATCTATATCCCTTCTACTCAAGAGAATATCCAACAAATACACAATTTTTTGCTTTGGAATCCAATTTATTATGCAACTCATTAGGAATATGCACATAAGCGATACATCCAAATACTTTCAAATGGGACAGATTTGGCTTTCTACCCATAAACTTCTCTTCAATACATGTACAATAGCGATGGATGTCCTATTCATAATTTATACATCAATAGCAACTATTTCATTCCAATAGTAATGAGACAGGTTTCTTCCTGGCATCAACGCACGAGCCACCTTACAATATACTTGTTTTTCTACTCATCAACTCCATTTTGTTGTATAGTATATCTATATGTATACTACCCCTGTATACCATTTTTTGGCAAAAAATTTAGAAAAACCTCATTGGAGAGATGTTCTCCTCCTCCATTCGACAAGTGGGTGAACATCTCACTTTTTTTATGTTTAGCATAAACCAATACTTTGTGAGTATGATCATCAATGAAGGGAATACAATACCTACAACCGCTCAAAGTTGTAGTCTTTGTAGGACCCCACACATCATAATATATCAATTCAAGTGGCTTCTTGCATGCATACTTTTCATACGGAAACGCATGCCTTAATTGTTGTCCAAATTAACATGCTTCACATACTTTATGCATCCCATCAACCTTAAACTTGGGCAAACCATCCACAACCTATTTTGATCGTATGTCTTTTAGCCTTTTCATTTTTATATGGCGAATTCTCTTATGCCAAATTTCAATATCAAACACAACACTTGAACCTTGTGCAAACATGGTAGTATCCATTTAAGGTAGACTTACATCAAGAGTAAACGATCTACCAACACATTTCTCTTTTGCAATCAACCTGCAATCATTTTTTAGATATTCTACATAGCAACCATCAAGTGTGAACTGAACATGCTGTGAGAGTGTGCAACGGAAGAGAAACACAAACACAAAGAGAAGTAGAGAGAGAGAAAGTAGAGGATGAAGGAAGAATACTACACTGATTGAAGAAGAATGATGATACAATGATGATGGATTGATCAAGCTGATGATGATGGCAACACTCAACACAAAGAGTTAGATTGTTAGAGTGTGCACCTACAAAGGGAAGATTGAAGATTGAAGGGTATGTGTGTTTGCCAAGTGGGGGGACTAGCTATAAATAGCCAAATCAAGAAAAAACTGGTCGACATGCTCTTATAGGGGCCATAAATATTAGTCAACCAATATTTAATTCTAGTCAATGAAGGAAAAAATACTTTAAAAATAGGGATACCTCTAGAAAAATCCCAAATGACAATGACAATGTCATGCATGTATAGGCAAACTATGAAAAGTAGTAACTTAGACATAAGAAGCCAACAAATGAAGAAAATGCACCTAAACTATGGGAGCTCCTATGTCTCCAATATACTCTGACAAGAGCTCACAACCAGGAGATGGCAGACTGACATAACTAACGTAGATAGGCTAACACGCCCTCTCAGATCTTGGGAGTGTCTGAAGACCCAACAACCTCACATGATGAAGCATAGAAGCCTTAGGCAAAGGCTTCATGAAAAGATCTATCGCATTGTCTTCCGTGGGATAGTAGGCCACTATTAACTCGAAAGTCAAGATCTTCTCTCAAGCATAGTGGTACTGAACCTTGATGTGCTTCATGTGAGCATGAAACATAGTGTGCTTTGCCAGATCTAGAGCACTCTGGTTGTCCACATGCAGCTCCATATGGCCAGAACTGAGGAAAGCCAATCTTTACCAACATGCTGCAAAGCCAAACTACCTCCATAGTTGTAGAACATAAGGCACAATACTCTGCCTTTGTAGAAGAAAGGGCCATAATAGGCTACTTCTTTACTATTCCATGAGATAACTCCCGATCCAAGGGAAATAACAAAGAACGTGCAAGGCCGCTCTCCAATGCTCCTAAGTGGGAGTCCCCTGTAAATAACAAAGAACGTGCAAGGCCGCTCTCCAATGCTCCTAAGTGGGAGTCTCATGAAAGAAAACAAAAAGTCCACCACAAAAGAAACATCTAGCTGAGTGTGAATAAACCAAATGAGGGAGCCAACAAGGCACCGATAGTGTGTGGCATCTATAAGGGAAGCTCCAACTGCCAAAATCTTAGACTCTAGGTCCATGGAGCAAGAAAACAATCGGTCATACCAAACTCCGAGAGGAGATTGAAAATGTACTTGCGCTATGAAATGAAAATGCCATGTGCCATTAATAGTTCTCCAATCCAAGGAAGAAGTGGAGGATCTCAAGATCTATCACATCAAACTCTTGTCACAAAATCTCCCAAGTATGATCAACCTCCTAAGTAGAGCTCTTTGTAAAATAATAAGATCATCCACATACAAGACCACACACCCTGTAGAAAGAAGCAATCAATCCTCTAGTACCAAGCACAAAGAGCCTTGCTTCAGGCCATAGAGGGCCTTTCACAATTTGTAGACATCGTCCTCCTTCCCTTGCACAAGAAAACCTAGAGGTTGGGAAACATAAATCTCCTCTTCAAGGACACCATTCAAGCAGATAGAATTTACATCCATCCGATAAAAAAGCTAGCGAGATGGTGGGGTTGAAAGAGCCAAAATAAGCCAAATAGTAGACTTCCTAGCGGTAGGTGCAAAAGTCTCAAAATAGCCCAAACTTGCCCTCTGAGCAAAACCCTTGGCAACAAGCCTAACTTTGTGCTTGTCTAAGGAGCCATCTGCAAGGTACTTGGTCTTACAGACCCACTGCACACCTATCATCTTCCGCTTTGGGGGATGCATAACCAATTCCCAATCGTGACTACACTTGATAGAATCGAGCTCCTCCTACATGGCTTGACATCAAATATCTTATGCAAGAACCACCTCAACTGCAGTAGGCTCACTAGCATGAAAAATTTGTGGCATAAGAGCATAGTTCACACAAATTGAACTATTCCACTGCAAGTTGATATGTGTGGACCTAGAGGAGAAGTTGGAATGTGATAAACACATGAATCCTACATGAGCA
Source organism: Lygodium microphyllum (assembly GCF_053477565.2). NCBI lineage: Eukaryota > Viridiplantae > Streptophyta > Polypodiopsida > Schizaeales > Lygodiaceae > Lygodium > Lygodium microphyllum. The sequence goes on along the minus strand of NC_141160.1, from coordinate 29,048,314 downwards.
TTTGTTGGTACCAATGAGGGACTCAAATAGGCTCATCCTACTATGAGGAAGACTGAGTAGCCTTTGCTACTTGTAAAGCACCTTGCTATTTGGGGTAGGAACTTCCCTCACAAGGGAAGACAAATTCTCATCTAAAGAAGGCTCCCCCTTTGATTAGCCTTAAAAGACTCCGGAGGGGAGGCTAAAGGGATGGAAGTATGCAACGAAGAAGTAGTAGTAGTTGCATCCATTAAAGGTGACAAGAAAGCCAGAGTAGAGGGTGGAGAAGGAGGAGGGGGAGGAGCTAAAGATGACGAAGGGGTGCTAAAGGGATGGAAGTATGCGATGAAGAAGTAGTAGTAGTTGCATCCATTAAAGGTGACAAGAAAGCCAGAGTAGAGGGTGGAGAAGGAGGAGGGGGAGGAGCCAAAGATGACGAAGGGGTGCTAAGAGGAAACCTAGAAGAAAGAAGAGGAACTGAGGGTGGGGGAGGGTCAGTTTATGACAAAGAATCATAGAGAATAGAATTGTCAATAGGATCCTCAAAGGTCAAAGCCTCATTGAAGATCACATCCTTGATCACCTCAAGCTTCCATATGGTTAGGTCAAAGAGTCAATAGCCCTTCATGGTAGTGTTGGAGCCCACAAAGATGAGCTTCCTAGACTTTGAGTCAAGCTTAGCTTGTTCTCGTCCACATGGACAAATGCATCACATCCAAAGATGTGAAAGTGAGACACGTCATGTCTTGTAATGAAAAAGTTAGGAAATAGTTGCATATGTGAACCACGGTAGCCACCACGTCACCCAAAGGGAATGAGGAAGACCCCAATGCTCCAACTTTGATCATGCCATCTCTAGTATGGTCTGATTTGCATGCTGTACCACACCATTCTTTGAAGGTGTGTTTGGATGGGTATACTCCACCCAAATGCCATGATCCGTATAAAAATGAGAAAAGAAGCTAGAATTAGACTCTCCACCATGATCTTCTTGTATGCCACAAACTTAGGAAGTAGTATATGTTTCCACAAAAACCTTCCACTCACACACAAAACAAGAGTATTCCTCATTCTTGTACTCCAAAAAGTAAGGCCATACATAATGACTAGAGTTGTCTTCCCAAGAGAGGCCGTGCCAGGGCTGCAAAGGTTAGTGTGAACCAACTCAAGCAAGGTAGAAGCCCTCCTAGTGGTAGTGTTAGGATGTGGCTACCTATGCTACATACCCCTCAAGTAGCTAGGGCACAAAGTGTGAATAGGAGGGAAGTTAGGAAGTCCCTCTACCATCTTCTTTTGATAAGCTTGTCACATAGTGTCAAAATTGAGATGACCATAATGAACATGCCAAAGTAGTCTAAGCTCATGGGAAGACCTTGCAACTAAGGCTGTGAGTGTGTAAAACCCACTTCCTGGGGTCTTGTCCAAAGAATGACCCTTGTAGAAGCATGCTCCATTGTCACTGCATCCTATGTAGATACCATGCGGGTACCAAGTCATGTAAGACCATGAACATAAAAAAAGTTAAAACCTAAATTTAGTATAGAGATTTTGGTTGAAGAAGACTACCTACTTGGCAACAAAGAAATAGTCCCTACTCCTAGAATAGGAACGGTAGAGTTGTCACTAATGGTGACTATGCCCTCTCTAGCACTCAGATCCTGAAGCCAATCCTATTTGTAGGTCATGTGAGAAGAGGCCCCACTATCAATGAGCTAAAGCTTCTCCTAAGTGGAACAAGCAAGAGTTGTATCCTCCTTAGCAAATACATGCATAAAGATAGACTTTATCGTCTCCACGTAGCGGCCTTCGAATCCTTTGAATCCTTCTCCTTTGGCTTCAAATGGGGGTACTTTTGCTAGCTCTTCTCTTCAAGATGAGTTCCCTTCCCACACTATGGGCACTTGGGCTTCTTTTTATTCTTCTTGTCCTCCTAGTTCTTGCCCTTGGCATGTGTCTTCTTCTCTTTCCTGCACCTGTACTTGTAGTAAATGCCTTGGAGGAGCCAAAACCACTAGAACTAGCCTCTCCAAGTTGCTCATCATGCGCCAAGGCAAGTGATGAAAGCTCCTCCCATAAGAGTGTCTTGCAGGTCCTCGATGTGATAAGGTTGGTGTAAAAGACATTGAACCGACGAGATGGCAACAACTAAGTCTAAAGGATCGTAGCCATGCCTTTAGATAATACCATTCAACCAAGAGAGGCAAGCTCACCTCTCATGTCCTCCATCTTCGTGATGTGCTCCTTCATAGAGGAGGAATCATCAAGATTGAGCATTCACAACTCCTTCTCAAGTAAAATATTGTGGACAAATATCTTGTGTTGATACAAAGATGCAAGCTTCTTCTACACTTCCATTGCAATCTTCAACCTTTGAACATGTACAAGGATAGAATCCTACAAACTCATAAAGAGAAAGGATCAAGCCCTATTGAGCCAATCCCACAAGGCTACATGGTCCATAGAATTCCCATCTATGAGATCCTCCTTAGGATGAGGGATAGAATCTAAAATAAGAGTCCAAAGATCGAAGGTGTTGAGTATGCACTCTACCTTACATGACCACAAAACGAATAGTTCAAACCATTGAGTTTGTCTTATTTGGATAATGAAGGTAAGACTGGCACATGCACCAAGGGAATCAAGGATGGTATCTTCACTAAGGATGGAGCCTTCTGTGAAAGATAAATAGAAGGTGGATAGGTGCAAATGGGGGGCTCCTCTCACTAACTATAATTGTGATAATTGCATCTCCACTTAGAAGAGTGTCTAGAAAGAAGCTCACCTCTGAATCATCAAAGCTTGTGAGCTAGTAAGATATCTTCACTCATGTAATCACCCAAAAATCTACATTTATTAAAGAAACAATCGTTTCTTATCACCAGGAAGTTATCGTCTACATCAAAAACATGTTGCCTATGCACATAAAACTATCGCCTACACCAACAAGATGTCATCTACAAAATGCAAATTTTCATTTTTTGCAAAATGAAAAAACTTGGGGCCACCTAATGACTACACAAGGTCATCTAGTGTTGGATGATCTAGCATGGTCATTGGAAGGGTCAACTAGGCTCTAGAGCACATATACTGGCCACCTAATGCAAAAACCTAGGGCCACTTGATGACTATACAAGGTTGCCTAATCCTAGATGATGTAGCTTGGTTATTGAAAGGGTCGACTTGGCTCTGGAGCACCTATAAAGGCCGCAAACATAGTAAATGTAGACTGAAAATCTATGTTTTGAAGATATAGCATACTCCTTTACAATGAAAAGCTCAATGCCTACAAGAAATCTCTAGATTGTATCCTCGGTTAGATGATGATACCATATGAGAGTGCACAACAGAAGAGAAACAGAAACACAAAGAAAAGTAGAGAGAGAGAAAGAGAGGAAGTAGAGAATGAAGGAAGAATATTTTATTGACTGAAGAAGAATATTGATACAATGATGATGGACGATGGCACCAAATCAATGATGGTAGAACCAAGCATGGAGAGTCGAAGTGCCAAAGTGTGCACTCGCAAAGGGAAGACTGAAGACTAAAGAGTGTGTTGATCGACCTGCTCCTATAGGGGCCATAAATATTGGCTAACTAACATTTAATGCTCGTCACTAAAGGGAAAAAATGCCAAAAAATAGGGGTGACCTCAAAAAAATCTTAAATAATAATGACAATGTCTGGCAAGTGTAGGAAAACTATGGAAAGCAGTAACTAGCTTAGGAATGCACACAAGAAACTGGCAAATAAAGAAAATGCACTTAAACTACTAGAGCTCCTATGTCTCTGTCAAACTTTGATAGGAGCTCACAAGTAGGAGACGGCAGACTAACATAACTAACATAGGCATGCAAACACTTGCAATGCCTATTCTAGCATCTAACCAATAGAAACCAATTTTCTTGTAGTATTTGGTATTTGCAACACATCAACCAAGCACTTAGTTTTGCCATCCTACATACTTAAAAAGACATTTCCAACATGAGTAATGGAGTGAGCTCTATCATCCCCTGTCTCCACATAGCTTGGAGACTTTGGATTGCATATCTCTCTAAACTACTCTCCATGAGAAGTCATGTGGTTAGAGGCACATGAGTCTATATATCATACATCATTCTTTGATGAACAATTAGCAATCATAGTATTCATAAAGTGTTGCATAACAAACAACTACTCACTTCTATCATCTTTGTTTTTGCTCTACTAGATGCATAATTGCCTTGTTGCTTTTCCCCATTTCTAATTTCGGCCTTCTTTTTTAAGGAATTTTTGAAAATATGGCATTTTTTACCACAATACCAGCACTCCCTACTATCACTAAAATCTTGTCACCTATTAAAATCCACAACTTTCCCTCTTTGACTCCCCCTTCCTCCAAGCTGTCCTTCTCTATTGTGCATCATAACCTTCACCATAGCCACCACCTTGGCCTCTACCACGAACTCTACCTCTACTAGTAGAGTAAAACACTTGTTCAAACTTGGTCTTGCTTTAAGAAGAAGAGGAATCCAAGCTAAGGTTCTTCTCCTCAAGTATTATTATAGAAATCAAGTCTACAAAATCAAGGATATCATCCCTTGTATTCATAGATGACTTAAAGCTCTTGTATTCATCCCCAAGTCCGCCTAAGTATGCACACACAACAACATCATCATCAACTATCAGACTGATAGATCCAAAAGCTGCTACAATACTCTTGATTTTCAAGGCATAATCATTAATGGATAGGTTCTCTCTTTTCACTTGGTTCAACTTTGATTTAAGATGTGGCTTTTTGGCCTTTTTGTTTACTTCGACCAACCTTGCCAAATTCTTCTAGGCAATAGTGGGAATTTTAGATTCTTGCAAATAGCCCATCATGCTATCTGTGACATTATGACACTGACAATTGATACATGACTTTACTCTATGTCTACTTCTAATCTTTCTTAGCCTTTACCTATTATGCAATAATATTTCATGCAAGAACTTCAAGTGTTACTGCCATATCTCTTTCAATGTAATTCCAAACATCTTTTCTCTTCAAGAAATTTATCATCCTGAACTTCCATGTAGGATAATTGTTCTTATAAAGTTTCTTGCTAACAATTTAGTTGAAGTTATCAGACATGTTGATAAAACAAATAACTTGTAAAAAATGCAATCTGGAAGTAAGCTAATACCAGGTGCATCATAACTAAAACACAACCTTTTTCACTAGACTGCACAACAATGACTATAACTTGCAATCTGTACATAGTACCTTTTGTGTCTATAACCTAGCAAACACTTGAAACTTTATAGATTTGAAATCTGTAACCTATGTACTTGTAAATGGCCAACATAGCCAAAGGGCTTATTTGCAATATATAGACTATTCTTCATGCTTACCAACTTTCACTACAATCAAAGATTGCAGCCCCACCAACCTCAAAAGCCTTTTGCACGGCTATAATCTAAGGAGAATCAAGCAAGATGGAAGATCTTATCACTCCATTGTTTGCTTGCTTGCTCTCAAACTCCAACACCTTTACCTCATTCTTTAATCAAGCCCCGCACAACTGTAAGACAGTTCTAATATCATGAAAATAGATAAGAGGGGAGAAAGGTGAAGGACCCAAGAGAACACATGTATAAGGGTAATGGAGACTTGAGTACATAGAGAGATAGGGCTAAAATCTTCTTCTTCTTCTTTCTTCTTCTTCCACACAAAAGGAACTATCTACAACATGATAAAAGACTAATATGAAAGTACCAAAACAAATGTAAATGTGACCATTAAGTGTGAACAAGTTCAGGAAAAGAAGAGGTGGCACAATGAATACACCATAACCAAGGATGGACTATGTGGATATAGTCCACTTGTAGAATCACTAGCATATCCTCATATCGATCACCTAACATGCTAATGAATGATACCATGCCACATCACCAAGGCGCGTAGTGGATGCCAGCTCTCATGTAGAGCTCAATATCTCAACAAGGCATACCTAGCATAGCTATGAGCTTATTATTCCAATAACATTCTTCTAGAAGGCAATTCAAGTAATTATGCAAGACTTTGAGGTTGACTTTGGGCATGAATCATCGATTTCCACTTGCCATGCAAGTGGACTATTGTAGCCATGGAGACCCTGCCAATGATTGTAGAGGGGTTTCTAATCAATTTGTTTGATGATATGCAACTAGCAACTATCCATGCAAAGTGTGTTATTGTTACTAACAAATATATAAACTTTATTATTTAGCTTCGATGTGACAAGAGAACTCCATAGGCTTATGACACTAGTGATGCAAGGTCTTACCATAAGTGCTACAATATGATAGCTTAGAAAGCCAAAGCTTTTGTATACTTTGTGATAATGCTATATATATACATTTATTTATTTATTTATTTATTTATTTAGAATCTTATCCAGTGTGTATTGAATTCAATTAATTTAAGTAAAGGCTTTTGTTTTGTTTCTTAAAATGCATGATTATAAGTTTATATTTAACATACACACACATCGAAAATAGTAATATGTACGAATGCATATTATGTTATCACCTATACATGATCGTAGTATATGCACCACATGTTTACATAATTAAATTAGATTACACCAACGTATAGAAATGTGTCATTCATGCACCACACATTATGGCCACACTTACACAAACCATAAATTTATTGAATAAATTCATATTTATTGGAACATATCAAAATATCGTATATTTAGCATAAAAATTACATGTAATAACTGATAGCAATGCTTAATACAAAGAGCCAATAGCCAATAAGGGCTCTCATTCATTCCTTGGCTTTTTCAATAGCGTAGAGAAGGGGCCAACTTCGGATGAAAATGAAATTCCTTCTTTGCTTCAAAAATGGCATGCATTACCTTCAACTCTTCCTCTAGGAGAAGTGGGTCTAACACATTCACAAGCTCGTCTAACATAGTGAGCACACATTGCTCCACCACCATGTGCTTGGTTGAACAAGTAAAGAAGCTTTGACCACTTGACCAGCACCACTTTCTCCGAGCTAGATGCTATAGGTATTGCTCAAGAAAGTGCAAACTTGGTCAATGCCCAAATTTCCATGATTGTTTTCTCCCCTTATGATGAGCATTTCTTGTGGAAGATTACCACATCACTAATAAGGTTTCCAATGTACTCCTTCCATCAATCTGCATGCCAATATCCTCCTTGTCTCAATGCAATCATTTTGACCCAAGATTTGATCGATGGACTCCTCGGGACCCAATGCAATGTATGGTCAAGTTTTATTGCATGAAAATGTATGGTAATTAGAAATCTTACATTTTTCAACTCATTGTGTATCTTCATCTTCTTGTGTGCCAATGAGGCATCCCTCTAGATAGACAAATCCACAAACTCCTTGGTAGGAAGCTAGGGCCTTAGTCTAAGGAGATCATACTGAAGTGCTTCAAACTCATCACCCAACATAAGGTAATATTCCTCGGTCATGGTAATATTCTCTTGTGCTTCTATGATAGCACCTATTGTATCTGAGCTTATGCCATCATATCTTCCACCCTCTACAATCGTCTAATGCACATCCATGTAATCATAATCAATTAGGTCTTCCATCAAATCCCTAACTAGGATAGAGAACAATTCTTCTTCTATCATTTCCAAGCAGTGTAGTACATCTAATGGAAGCAAGTATTATGAGCCATCTATTTCAATTGCCACCATGAGAGCCACTACCACCACATGATATTTCTCTTAAACATTTATTGGCTCTCCTCCCTATATGTGATAGTAGTTACCTTTGGAGTTGTGTCTTTGTAAAGTTGGCATGCAGAATCAAACTCTACCAACTCCAAAGGTGTTGTACTTAGTACACTTCCCATGGGAATAGTGTATGTTTGTGCAAAGAATCCATGTGGGCCAAACACCTATTCACCACTTTTTGGTGATTCTTCTCAGCTTCAAATACCATGAGTTATTCCAAATGCACATCCCTCGATGAAGCATATCATGGTGCCAATGATGGTGCTTGCAAAGTCTTCCAAGACCTGAAAGGGGAAATCCAATGATAAGAGTACACATTAAAGGTTGAAGATCTTTGAGAAAACCTCAAAGATCTCATCATCTTGGTTGGTAAAGAAAGTCTCATGAATCCACTCCTTGAAGTATACACAAGCATCCATCGTAGCAAGTAGGAAGGAAATAGTCTATGTGAAGAGATGGAGAGAATATGTGAAATGAAACAATGAAACCAAAACTAAACTAGTTTTACCCTAGAAACCCTAAGTTTAAACCATTAAAGGACTATCTATATGTGATATTCAATTATGTTTTTATATAGTGTCTTTGTAAAGTTGGCATGCATATGTAAATGTGTAAATGCAATGCTTATACATTGTATCAACTAGCATCTAGAAGGATCTCTCTCTCTCTATATATATATATGTGCGTGCGTGCGTGTGTGTGTGAGGCATGCACGTGTATATGTCATATCTCAAAAAAAGAACATCTATACATGTTCAAAAAAATCCTTGTAAACTACAACACATACTCTATCAACTTTCGTTGTAGAGGAAGTGTCTTCCCTCAAGTCCCCATGTGGATGCATAGATGTATGCATCTTATCTTTATTTTTAAAAATGTGTGTTATACATATTCAAAAGCATCCATGTTAGGGGACGTGTTTCTCTCCCCCAATGTGTAGTTGGGCACATACATCTTATCTCAAAATTTAAAGTAGATATATGTTTAAATAGTTTCAACTATAATTACATAAGCACATGATAATTTTAAAAAATTAAAATAAATATTACAAGTGTACAATTTTGTAAAGTAGTTATATTCCATTGACTTTAAAAATCCAAAATTTTACATGTGTTGGATATTACAACTTGTGGAGTTGGATTTTTAAGGAGACCACAATGTCTAAAATATATGGAGCCAGACACTTTCCACTAGTGACAGCACCCTTAGCTTGACTTCGAATCTTCCTATCATCTAATTTAAAATAGAAACTAACAAGTGGATTCTCCATTAACATTGTCATTTCTTGGCACATTATAATCAAGGACCAATCATCCTTCATCTCTAACACTTGGGGCTCATGACCCTTACAAATGACAGTAACATCCATTAGCTATATTATCATATGCATGTCTTGATCAAGGCACAACCATTCACCTTGAGCATCCTCCATATGATACTTAAATAATAGGCATAAAGTTTGCCATGTGGCAAAGTATTTGCAATTTGGAAAGTTATTTGATTCATCCCAAAGTAAGAAAATAGTGAATTAAGAGAGCAAAATTTTACCTAAAATCCATGTCCCTTGTTATGATTTGACACTCTACTATGTCAAGATAGTGAGTGATATTTAATGTTCAAGTTTTACCTAGAACCTTTGTTATATAATTCTCTGATGTACTTTTTATGATGTAAGTGCTTTTACTACATCTCAAACCCTCACATTCCTTGAACATATGCACAAAAATTGGAATTGGTACGAACTAACTTATGTGTATATTATTTGAGCTAGTGCTTGCCTTCATAAAGCTCAATATGTCTATTGAAATTTTTGTACTACACATGTGCAAAATGTTGGTACTACACAATAGCCATTCTATGCTATTGAGATTTGGTACATGCATAAACTCAAGGGTTTCATATTCTCAAGCCCCTTGGATAGTATGTACTTGAAGTCATAGAAAAAAATAAGGTCATCCATGAGCTATGTGAATGTACGCCTTTTTAAAAAAATCTACCAATTTCAATATGGTAACAATTAAAAGAACCTATAAAACTCTTAATATTTTACCACTCATAGCACTTCCAAGGATATGTTTCTTTAAATACAAGACAATCAATTACATAGATATCATGAAATTTCTTATTCTCAATGTGCTTCAAAGACTATTTGTAACAATTTGTTAAATCAATACAGTGGGTGCAGGAATAGGTGTTGTCCCAATGCCTTTGTCACAAGGTGAGAATCAATCTTCATTTTTCTAAGAACTAAAATTTTACCATTCTAGCGCTTTAATACATCTACAATTACAAATGCATTTACTCTAAAAGCTCCCTTCATACTTGGACACATGTATAGCCAAGATGAGCAATAATACATATTAATGATCCAATTTCCTTCTTTATCATTCCTATATGTACATCTATTGAGAGAATGCTCGTTCTTCTCTCAGGCATAACCTAGGCAATATGTATTAAATCCTAAAAAATAAGTATTTTAAGTCTGACTAGTAATTACCAATATGTTGTACAAATCAACTATGGTATTAATCGATATTCACACTTAAGTAACCAAACACAAACATCAATATTGGAATGCATATAGATATGTATATTAACATGAAGTACAGATTCAAGGCGACCCTTTGGTCATACTATTTACATGAAATAGAATGAAAAGAATAGTACAAGAGTACTTTGTGAATTAGACAAAATAGATTGTATGTATAGGTGGGTATTACAAAGTACTTATCACAAGGATGGCATCCACGTGATATACAAATTTAAATAGGCACTTTGGATTAACACCTAATATATTCTATGACTCACCACATTGTGTGTTACATGGATAATATTATAGAAGAGTTACATGGATTGTAGCTAAATGGCATTAAGAGCAAAATGGACATGTAAGACTGACACATCAGAGGATTTCTAAACCTCGACTTCCAATAGATCTATATCATCTAGCATGAAGAAATTACTCACCACAACAAAATAGCCCATTGTGAGTTATATGCTTCACCTAAACCTTATACAATACTTGCATGTTACAGAAATATAATGCTTCAATAATAATCACAAAAACTAATCATTAATATTAATTCTCACAACATGAAAGAGAGAAAATTCACCTATTAGGTAGAATATCTCATTGCTTTGTTGATTACTATAACAACAATTGATTCTAAAATTAAATTCATCAAAACCTATTGAAAATCATAGATGTGAGAAAATAATGACTGAATTATTCAAATGATGAATCCCTCTTAACCAAAAAAACTAATCACTCACATGAAGTGAAGTAATACAAAACAGGGCCATTTACCTATAAGCTAATTTGCTAAAGATAAGATTGAATTGCTGCTCATCAAAACCATAGCACATGATAGACAAAAGAAAACATTAATCCTAGAAAACTCTCTACTCTACCTTGTATTAAGTGTTGAAACAACAATCGCTCCTAATGTAAAGATAGTAGAAAATGGAAAACACAAAGAGAAAGAAAGAGAGTGTAAGTGAGATAGAGAGAACGCAATGAACACCTATATAATGTCGCCCAAATTGATCTCCACAAAAAGACAGTGGTAAGAGTTAGAATCAACATGAACGTATACGAGAGAGAGAGAGAGAGAGAGAGAGAGAGAGAGAGAGAGAGAGAGAGAGAGAGAGAGAGAGAGAGAGAGAGAGAGAGAGAGAGAGAGAGAGAGAGAGAGAGAGAGAGTGTGTGTGTGTGTGTGTGTGTGTGTGTGTGTGTGTGTGTGTGTGTGTGTGGAAAGGAAGAGATAAATGAGTATTTATACAATCTAGCCCAAAATTATTTCTATAATAAAACAATAAGAAAGATTAGAACCAAAATCATGCTTTATAGAAAAAATAGCACAAAAAGAAACGAGAGAGAGAGAGAGAGAAGAGAGAAGAGAGAGATCAACACCTATACTTCTTGCTCCAAATGAACTTTATAAGAAAACAACAACAATTAGAAGCAACATTAAGATCTATTGAAAATACAATAGAAAATAGAGAGAGAGAGAGAGAGAGAGAGAGAGAGAGAGAGAGGAGCACATGTGTCTCTTGCCTAAAAATCTCTACACAAAAAATAACAATAATTAGAAATGACATCAAATCCTATTGAGAAATAAGCATATAAGAGAAAACACAAAGACAGATGGGCACGTGTGCCCAAATTCTAAAGATGTAAGGAGAAGAAATTGCAAAAATAAGTGGAACGATCAAAACCCTTATTACTCTCACTAGAAAGCTTCAATGGAGATGAAATTTACCAAAATAAAGAAAAGAGGAAAGTGGTATGTTACTCAATTTTTAGGTCAAACTGATTTTATAAGAGGCAAAAAAAGAAAAGTTGAAAAGTTGCCAGAAAGGTTAAAGAAACTCAAAATGTGTGCATTATTCATTCTCTCTTTTTTTAATCCCCCACTACGTTTTTTTTTTAAACGCAAAGATTTTGAGAGAGAAGATTTACCCTCCATGGACATCAACATCTAGTCTTCCTATTGTGCAATCCAAAAGGCCCACCTCTTAAACTATAATATTTTTAAGGGCCCATTTTTTAGTCCAATTTTTTCCTAATGAAAGTGGAGAGAGAAGGGATTGTTGTAGTATTCTTCTCTCCAATTTCATTGTTTTAATGGGGGAGATGGGAAGGGGGTTAAAAGGCCCAAAAGAGAGCCTTTTCTTTAATGTGAAAAAATAATAAAGAATAAAATTCCCACTCAAAGTCAACCCATTGTATTACAAAGATCTAATGATGTCTCTCATTCCTTGAAAGATTTTAGCCTAGGTGTGACTATGTGAAACTAATAGATCAGAAGAAATATACTTGGGAGTTAGCTCCTTTGCTAAAGGGCAAGAATACTTTGCCATGTAAGTGGGTTTATACATTGAACGTTGCAACTTATAATGCTAAGCCAAAGTACTAGGCATGTTTGGTAGCCCAAGGCTTCGAACAAGAGAAAGGTATAATCATTGCTTATACACTAGAAATGCTAAGGATCTAGCAATTTACTAGTATTGATTTTATATGTGGATGATATGTTGATTGTTGGCACAAATGGATATGAGATTCATGTCCTAGAAAAAAGGTTAATGGAAACCTTTGAGATGAAGGATTTGGGACATGCCAACCACATTCTTGATATATGCATACTCAAGAATAGAACAAAGAGATTGATATATCTGTCCCAAAAGGATTATGTAAGGAAAATGTTGTAGTATATCAATATGGGGGTGGGGGGCAAGGGGACTCCATTACCTCCGTATTTGAAACTTAGTGGCTAATGATTTCCCCAAATCTAATGTGGAAAATATTGAAATGGCCAAGTTCTATGTGCATCATGCATGGGCATGTCATCCATATCATGTTTGCCACTCACTTGGGCATTGCATTCATAGTGGGAGTTATGAGTAAATATATGTCAAATCCTAGTAAGAAACATAAGGAAGCAATGAAAGATAACTTGAGATACTTGAGTAGTACATGTGTATATGCTTTAGAAGTAGCAATAGTGATGTACTTGGGTTCATAGACATAGACTATGTAGTGAATGTTGACAACAAAAAGTCAAACACAGGATGTCTTTACCTTGTATGGTGGCGCTCTTGGGGTGTTTAGGGAACTTGGCCTTAACCACAAGGATTTAAGAAAAAAGGTTGCAAAGAGTTGTAGATTCAAAAGACATTGATAGAGGTGCAATCAAGATGCTTTGATTCATTTATAGTTCAATAAAGCAACTCTATTACATCCAATACTTAAGTATAAATACTAACTCGTGACAATTGCCCAAAACATTTTGAGATTATCGCTTAGTAAATAACATGATACAAGTCAAGTCTATGCTATACATAAACCATATCCAATGCTAGGCACCCCAAAATACATGCTCAATCAAAGAAAACATGGCAAATCAAGAGGCTACTATCATCCGAGCATAAGATCAAGAGTTGGTATGTAGTAATTCTAATGAAAACCAAGAGTCGATATGAAAACCCTATATGTACCTCCATTCTTCACTTTAGCCATGTATTTTCTATTATGAAAAATAGTAAAAGAACCCACTAAATCAGCTCTAAATCCCTTCAAAGTTGTCTTTTGGAAAGCCCAAAGAGTCTATCTATTGTAGAGAGATAGATGCTTTGAGCGAAGGCCCTAGAACTAATAAAAGATGCTTGAAAAGCATCCATGTACAGTAGTACCTTGATGTATACCCTACCATAAACCCTATGTATTCTAGCCCAAAGAAGCCACAAAAACCCGTTTTGATAACCCAAAAACCTTTCCTCAATGTCAGAGGGTATTTAGCCCTATTCCTGTTTATCCAAGCTTGGAAAACCTTGTAGAGAATGAGAGAATTGACTTCAATTGTCATACCTTGTTTAGGACAGCATGTATCTTCTTCAAATCAGTCCCAAAAATCTTCTTGAAAGCAAAAAACAACCTTTGAAGATGACAAGAAGCTTCAGTCCTCCCCTTCCTCAAGCTTTCATGGTAGAAAGTTCCCCCATTTAATTGTCATCCCTTTGGTTAGCACGTAGGAAACCTTGAACTACCTAAAATCAAGTGCATTTTTCTTGTCTTTTTGGCCCCACAACTTCTCTCCTCAAAGGTCTTCCCTTTCTCCCACTTACTCTCGGTCTTTAGTCCCTATTTTGGACCCTTTTGACCTTGTCCCATGGACATTGGACACTCCTCATTTGCATGATCATAGGTAGCCAACAAGCTCATCCCCTTTTACACTAAAACCTCTCTTCAAACTTGTTCTTCTACTAATCTATGGGCATTACCACTTACACCATCTTGAGTTATTATCACATACACTGAGTCTTTTCACATCATGTCTCAGAAACAAGCACTTAAAAAATAGAAGAATGACAAAACAAAAGGTTAACATTGCATTGACTAAGAACACTCAAATCGTGTGAAATGGGGATCCTCTCAAGATTTTTGTGAGTGGGCGTATAGCGCCACGACATCCAGCCCCTCCAAACCTACACGTCCTCCAACATGTGCTAGCGTACCACTCATCTATAGGTTCAAAGCCCTCACCATCTATCTCCATGTCATCCTCTTCTTGCTTTTTTGCACTATTATAGGTAGTACCTATCTCCAACTCCTATATCTCAAATGCATCAGGCTCCTAGCTCTTAAAGAGCTTGATTCATTTTCTCACTATAGGAATCCTCAATACTATCCCATCCAACGATCCAACTCACTAAGAGAATAGATAGCATTGTCATCTACATGTCTCACCACATATGAACCAAACCACCACTTAGAAACCTTTCAAATAGCACTATGTTGATTCTCTAAATTGCTATCATAAATCAACACCCAATCACCTTCCTGTATTGCCCTTTGTGTGAGTCTGTGCTTCTTGTCAAAACTCTTATTATTCTGAAGCCTTATTGCTTGCAAGTTAAAAACTATTGTCTCAATATCCTCCAATCTCCTCTCCAACCATTTAATGCACAAAGCAAGAATTTCCTCTCTACTCAACTCTTCTTGCCAAGGCAGCACATTTCATATAGAAGCCACCTCAATCGACATGATACGCTTTTGACCATAGATCAACTCAGAAAGCCTAAAACCTCATTACACTATGTGTCATCATGTAGGCCCATAATGTCTACAATAACATTCATGGCCACTCCTCTATCCTGCCTCTACATGACTTTGCTAATGCCTTAATGATAGGTGAGTGTCCCCTCTCAATCTTCCCATTACCATCTAGATTATAAGCTAAAGTGAATGCCAACTATGAGAAGGACTCATGAGCCTCATATGCATCCAATTTCCCTCTATCAATAATAATCTTACCAACACATGCATATCGGCCAAAAAACCTCTTCTAAGACAAACCTACATATATATAGCATGTGTAGTCTTAGTGCTTTGAGCTCTTACCTCCACCTAATTTGTCAAATCCTCATGCATAAGCATTAGATTTCTCATCTGCGAAAGTCTTGTTCTACAACCAGGTTGTAGTGAAAAGACGAAGGATATGTTGACTACAACCCATCTTGATGCTTCACAATTGAGTACATTTGGCAGGTACTGCATGATTCTACAAAGTATATTTTCTTAATCTTCTCAAATGTGCCCCAAACACCTTTATGGCCCCCCTACCACCTGTATCTTTCCTTGAACCTCTCAAATGTTCCCCAAATACTTATATGGCTAGCCCATAGACTCTCATGAAACTCTTGCATTATTCGCAAACTTAGTAGCTCTATCACCAATGAGTCACAATGGAGTGTCTTTCTTCTTCTTTGCATGCTTCAAAAGATATCCATCTTTCAAAAAGCACCCATACACCTTTCTTTTGCTTGTTTTATACTCCTCTTTTGAACACTCATCTTTCTTGGATGATGTAATGAGATACTACCCTATTTTCAACCATTCACATGCATTATTATAAGTCCTCCAAGAACACCTCCATTGCTAAAACATAACACCTATAATTTTTTCTTCCTACAATCCAAGCTTTGTTAATTGCTTAATACACTTTATGTGCCACTGAATTCACTGTTACAACAACACTCCAAATCGGTCTACATGTTTTATTTGTTATATTTAATGTTATCCATGTATTTATGATAGCTGCACTCACATTCATGAAAGTTGTACCTACAACTACAATAGCTATCACTCAATTTCTTGCAATAAAACGTGCATTTTCAACAGCAAAGTCACCCCTCTCTTCATCTTCCATCATGCCCTGTTTATCCTCAAAGCGTGCTCTTCATAACATGTCAGCAACTAGATCGTTGATCATTGCAATGTGTTGCGATGAAAGATTATGTGACTTAATGTAAGCGATCCACTGTAGCATGGAAATATCCAAAATTGTACAATTAGCAATCATCCCAATGGTGAGAAACCCATATGTATAACCATGGGCACACCAATAAAATACTCTCAATCACACTTGAGGGCTCTTACATCCCCCCAAATAACTCTCTCTTCACTTGCGGATACCTTATTTGCCTCTCATTCAATACCTTTGCACCATATCTCTAATAGCATACATATTACCCTCTTCATCATTCTATCCAATCGTCCATCCAATGCCAATCGTGCTTGTGTCACAACTAAACAAAAGATCTCTTTCTTGCTTATTATTTTATCATCACCATTGTACATTATTGTCAACATGTCATCCCTTCCTGCAACACATAGATTTCTATAACAATGAGAGATGCTTCATATTGTGTAACTCGAACCTAAGCATCATAGCAAAAGTTGATAAATGCATGTTGTGTCTTAAAGAGTTACACACAAAATCCAAGCTGAATACATCTAAGTAACTGGATGTCAATGAAGGATCTTTGTGAAATAGCATCTTCCAATTGACTTCACCAAAGATATTGAGTCTTAACACTGAATTCTTCTCTACATAGTGTGGTGAGTAGCTTAGCTTTTGTTGCACTATCATCAAGAAGGGAGATCCACAATTATTCTCGCCTGGCAATTTGATGTTACAATGATTCATTTTATAAGGTTTATTTTGAATCCTCAACCTTTGATACTAGTGTTTCCAATCAATGCATAGGATGACTTCAAACACGTTAGCTCCTTCCTTAAACATTACACTTCCTCACCATAGCATTAAATCTATTAAAATTTAAATTTGTTTTCTTTAATTGTGCTGGTCCCTAAACTTTAGCATTGTAGTCCAAAAATGCCCCCTTGGATCTCTCAAACTTGGTGTTTTGACACTATGTCATACATCCCATCACTATCAGGGGTAAAGGCATAGCAACTGTCTGAACCTTTTTCTCAATTGTTTTGTACTTTGTCTTCATAAGTGCTTCAACCCATTCTTGCTGAAATTTACATTCTTCTTGAGCAAATTCTTTTATGACTTCAAATATATCACATGTAGGACATAAGTTTCAGCCATATTTTTTCCATTAACTACGGCTGTAATTTTAGATAGTGTCTACAAAGATCAACCCATCAAATAGCATAGAAATGCATTCATCTTTAGCCATAACATCATATCTTTAAAGCTCTTTTTCATCTGTCACTAGATACATCCTTTCAACCCTGTACATGGCTTCAATCCTCTTGTAGCTTCCCAAATTATTTGCTATCCATACATGAAAACCAATTGTAAATGCATTTTCCCCTTTACTAGGAGGCAAGAGCATTTGCTAGCAGCACTACTATAGCCTCCCATTACAATAGTGCCTTCTAAAAACCTTTAAATTCTTTTACATTCAACTGCACTAGGTAATCCCTAAGAGTATCTATATTTAATACATGATTGACACACATAGTCAAAAACTTTACTACTCTTCTATCATCTCTACTCCTAACATAAGCATATGCTAAACCATCATCAAGCACTTTAGTCTCCATTCTCATTGTTGTGATATATGACTATCCCAATATAACTAGATAACTGCATGTATCCTGCACAAAAAAATGTCGGTCATCCTATACATCCCCAATAGTCACCTGCACATTTGGGCATGCAACATAAAGCTCTCAAATGGAGTTAATTGTAGCCCACATTCTCCACCCATTATCTACATCAATTGGCCAACCACCATTTTCATATAGATTGTGTCATGACATTATTTTAGACCCATGATCAAGTAATGCAATGCATGGAGTCTCTTGCTCCCCAACTTTCATAATAGTCTCAGTAGTGGCTCTAGCCCAATTTTCATATAGACTATGTGTCATGACATTATTTTATGCCCATGATCTAGTAATGCAATGCATGTAGTCTCTTGCTTCCCAATTTTCATAATAGTCTCGGTAGTGGCTCTAGCCCAATGTGTGCATGAATAGTGGCTTCTAGGAATGATACCAAAAGCCTCATCCTCATTAGATTGCAACTACATAACATCCACATGAATAATGATGTTATCAACAACATTTTCAGCCAATACATTGACTTTTACATCCTCATTTTGCCCATTTTCAAACTTAGTCTATTTTAAAATAGTAATGAATTCATCATCAGAATCCAAATGCATCCCTTGCAAACCCATCCCTTCTTCAACCTGCATTAGTGCCTCAGCAGTCTCTCCCAAAAACTACCCTTTCTCTTAATAATATCTATGATTTCATCATGGAATTCATACTTTGCAATCCCCAACACCTTGCCAAACGTAAACTCCACCCCACTATTAAGGATCCGCTCCTCAAGCACTTTCTTGATATTAGTTGCAATCTCTATGTTGTGGATTGCAACTTATACCCAAGCTCCTTACTCTTTTTCTTCCCTTCCTATTTCTTATCCTACATTACATCTTCCAATACATGTTCAAGAATGAGCTTCTTAGCCATCTTTCCACTTTGCCCCATGTCATCCTCTTAGAGGTACTTACCTCATTCTCATCCCTCTTTCTCTTGTCTCCACAACTACATCTTTATTTTTCACTTTTGCCAAGTATGCATAGGCTAAAAACAAGTCCATAGGAGCATTCCAACCTATCATATCACATATAGGCTGACTAACACCTATCAAATCAGCCATGGATATCTTCTTGTTCTAAATAGAATCCAATGCACAAGTCTACATTTCAATCTTAGTAACATCCTTGCATTTTCCACAAGATTTTTCAATTTGTAAACCATATGTGGCAGCATCTACAATTGCAAATGCATTTCTTGATGTCATTTCATCAAGAAGCTTTTGCATTCTCTGCCTTTGCCAAAGTTTAGCTCAAGAGACAAGCTTGTCTCTCTTGCATGGATCTTTCAATCCTCCAAAAGATCAAATCTTTGGCCAATGCATTGTGATAGGAAGCACAGTCATGCCTCTCATGCTAAGGGCTATCAGACCATGTGCATCTACATGCAAACCCCTCTTGGATAGGTTTCGAGGTTTCCCTTCCTCTTTCTTCCACCTTTTCATCCAACTTTATAACATTTAGGTGTAGGTCACACATCCCCTTCACAATCTTATCCACAGCATCTTCTTTCATAGTTGGAATAGTAGGTACAACCATAGCAACAAATGGTTTCACTATAGGTTCTTTGCCAAAGGTAGTAGGCATAGCCCCTACATGCAATCTCACTTCCATTCTTTCCCTCTTAACAATCCTGTTTATAGCATCATTTACATGTGACTAATATGATTTCATCCATGTCTCTATTGTATCATCTTCCAAACGATACCTCGACCTTTCTTGCAAGGCAAAACCTTCCAAATGATCTCCTACCCTTTCTTGCAAGGCAAGATCTATGGCTTTCAAAAACAATTCAACCTTTTGACCTTCTAGAGCATACTGCTCAACAGCATCCAATTGTGCATACATGTTCTCAAATTTTCATAGCAATGCGATGGCTACAAGACCCTTATTAGATTTCTCTACCTAGTCCATAAATGTCCTGCATGTAACCAAACCAATATCTTCCAAGAAATACTCCTCTCTTGGAGCCTTTTTAAACTCTACCCAATCTGAATTTCGCCTATACAAGGTTGAAATCTAGCGTTTAAGTGTCCTCACACCAAGGCAACCAAAGCATTAACTCCATGCATACTTTGAAACCCCCAAAAAATCCATTTTTTATGCATATACAACCGTAAATAAGTTGATACATTATGCCCATTAAACTATTTCATCAACTACCTACAAAGCATTTACAAACTTACGCTTATCTGTGTCTAATTGTCGTTGTTGTTGTTGTTGTCACTGCTACTACAGTAGCAATAACACCTGTTATATAATGTTGGGGCCTTTAGGGAAGATAGCCTTAACCACGGGGATTTAGGTAAGGTTGTAGATTCAAGAGACACAAGTAGAGGTGCAATCAAGATACTTTGATTAATGTATAGTTTAGCAAAGCAACTATGATACATCCAATACATTTATCCAATTGCATAAGCATGAACATTGACTCGTGATAATTGTCTAAAACACTCTGAGAGTATCGCTCAGTAAATACCCGGATACAAGTCAAGAGTTTTTTGTACATAAATCATATCCAATGCTAAGCATTACAAATTACATGCTCAATCTAGGAAAACGTGGCAAATCAAGAGGCTACCATCATCTGGGCATAAGACCAAGAGTTGTTATGCACTAATTCTAATGGAAATCCTATATGGGCCTTTGTTCTTCACTTCAGCCATGTATTTTTTGTTATGACCACAAAAAAGAACCCACTAAACCAAGTCCAAACTCCTTTGAAAATGTCTTCTTAAAAAGCCCAAAGCATCTATCTATTATAGAGAGATCAATGCTTCAAGCCAAGGCCCTAGAACCAATAAAAGATGCTTCAAAAACCTCTATGTACAATAGTACCATGTTGTATACCCTATCAAAACCCTATGTATTCCAACCCAAAGAAGCCACAAAAACCCCTTTTGATGATGACCCAAAACCCTTCCCTCAATATCAAAGAATATTGAGCCATGTTCTTGGTTGTCCAAGCTTGGAAAACCCTCTAAAGAATAAAGAGAATCGACTTCAACTGTCATACCTAATTAGGACAGCATGTATCTTCTTCAAATCAATTCCAAAACTCTTCTTGAAAGTCCATAGACAACCCTTAAAGATGAACAGAGACGTCACTCCCCCCTTCCTCAAGCTTTCATGGTAGAAAGCTTTCCCTTTTTGCCTGGTTCTCATCCCTTTTGATCAACATGCAGGTAGCCCTAAACACCCCAAAATCTAGCACATTTTTCTCCTCTTTTCAAACCCATGACTACTCTCCTCAAAGGTCTCCCCTTTCTCCCACTTATTCTTGGGCTTTAGTCTCTATTTTGGGCCCCTTTTGAGCTTGTCCCATGGACATTGGATACTCCTCATTTGCATGATCATGGGTAGCCAACAAGCTCATCCCCTTTCACACTATAACTTGTCTTCAAACCTATTCTTCCACTCCCGACCCTACTAGACAATCTCTAGTGGATAGTCTTTGGACACTACCACTTACACCATCTTGAGTTACAGTCACATACTGAGTCTTTTGGCATCATGTCTCAGAAACAAGCACTTATGGAAACAAAAGAATCACAAAACAAATAGTTAACATGTCATTGAATAAGAACATTGAAATCCTATGAAATGATAATCCTCTTGGGTTTTTTGTGAGTAGACATGCAACACCATGATAACATAATCTAATGTATGTCTCGTTTGCAAAAAAGTGACATTATTTACTGTTGAGATGACAAGCTCAACACATGCAGACATTGATGATGGACCGCCTGGTTAGATGGGTTCACACGTCTACACTTAGCACGTCGGTGGTCATTATGACTCTCACATGGCCACTGACTCATTACTTATTATATTCAGGTTGTTACACCTATTTACAGCTGGCATAGTTATAGCGCCAGTCGACTAGTGTAGTCGGTTATGCATTGTTTGACTTAGTAGGCCACTTTCCTTTTATATTGTATCTTATGTATACTTTGTGTACATTGTAAAGTGTGTGGAAGAAGAAGAAGAAACCAGCAAGAAAACGTTTTGGCCTCCATCTCTCTTCTTGTCTCTTGAGTGAGCTTCTCTTTGTGCATTCTGTGGGTGTTCGGCACAGCATCTTGAGCAACCTCCTCCACCACGCGATTCTTGACATGGTATCAGAGCCGCGCCATTGAGAGAGGCTGATTTCGAAGGTTGAAGCAAAGGAGAAGAAGCAAGGTTCGAGCAAGCAAGCCACGGGTAAGAAGCTCTCCCATCCTTCAACTCTTTCTCTTTGGATAGTGCCTGTGGAGGCACCGGAAGCAGGGCAGAGCAAAAATCTCAAATTGCAGTGAGATTTGGTGTGCGCGAAGAGTGCTGTGTATTCTGCAGATTAGCCCTTTAGGGCTTTCCCGTAGTTATTTTGGGCATCTGAGGCCGTTTCAGGGCCCGTTTTAGAGTCGCAAGGTTGCAGACATCAGTTTCAGGGTACGCTATGACTTCGACTGTATTGACCGAACGTGGGTGCGCAGGTTACAGATTTTAGATCTTAAGTTCAAAGGTGTTTACCAGTGAGTAAACACAAGGTTTATCTGCAAACTGGTTGCAGATTGCATGTATTGTTGAGCAGACAGTGAAAAAGACTGTCTAGTGTATTGCTGTGCACTACAGGTCAAGGGTTGCAGAAGATTTGCTTGCTGTTTGGTATTAATTTTGTGATAATGGCAGAGAACAGTGGAAGCCCCATCATTGAGAAGCTCGACAAGAATAACTACCCTTCATGGAAGTTCCGTGTCACGAACTTCCTTATTGGAAAAGGCCTCTACGAGTTCGTTTCAGGTGAAGAAAAGGAGCCGGAGATGAGTGATCCTCCAACTGCAGAAGAGACAAAGGCACGGAAAGAATGGAATGCAAAGGATAAAAAGGTCATGTATTGGTTGTCTGCAGTAATTGACAATAATATGTTGGGATACATTAGAAATGCAGAGAATTCATATGCAGCTTGGACCATACTTGAAAGTATGTTTTCTGTAAATACAAAGGCACGAAAGATTCAACTCAAGCAAGATTTGAATACATTAAAGAAAGGGAAGATGTCTATCAATGAGTATGCACTGAAGGTAAGAAGCATTGCAGATGCATTGGCAGCGATTGATGCAATGCCCGATGATGATGATTTGGTGTCGTCTACCTTGGATGGACTTAACAATGAAAAGGCTTGGAAGTCTTTTGTAACTTCCGTATATGTCAGAAAGCCATTTCCAGATTTTGATAAATTGGTCTCCCTTATGATCACTGAAGAGATCAACATGCAGAGTGAGACATCTGAAAGAAGTGGTGAACAGTCCAAGCTTTCTACTCCAGTTCTGGAAGGGGACGTGGCAGGTTCTCTTCAAGAGGCCGTGGTACAGGATGTGGTAGTGACAACCAGCAAAACAGATTGAATCAGCAATTTGGCGATATGCAGGTTTCAGGAGGTCGTGGAAACTTTAGAGGCAGGGGGAGCTTTAGAGAAAGAGGTGGATGGCAGAACAGAGGTTCTAACAACTCTGGTATTGTGTGCCACTACTGTGGCAAAACAGGTCATATTGCAGCCCAATGTTATGCTAAGAGAGATGATATCCGCAGTGGTAAGTTGCAGTAAGGAAACTATGCATCGTCTTCACGACAGAATGAAGACAAAAATGAACGTTTGTTCGTTATGCAGCATATGGTGAATGCTGTTACAGGAAAGGGAACATATGAAGATGTTTGGTATGTTGATTCAGGTGCATCCAATCATATGACCAGCCATGCAGAATGGTTTGGAGAGATGCAAGATTTGCAGAATGCAGGTTATGTGCAGACGGGTGATGACTCATGCCACCCAATTTCACACATTAGAAAAGTTCCCTTGTCCTTGCATGATGGTAAGACAAAGAGTCTTTCAGATGTATTGCATGTGCCATCTATTACAAAGAACTTGGTGTCAGTCGGTCAAATGGTAGAGCAAGGGCTGCAAGTCAAATTTAATGCAAAGGGTTGCTTTGTAGAAGACTTCAATGACAAGTGCAGGTTGGTAGCAAAGGGAAGTAGAGTTGGACGTATGTTCACTCTAGATGCTGGAATTCCTACTATGAATGCTGCTATGTATGCCAAAGGAAAAGGTGTTGTTGCAGACATTGAAATTTGGCACAAACGCATTGGACATGCAAATGTACAAAGGCTGAAATTAATGCAGTCCAAAGGGTTGGTTACAGGTTTGCCTACTTTTAAAGTTGCAGAATTTCAGAAGG
This sequence comes from Lygodium microphyllum, assembly GCF_053477565.2. NCBI lineage: Eukaryota > Viridiplantae > Streptophyta > Polypodiopsida > Schizaeales > Lygodiaceae > Lygodium > Lygodium microphyllum. The sequence continues at coordinate 29,023,970 of NC_141160.1, read as the reverse complement.
TATGTGAAGCATGTCAGTTAGGTAAGCAGGCAAGACAACCCTTTTCACATGACAAAGATGTAAGCAGAAATATCCTTGACGTTGTGCATACAGACATTTGGGGGCCTACACAAAATGTATCTCTTGGAGGCAGTTCATACTTTGTCACATTCATTGATGATTGTTCTTGAAAGCTGTGGGTATATTTTATGAAGGAAAAGAGTGAAGCTTTTGAGCACTTTAGAACTTTCAAGGCTGCAGTTGAAAGAGAAACAGGCTTGAAAGTAAAGTGCTTGAGGTCAGATGGAGGGGGAGAGTACCTCTCCAATGAGTTCAGTGATTTTCTGAGGTCTCATGGGATAAAGAGACAGTTCACATGCAGGTATACCCCACAGCAAAATGGGGTTGCAGAAAGGAAAAACAGGCATATTGCAGAAGTTGCACGCGCCTTGATGGCTGAAAAGAATATGCCTAAGCATTTTTTGTCTGAGGCTATTCATACTGCTGTTTATATTATGAATAGAACTCCCACAGCTGCAGTTCATGGTATGACTCCCAAAGAATGTTTTACAGATAAGAAGCCTGATGTTTCACACTTGAAAGTATTTAGCTGCATTGCGTATGTTCATGTGCCAGATGAGTTGCGAAAGAAACTGGATCCAAAAGCTGAAAAGTGTGTCTTTATTGGATACTCTTTAGAGCAGAAAGGGTATCGCTGTTACAACCCTGTCACATGTAAGTTCAGAGTGAGCAGGGATGTCATCTTTGATGAAATGAGCAGTTGATATGCATCTAGTGGTGATGCATTGGATGTTGATGATGATCATGACACTCATGTGCAGGCTGAAAGGCAAGAATCACGAACTCTTAGTGGACCAGAGACATCATCTGGTAGTCCTTGGTCTGGAAGACTAAGGAGTACCTCTACATCTTCGAGTGCATCTAGTAGCACTACAGGTAAAGACAAAGGAAAGAATAAAGTGTCAGAAGGCATTGATGCAGTTCTTGATGGAGACTCCAGTGGCTCAGAGGGCTTGGATGATGAGCTTGGCATTCCTTCAGTGAGGACTCCAGGTGTGCAGAGAGCACATGTTAATGCAAAGACTCCATTGAGTGATCCAGTGGTACGCAGGTCTAGCAGGGTGAGATACCCTATTAAAAGATTTGGTTTTGAAGGTTATGCAGCTCACTATTATGCTTATATGGTGAAACTAGTTGAGGATGTTGAGCCCACATGTTTTGAGGAGGCTGTTGGTCATGCTCATTGGGATGCAGCAATGGATGAGGAGATGGCTGCATTAGAGGCCAATAAGACTTGGGATCTAGTATCATTGCCAAAGGGAAAGAAAGCTATTGGATGTAAGTGGGTTTATAAGATTAAGCACAATGCAGATGGTTCTATTAACAGGTACAAAGCTAGGCTGGTTGCAAAAGGCTATGCCCAGACATATGGCATAGATTATGATGAAACCTTCAGTCCAGTTGCTAGGATGGCAACTGTCAGATGTGTGATTGCTTTGGCAACAGCCAAAGGTTGGAGGTTGCAGCAAATGGATATAAAGAATGCCTTCTTGCATGGTGATTTGCAGGAAGAAGTGTATATGGATCAGCCAACAGGTTATGAAGATTTAGAGCATCCCACATATGTGTGCAGGTTGAAGAAGGCACTCTATGGGCTCAAGCAAGCACCTAGAGCATGGTCTAACAAGATTAGAGAGTATCTTATCAATATTGGCTTTTATGTTTCTGATGCTGATCACTCACTTTATGTGAGAAAGGGAGATGTAGGTTTGGTCATCATAGTCATCTATGTGGATGACTTGATTATTACAGGTGACAGTGATAATGGAATTGCTGAAGTCAAGGGCTATTTGAAGATGAAGTTTGAGATGAAGTATTTAGGTGAGCTAAGGTACTTCCTTGGCATTGAGGTGATCAGATGTGATGATGGTATATGGCTGTCCCAAAGACAGTATGGCTTGGATATGTTGTCCAAGTATGGTATGACTGCATGCAAACCACTTTCAGTCCCGTTGGAGCAGAATGTAAAGCTGAGTGCTGATGTTGGGGATGAGATAGAAGACCCTACTATGTTCAGGAGGATAGTGGGGAGTTTGATCTACATGACCATTACAAGGCCAGACTTGAGCTACGTTGTTGGTCTTGTGAGTCAGTTTATGCAAGTACCTAGAAAGCCACATTTGGATGCAGTCAGACGCATATTGAGATATGTGAAGTCCACATTACATTATGGACATTTCTATGAGGTAGGTACAGATGTACAGGTGTTTGGATACACAGATGCAGATTGGGCTGGTAGTATGTCTGATAGAAGATCTACCAGTGGATACATGTTCTCTCTTGGTAGTGCAGCAGTTGCATGGAGCAGCAAAAAGCAATCTACAGTTGCTTTGTCGAGTACAGAGGCTGAGTATAGAGATGCTGCTGTTGTAGCATGTGAGGTAGTATGGCTGCAAAAGCTATTGGATGATTTGGATGTGCAGGTGGAAGGTTCAGTTGTCATTTATTGTGACAACATGAGCAGTATACAATTGGCTAGCAACCCTGTGTTCCATGCCAGGACAAAACATATTGAGGTACACTACCACTTTGTGAGAGAGAAGGTACTAGCAGGTGAGATTGACTTGGTGTATGTCAGCACACAGGATCAGATAGCTGACATCTTCACGAAGGCATTGGGTACAGAGAAGCTTCAAAAGTTTCGAAGCTTACTTGGAGTTGCAGAGATGCAGTTGAGCTTGAGGGGGAGTGTTGAGATGACAAGCTCAACACATGCGGACATTGATGATGGACCGCCTGGTTAGATGGGTTCACACGTCTACACTTAGCACGTCGGTGGTCATTATGACTCTCACATGGCCACTGACTCATTACTTATTATATTCAGGTTGTTACACCTATTTACAGCTGGCATAGTTATAGCGCCAGTCGACTAGTGTAGTCGGTTATGCATTGTTTGACTTAGTAGGCCACTTTCCTTTTATGTTGTATCTTATGTATACTTTGTGTACATTGTAAAGTGTGTGGAAGAAGAAGAAGAAACCAGCAAGAAAACGTTTTGGCCTCCATCTCTCTTCTTGTCTCTTGAGTGAGCTTCTCTTTGTGCATTCCGTGGGTGTTCGACGCAGCATCTTGAGCAACCTCCTCCACCACGCGATTCTTGACATTTACCACAAGTGACATGCAAAGAAACTATATATTGGGAGATTTTGGGCCTTGAAGAAGGCATTCCATTATTGCATAGTGATAGACAAAGTAGCATTATATTGGTAAAGAATCATGTGTTTCATACAAAGATCAAGCACATAGAAGTGAAATAATACTTTATCCATTAGGTGCTTGAGAAAAAGCACATTGGGCTAGTCAAAGTGCATATAAATGAGAACCCAATAGACTTTCTAAGGGGCTACCCTCCAAGAGTATTGCACATTATCAAGATTTTGATGGGCATTAGGTGGAGGTCCCTCACATATTCTTTTCTTATCATGTCTTCCTTAAAGGCACATTGGCCTTTAAGTGGAAGGTTATTGGGGTAAAGGCCAATATAGTTGACCGGCCATCTAGCTAACCAACCGGATTTATACACGTACACACTCATTCTTTATGTGTTAAGTGACAAGGCAATAAGTTGTTACTCATAAAAGAGCTATTGAGAAACCACACACACACAGTCTCCCCCTTCTCTCTCTCTCTCTCTCTCTCTCTCTCTCTCTCTCTCTCTCTCTCTCTCTCTCTCTCTCTCTCTCTCTCTCTCTCTCTCTCTCTCTCTCCATGCAGCCTCATCAATGGAGCCACAATAAAATTCTAAGAAATCAAGTCCAAACTTGTTGGAGTCTAGATATTCAAAATCTATTTTTTAAGAAGCTGTCCATTGATATATAATATGACAAGGTTTGAATGTGAGGAGCGAGAGATGTAGAAAAGTGAAACCAAAAGTACCATAATCACAATCATTTGAGTTAGATTAGAATACATAGCATAATTTGAGCATATAAATTAGAAAGTTACCTAACCTTGAAAGTTTACATTATATTCATTTAAGAGGTATCCAAATGATATATTATATTATAGGGCTTTGATGTAAGAATGATGGGGCTCACAATCTTCCCTGCATTTCTAAGGAGTTATTGACATGGCATTTCTTAGAGGGCCCAAGATTGAGCCCAAAAAAGGCCTAATTATTGCAAGCCTCAACAACTTTTTAGTCAATGTGTGTTAACACATATCACATTTCCCATAGTCAAGCCATCAAATTTAGAGGCATACACAAAGCTTCAATATAGTCCAAATTTCTATCAATGGCTTATTTCAAATCTTAAGACTTCTCCAAATAAATAAACCACCCTACTTTCTCTATATAAATAGTCTCTAGAATTGAAGTGCGTCACCTACACACAGATTGTATTCAAGATGACAATGAGGAAAAGGAAAAATATCATTAGGCTTATTAAATATTTTTCCTTACTTAGTTAACTACATGCTACACTTATAGTTTGATCCAGTGATTACAAGAATAAAAACAAAGTGGAAATTTTATAGGAAACAAATCTTCAAAATACCCTTAGAAAAATGAATAAAAGGGCCTATCAATCATGTTAAGGCCTACTCACAACTAGGAGGGGTCAAGATCTTACTCACTTCTTTCAATCTCTCATTGATCCAATTGATGTAACACTACTTCGTTGTGCAATCTAAAGAGGTACTTATAATAGTGCATGAACTAAACCCATCCATGGATATCCTTCAAGCCAATATTCCCTTAATAGCTCACTTTTTCCAAGTCCAAACTTCTTCAAGGCAAGACACTTAATTCTCCTTCAATAACCTTAAAGATCGTGATCAAAACCATTTTTAGTGAGCTTAATTCTTCAACATAATCATCATAAAAGCTCTTAAATTCAAATCATTGTCATATTGGTCCTCCTTATTGTGAACACTTATGCCCATGTGAATAAGTGGGAAAGAAAAGGTGTAGTTGTTATCGATCTTTGAGCCTCATATCCCATAAAAGCAAGGATAAAAGCCAAATGTAGTCATATTATACAACACTCCCAAAAAATAAATTAAAATACAAGAGAAAAAAAGGAAAGTTATGCCCATACAATTATTATGCCACACGTAGGGATTCTCAAGCTAGAGACACCCACTAGTAGTGGTAAGTTGGTTCCATCTCTACTCCCCTAGCCTTTTTTCTAGCCCTACACATGTTCAAGGCACGTTACAGGAAGGACACCACCTAAGAAGCTTGGCTAATGTTGGACCTGCTAATGTTGGACCTCACTACTTTAGTCACTCATATATTTCTTTCCCCATGACTCCATTCAGTCAGTTCCATCTCTACTCCCCTAGCCTTTTTTCTAGCCCTACACACGTTCAAGGCACGTTACAGGAAGAACACCACCTAAGAACCTTGCCTAATGTTGGACCTCACTACTTGAGTCACTCATATATTTTTTAACCTATGACTCCATTCACCCACCTTAGTGCTTGGTGCCAAGGAAAGAACCTACAAATAACAAGCCAAAAAAGGCAACTCACAAAGAGATGTGCTTCAACTAGGACTTATATCAAAAGTAGAACCTTCCACCTCCTCGTTTAATCTTGTTCACGATTCCCTTTTCCTCAAAATTGATCATATTTCCTATTCCTCAAAAATGGAGATCACTCTAGCTCCAATGAGAATCTTCAACATGAAGCAAGGAGAGAAGCTATCTTCTAAATTTATATATTAGTCTATGTAAGCAAATTGCTCACATATTATTTTTACTATAACCTACATGCAAATTCGATCCTCAATTGTGGAATATACCTAGGAAGCTTGGACCACCTAGTATCAGAGGCATCTCCCAAACCAACAACATATGCCATGCGCATAAGGAAACCCATCCCCTTAGGAACAACTATATGTTAGGTTTTGATTTTAAGTACCAAATCTTGAGTTCTTTACTTTCAAAAATAAGTTTTTCATCCTTCAACTTGTAATTCCTCCATTTCAATGCTTAAGTCATGATCATTTTGAAATATCTCACCATCTTCAACAAACTCACTAATACTATCTAATCTTTGATCCAATATGAAGGGTAAATCACATTCCTCATCTCCCACAATGAGCTTCCTAACCATTAGACACAACCTATTCTCCTTCATCAAACTATACCAGTCAAGTCCTAACATTCCACAAATATGGTATGCATTAGGACCTGCTACCTTCAACACTAGGTGCTAAGAGACTCACTCATTCAAAAGAGAGAAAATGTTAATGAATTTCAATGGCTACCAAACGCAACTACTAGAATAGTCAAGAGTTATTAAAAGTATTACTTTCAAAAGCCTCACAAGATAATACATACTACTAATAATAATAATTAAAAGTTAAAATTTGAGAAAGCACAAACCAAGGTCAATTTTTCAAAATACTTTATCAATTTTAAAAGATATGTAAAGCACCAATGTCTTCGTAAATTTTATTTCCACTTAGCATTCGATCCCATAACCAATCCTCAGTATTTTAGAGTTTCGTTCCAAAATACTTGCAACTCCCATGCAATTATACGAGCATGTGCATTACAATATCCCGTAAGCTAAATAGAAGAATCCCGTGTATGCATTTTAAAATCCTAGATGCAATCGATAAAAATCTAGCATTGTAAGTGGACAAGAAGGGATTAGTAGATGAGGGTGCTTACCAAAAATTAAACTCCATACATATAATAAGTAAAACTGAACAGAGATCCCCTTTCTGTGTCGACAGCTTTGGCAGCCCTTACTTCCCTGATGCTGTCCCTTACTTCCGTGTATTCTCCTCCTCTATCATAGCTTGTGAGAGAGTAAAGGAGAGAATCTCGCGGAAGATATTCTCTCCATTTTCTTGCTTCCTTTATTGTCTTCCTTCTCCCCATATCCATGCGTTTGCCTTAAGAGGTGGTTGGATTGCTAAAGAGGGCTTGGAGATGCTTGGAGGTGGTTGTCTTCCTCCTCCCCGTATCCTTTTCCAACACCGTGTCAGCATTCGGACGACGGAAATGCCATGCCTCCGCGGTAGGAGGATATGCTAGATTTGGAAAACTTCCTCCTAAGGCCGAATCCAGACCCATTCGGAGCAGAGAAGCCTGTAAGTTCGTTCCTAGCATTGTATCAATAAACATTTTACTTTCATATTATCATTATGTATGCACAAATAGTCCGTATCTTGAAGAGCATGTTGTACGCATTACACTTCCCACTGGAGCTGCAATGACGACGTATTGCACCACCATGACTGTCGCATCTACATAATCTGCCTTATTGAATAGGTGGCTTTCATCCATAACTAAAATGACAATGAACATTGATATTTTCCAGCCTATGAGTTGAGCAGAACTGAACATGCTGTTGCATGAATGTTCCGCACCTGTATTTTGGTTATGATTGCACGGGATTATGAACCTCATGTCTCACATGCACAACATTATTTCTCTTACAATAACACACAGGTAGAGAGATGTGAGCGCAGCATCGCTCACGATCCTCCAGCCAGTCATGCCAATGAGAAAGAACTGCTGCATGACACTGTACAAAATTGAGTGGGGGTCTCCACAAAAGGGCCCTCTGAAGGAATTAGGTTGCCTTGACAGTCTCTCCAATTGCTTGCAGCGCTACTGTAAGAGCATGCTCTACCGATGAAGCTCCCCTGAGAGCCTTTGGATCCAACCTGGGTTGCTGTCTAGCCAACTTAGGAAGAGATGCAAACTCCTGAAACCCGGGAATCATGTTGCACAATTTGAGAAGAAACTGAGAGTAACAGCAACCCACTATGAAAGGGTTCAATCACTAGACTTTAAAGGCCCTTACCTCAGGAGTTCCACTTTCCAAGAACACTCCTTTCAGCTTTCCTGTTATATCAGAACATGTACAAAATGAGCCCAAGAAAACATACCATGAATGATGAAATGTCTGCTATTTCCACTACAAAAAGATGATTGGAATGCATGCTACCTGACTCAATCCAGAAGGCTGCATATTTCGGATTGAAGTCCCCAATCTCTACAACTTCGCCCACTGCAACCCACACCCCCATATCATACATACATCAGTTCTGGCTGGAATTTGTTTAGCAATGCAGGCAGACATAAACTATATCAGAGCGAGTCTCAAATACCATTATCTCCATAAAATTGCCACCAAACTTTTCTGCTACTACCAGGATATTCGAAGACTCGAGAATAGAAAAATGGCAAGTAATCATACCTGCACAAGGCCATGCACATTATGACTATCTGAAGGCACACAAAAAATTGGAAGTTGTAGTAGCAATTGAATCTTCACCAGAGGAAAAAAAGGGATTTCAAGTTTGAGTATTGAAAGATTGTCCTTCGATGCTCTTTCCTGGAAGAAAGAGACACAAGGAAAGACTAGAAAGAGAGACAAACGAAGACTACATTGCCACAGATTACCAGCGAAAATGCATCCCCCAGAGAAGGGAACTTACAAGTACATTAACTGATCAAAAATTAGAGATGCAGACACCACTAAAACTGCCTTCAATGATTCCTGTTTACATGTACTCGTGTTTGTGTTTCCAGCTGATATGGATTGTCTGTTTCATTACTCTGCTGACCATTGCACTTCAAAACATGGTATCAAACATTCAAGTTGAAGAAGTTCTCTCCCTAGTGGCATTGGTTTTCTGAGTTTACTAATGCCAGTTTCTCTGTACTTTTTTTGTGTGCATGCAAGTCTCATTTCCTACTATGGTGCTCCTGACATGTTGATGTAAACTGTGTAAGGCTGCTGTGCTAGCTGCATTGCACGCCACCTAACATGTAGCATTGGCAGCATGTTCGCTTTGTGTGACCAGATGTTTGTTTGATTCAGATTTGGATGCCTGTCCTGCACTGCTAGTATTTGTTTGGTAGCCTACGGCTAGCTGAGCATTGATGAATCACCTTTGAGGATTGCAAAAATGGCATCTAAGTGGACTTTCGACCTCTTCCAAAGTTTCCATCTCTACCCAGACTGCATTCATGCGGCTTCCAAAGAACACCAACCCATTAACCAAAACCTCTATCAGCCTTGTGTTTCTCATTTACAGTTATCCTAGCAAGAGGTCGCAATCCATACCTTGCATGACCACAAAATTAACTGAGAATTGTGCACCTCTGATCCTAACCAGCAAGTCCTTACTCCAACAGGTCTTACCTTCAAAACCATTATTCATTGTCAGTTTAAAATGTACATTCTCAATTGATGGGCTACCCCATGCTTGAAGTACTGAAGAGTTGATAATACTTACCCCAGCCTTTGTGTTCTTCTAGTAACATCGGCTAAAGCTAACACTTGTAAGACAACATGCATCTCAGCTCCTTCCCAAAAAGATTTACCCAAGGCTCCCAAGGTCTTGCTAAGTGATAAGCCAAGAATGTATGCACTCAAGTTTGACTCTTGGAATGGAACGAACTTCAGCTGCTACAGGCTCCTGGTTTTAGCTCCGGAGTGGAAATCCCCTTTCTGAGTTTGAAAATCCACTCTAGGAAAGATTTCTCTATAGACAGGAACATCGTTTAGTGGGTATGTAATGTTTGAGTTGGGCAATCTTGGCATTCTCAATGGATATATGTCAACCCTAGGTGCTACAAGTCATTGGCCATTCAGTATAGGCAAGGCTAAGGGTGCTCTTCTCCCCATACAGAAACCCTCTATTGGCTAGATAAGGCTTGTTTGCACAAGGATTTTGATACCAAAGTCCTCTCAGGGCTCAACAAATGCCTACATCATGGCCATACCACCCAAAGTTCTTGGAAGTTCTGCCCCTGAACTCAAGGCATTCTAATGGCAAGGGGATGCACCACAATAGATACAATGAATGTTCTTTCTCTAGGATCTGCACTTTACCCTTCCATTATTTTCATTAACTCCTAGAGACCATGGACACTGGTCATGTAATCCCTAATAGCCTCATTATCCCATTGGCTTATAGTAATGAGATTAACTATGAAGCTATTGAGAGAATTTTTGGATGAACAGGTCCTTTAGAGTGTTGCAATCATTCTTCTAGGCCATATCTAGGCTTGCGAGCTATATTTGGCCTATTTCTCCCAAGAACAACCCAAAATCTTGTACTTTCTTCTCGTTTGTCTTGACATTATTAGGTCAAAGACCTATCATTGGTGAAGGCGACTACATATTCTTAACCAGGAGAAGATGGAGATTGCGGCTGATGTGTTTACTTCTAAAGATTACAACATCTAATGCTCCTTTTGCGATTGATGAATCCATTTGGGACTGGAAAACCGGGCCAATACCTTCAATTTCATCATATTCTCGTGATAAATCTCTGAATTTTCTCTCTTTATCTCATCTTCCAACCACCTTGCAAGTTTTCTTAGCAAAATCCAACCATTTGAGTGATCAGAGATGGAGATTTTTGTTAATCTCTTATGTGAACCCTAATTTATACCAAAAATTAGCGTTTGGCAGCTGCCTCGAATGGGTGCTCAAAAATTAAGAGCCTAGGACTTAAATTTCAATAGCTGAAATTGAAGAATTTCAAGAATATTCAAGAGGCCAACCAGCCAATATAAAATTTGGGGCTAAATTTGTCTAACAAGGAGCAGGATGAAGGCCGCCAATCCCCGAGGAAACCAAGGGATGATTTGGTTTGAAGGTTTACTGGTCATTTATGACAGCAAGAGGCATTTGGATTAGAGGAAGAGATTTGAGAATCTCCATTGTACTTCATCCATTTGCAATTGAAGATAAAGAAATACCACAAGGAGCACCACTTTTAGGGCCAACAGACTGTCCATTGTCCAAGATTAAAGTGGTAAAGTGTGCATTCAGTTTATGTGTTTTATTTACTTGTAATTATCGATTGATCAGGTTATTACCACCCTATCCGAGGAGGAAGATTGGTTTTAGAAACCCACGTGTGGTTGTGTTTTATAAGGTCTTACTTTTGTATGAATTAATGAGCATGTATCAATCCAAAAAAAATGAAAAAAAGAAAAACCAAGTTTCATACAATTCAATGACTCAACAGAAGATATTCATTGCCTCTATGTCATAATAGTCCTTGGGCAGTCCATTGTGACACCTTCAGCCTGATGCTTGGTCTCCTTGGAATGGGATCTTTGGGGTCAAAGCTGAGCCGTCTTTTCACACTCTTCTTGGTCCCCATTTCCGGGCCTAAGAGGAGTTGTTGAACAATCAAAACTTACCTTTACGTTATTCTATTTTTCTGACATTTTCTGGCTCCTTAGAGCAGCCCCATAAAGGCATTTTGACCATTTTATACGACATTCTATAAAATTGTGTGACACTCCAAACATTCTTGTGGCTCCAATAGTTCTATAAAACGGACTCGGGGTCACACCACTCTTCATCCCTTCAATCCCTTTGCCCATCCTTTGCATTCACAGTTGTCACCAATCATTACCCACCTCAGCTACCAGTGTGCTGCTCTTTCGAGGGTGTCTCACCCTGTTTCAGCTGCCACAACCTGATTTACAGCATCCACATCACCATCGAGCATCAAATGACCTATCCTACTGTTGTTGCAACCAGTTCCTAGGCTAGGTGACCTGTTTTACAGCAACTCCAACGTGTTGCATCTTCATCTGATTTGGTGGTATTGCTGGAATGGAATTTGCACAAGGAGGACAACACTCTTTGGCACTCTCCCTAAGCCTACTCCCATGAGAGTCAATGGTTCTTGGACATCCCTACTCCTTGAGCATCATATATGTATCATCTTCCTTATTCATATTCAGCATTCGTTCATTCATCATATTATACTTCTTCCCTAATTTTTGTGCTTTTGCATTTTTCCTGAGCTATTGTATTTCAGTCGTGTTCGTACATTCTCTGTTCAATGCAAACCATAGCATATCTTAGGTTAACTCCTCCAATGCCTCAAGGTGATGTAGGCCCTCAAGTGAACCTGATATGATAGAGAAAGAGAGAAGAACACGACAAGGAAGAAGATTATTATAACATCTATAAAAGACTAGAACAGCTTGTTTGACTTGAACATGGTACAATTAAAGACGATGTCTCAACATGATTACAACAAAGAAATTGAGTAAACATAAATCATGTAAAAGTCCTATGACTAGAGAAGTAAAAGAGGTATAGCAACGTGGAATAGGGAATGGAAACAAGAAACATGATAGGAATGGGGAGCCCAATTCATGGAATGGAGACGGAATGGGACATTTAATAACATGTAAATTTGGAATGTTTTCATAATTCTGAGATAAACAACTTCACCAATATTCAAGCCATTCTATACATCATGTTGTTATTTTTTAAAGATGAAAGATGCATTGTAAAGGTCAATGTTGAAAATAACTACATGCTAAAAAGGTCTAAAGAGTGAACACTCATGAGCCATAAATGTCTGAAGGCTGAAGTATGTGTCATATTATGAAAGAGCTGAGGCCCAAGTGACATGGCCAATAGTAGATACATCATAGAAATATCAAGCCAAACTATCAAAACAATTGTTGAAGATGGCAAGCCAAAACCACAAGCTGCATCTATGACCAACCCCTAGGTCCGTTTAACCTAAATCGGCACTGGGAAGCAACAGCTGTTTATGACTTTGGGCTGTAAGAAAATGATGACAAGACGGCTCATGAACAAGTTGGTGGGAAGGCTGATAGCTCATGCCTCAAGCAGTAGATGGAGAAAATAGCACCAAATTGGTCACAAGTGGGGGCACATAGATGGAGCATGGCATTCCCAATAACATTCCTCCAAGTCAGAACATTCCATGCAAGGAACATTGTTGGGAACGTGACAGGAATGTTCCTAGTAGTTGGGGCTTTTTACGGGCTTGGTCATCTCACCGAACACAATGCTACTATCCAAGAACACCCTTTCTCATGACGACTTTGCTATGATAGGGTTTGTAGCACGTGTGCACGGGGGGGAGGGGGGGGGGTGGGGGGGCGGGGCGCGCGCGGGATGTGTAGGTTACAAATTTTGTGGGTTGTAAGGTGGTTCAATGAAACATTGGTTATATAACAATATGCTTTTAGTGATGCAGATCTCTGATCAAATAGTAGTTTATGAATGGGCTCAAAAATGAAAAAGCATAATATGTGTGCGCGCATGTTTTTCAGGGGTTTGCTTCTTCCTTTCTTTCTTTATTTTTCTTTTTTGGGTTTTGGGGGTTTTTTTTCTTTTTTTCACTTTCGCAGGGAAGGGGGGTGGGGGTTGGTTGTGGCTTCAGAATGGAATCACCACATGCGGCTTCAGAATGGAGTCACCACACTTTGTATTAATAAGAAGATTAGCATACTAGTTCAATACTAGTGATAGTTATATGCCTTCAAACTAAATTTAAAAGAAATATGTTCCACAATGCGCAGGTGATGTTTGGTATCCTAAACCCTAAACTCTAAACCCAAGGGTAAAGGAAGGGGGATCAAAGATGGAATCACCACACATCATATTAATAACAAGATTGGCATATTAGTTCACTGCTGGTGATAGTTAAATGCCTTCAAACTAAATTTAGGAGAAATATGTTCCTTCGCAGCAACAATGCAACGGTGATGTTTGGTATCTCATTTTCTTGTTATATGTACACAAGTGAACAGCTTGTTGTAATGCCACCTTAGATTGCAATTTAGAAGTACTTACACATCAGAGCGGACTTGAAGTAATGAATCAACACAGTGCTGTGCAGATTTTCGAGCATGATCAACATGCTCCACCCTGGTGATCCGATCATAAATCTTCAATTATACAATCAGCAAAGGACAATTGTTAGATAACAACTGGATCTTGATCCAACAATACATTCTGTATAGTACCTATCAACACACTTTTTTCCTGTATGAAAAAGGAATCAAAGAACTAAACAAACATTAGCACATCCTACAGATAATACTGAGAATCCACAGTAAGTGGATAAGCCTGGGCTGTATTGTTACAAGCTTGTAATCTCCTAAAGCCTTAAGTACTCAAACCTGTAGAGATGGAATAATGTCTTGTGGCTAATTGGGTTCATCTCACTGGTCCAACAAACTCAAGTGTTGACCTTCCACCACTGCCACACCTTTCTTGAACTCTAAAAGAACCATGTTCAAGGTTTACAAGGTCTAACAACTAACCTGACTGAGATGTAACACACTAAATACAACCACTCTGGAAAATGAAAAGAAAGGCATGCCTTCCAGGAACAATTTATTTGACCCGCATCTGATTGTAAAGGTCTCATCGCAACTAGTAGCCAACCTCAAAAAAATGGATTTGTCCAGTTTTTTCTCATTGAGCAGGCATCAATGAAGAGGCTTTTTCAAATCATGCGTAAACTAATTTCTTACACTAAATGACCATTTGTTCATAGATTCAGGTTTAAATTCTATTTATTGGGTCCTTATGTGGATTTTAGGTATATTCATTGATTGATAGCAGACAATTGGGTCCTTATCTGTGTTTCATTAGTGAAATCTTTGTCTGCAATTCTCTTATGCCAGAATAAGATTCTTAAGGTTACTGAAGTCAAATCCCTCCCTTTTTTGAATACACAAATCTTGTTGAAGTCAAAATCCTCCCTTTTTTGAATATACCACCAAACTAGGGAGGAGGATCCAGACACGCTGTCAACTCCTACTCAGAATTGCATTGGAGATGGTATCTCGTCAGCTTCCTTGACTATCTAGAGGAGTTTGGATGATATCTTTAAATGTGAGGGTTGAAGGGACCCTCACATTTACAGCTGTCACATTGACAGGGGATCTCCTCTTCGGCCTATAAGTTGTCTCAGATGATTTGAGAATTTGGAAAGTCATTGCCTACTGTTTTCCAAGGGACCTGAAGAATAATGTTCTTGTGAGGACTGGTGAGTCCTTCCTACCCTAGAGCTGTCTTATTGTGCAAATGTTTCCTTCCACTTATTCTATCAACTTACTTGCATAAGATGAAGAAGATGAAATTATCAGTTATGCAACGATTGCCAAGTTACCTCTGTCTACATCATTGGTTCTGAACAGAGGCAGTATGTTACAAGACTCCCTACTCGCATTACTAGCTACAGCAAAGCCAGAAAAGCTTCTGCATGAAAGCTATCTGTCAACGGTATTTTGAAATGAAATCAATAGTAAAATAATAAAATCATTCATCAAACAAAAAGGTCTCAATGCCTGGACTCCTGCCCTGTAACATGTCAGCACCTACACTAAAACTATGGTTTTGAGGTGGTTTGGAACCAACACCAGGAGAGTGTCCACAGTCATGCCAAGACACCTTATGCTTCTGTGTTTTTCTGCTCATGAACATAATCTTTTTTTAAACCCCTTTTTTGCAGGAGATTGAAGGTTCAAAGAGAAGAGCTACCTCTCGATGGGAAAGTTAGGAGAACAGAAACTTGCAAAGCAAACTGTTGTTCAACACCCATTTTGATGAGTATAGAGGTCTTTGTCTTACTTGCAGCCAGCATTTTTCTCCTCTCACCTAGAAAGCATGCTCAACATGTGCTATGCAAGAGCTTCCACTCCATGATGAACTACAGGGCAGTAATACCCTTAAACTAAATGAAAGGAAAAATTGAATCTGTAGATAAAAAGATGAGCTATGATGAACAGACCTTCAAAGGAAATGCGGCAACATCACCAATTGCCCATACACTTGGTGCACTTGTTTTGAATTGGCCATCCACCTACAATACCATAGACCAAAGCAACAGCACCACAACCATCAGACATACTGAGACCGACAAAATTCCCTCTGAAATACTTTGTGTAAATTTACACTAACTCTGAACCCCAATTCCTAACCCTTAAACCCTGTACAAGTAGATTCTAAACATACTATAGACAGTAGAGACATAGGAACAAAAATAGCTGTAAAGATTCTAAACATAGTACAGACATAAGAACCAAAACAGTTAGCATAGCACTTTGGGCAAGGTAAAATGTTTGATAACAAGTAGTTATTATAAAAAATAGGGGAAGAGAGAGAAAGAGCTAAGAAAGGGCCCTTTTTTCTTTTCTTGGGGGTGCGTGATGGCCCATGGGTATTAGTTGTTGTGGGTGGGTGGTGTGTGTGATGGGGGATTGGCGGTGGGTTTTTTTTTTTTTTTTTTTGTCTGTGGAGAGAGAAAGCAAGTCCCTTACTTGCAATCTCAGGTCGCTGAACGTGATTATGCATGCGCAATAGGGTAGAGACAGTAGATTTCTTCTCCACCTCAGTGAGAGGCAGAGGCACAAGAGGATGGCTTGTCTGCTGTACTGGAGTATGTGGATCACAATTATGAACCATGCAAGGTTTTGTAGAGGAGGATGTTCTGGGTACACATGGACACCAAGAAGGTGTTGAAATCCTCTGCCTCTTTTCATGACAAAGGTACTACCTTGTCTTACACAGCTCGTATTCCTTGCTCTTATGGATTAAGCAGTGTTTGCAGGCTATCATATAGCAAGAAGGTGTAGATGAAGTCTTTGCAGGAAGCTCACAGCTTCCATGAGGTACTGTTGAAGATGAGTGGACAAACCACGTTGCTCCTAAGCACACTTGCATTGTTCTTTAACCACCGCTTAATTCACATAGTGCCATGGAGACTTATGGCCAATTCCCAGAAGCTCCTAAACAAAGAATGTCCTATTTGGGCTGAGGTCAAAGGCTGCCCAGTAGTGTATTGGTTGTGAGAAAGGGATACGAATGTGAAAGCAACAGAAACAAACACCAGAACTCAATGAATGAACAAAATTGCCATTGAAACCATACCAAGTATGAGATGTGTACAAACCACAGGAGCTATAGCAACTACCAGAATACGTCCAGTATCCCTCTCTCCAATGAATGCGCATGTGCAATGAATGTAGGCTAGCACAGAGGAGGCATCTATGAATAGGCCAAGGAATGAGGCCTGAAATGAACTAAGCCAGACATAACCCAGCTGCCCACTCAGATGCCCAAATACAGCCAATAATATCCATGAAATGTACTAATGCTAACATCATTAGCCACTTTTGGAAAATGCTATGGCTACCATTAGGAAGGTTTTGGTTCCCCCAAATGTGCATACCGCAAATAGAGATCTCCTTTGCATGCTTCAGGATACTACCAGGAGGCATCCCAACTAGATGTGGGCCATTGTTTCTCTTGTGGACAGTTGGAACACTTCATGACAAAATGCTCTTCCAATAAGGACGGGCACCCTAATTTAATTGATGCTCTTGTGATGTATGATGGTGGTTTGCCTTTAGGTGTACCCACATATACTCTACCTACAAAGCATGACAAGAATAAGGCAAACAACTAGTCTAGCACTCGCTTGCTACCAATTCTCGATGGCATGAGGTACAAAACAAGAGGGCAAAAAGTCAAAGACAATACATCTTGCTAGTAGCTAGGCAGATCATAATGAACATAATGAACTACTTCACACTTGTGGTAAGAAGAAAGGGCAAACCCATTGGAAAGCCTATGATAAAAAGCAACAGGATCATCAGGTACCATGCTCTATTATACTATGACCTTGAGTGGTTAGGTTGCATGATGCTTACCTTGCCTTTGATTAGCAAGGGGAATGCCAAGATGCTAAGAATATTGATCAGCCATATACTCCAAAGAGAGATGACCGTGGCAAAAAACAAATGCAATTGCACTATTGGCCGATTTTTTGGATGATGAGGTATTAGCAACATTGGAAGCTAAAGCAAAGGGAAGGTATTAATATTCTTGCATTCAAATGGATCTTCCTCTTCCTTCTGAAAATTGCCACTTGGAATGTTCAAGCCATTTGTTCTCAAAGCAATAATCATGTTATGCTAGGGTTTCATCAATGAACTATTCAGTTGTGCTGATGATTGTACATGAGAAAATCCTTCCAATCTTGGATAAATGGAATATATCTAGCAAATTCCTTGTCATTCAAATTACATATGAAGGTGAAGTTATATGGCTAGTTCGCTTGTATACATCAAATGTTACTATGCCTCATCTTGATTTGTGGCAATAGTTACACTCATGCATGTTTGGTCGTCATAGTCATCTATATGGATGACTTGATTATTACAGGTGATAGTGACAATGGGATTACTAATGTCAAGGGCCTTTTGAAGCAAAAGTTTGAGATAAAGGATTTTGGTGAGCTAAGGCACTTCCTTAGCATTGAGGTAATCAAATGTGTTGATGGTATATGGCTATCCCAAAGGCAGCATGGCTTGGATATGTTATCCAAGTATGGTATGCCCGCATGTAAGCCAATTTCAATGCCATTGGAGCAAAATGTAAAGTTGAGTGCTAATGTTGGAGATGAAATAAAAGACCTTACTACGTTTAGGAAAATAGTAGGGAATTTAATCTATATGACTATCACAAGGCCAAACTTGAGCTATACTCTTGGACTCATGTCAATTTATGCAAGTACCTAGAAAGCCTCATTTGGATGCAATCAAACGCATATTGGGATATGTGAAGTCCACCTTGCATTATGGACTTTTTTACGAGGCAAGTAAAAATGTACAACTGTTTGGATACACAAATGCAAATTGGGCTAGTAGCAAGTCCGATAGAAGATCTACAAGTGGACTCATGTTTTCCTTTGATAGTGCAGCAATTACTTGAAGCAGCAAAAAGTAACCAACAGTTGTTTTATCAAGTACAAATGCTAAGTATAGAGATGTTGCTAGGCAACATGTGAGATGGTATAGCAACAAAAACTATTGGGTGGTTTTGATGTGCAAGGTGATGGTCCACTTGTCATTCACTATGACAACATAAATAGTATACAATTGGCTAAGAATCCACTATTCCATGCTAGGACAAAACATATTGAGGTGCATTACCATTTTGTGAGAGAGAAGGTACTTGCAAGAGAGATAAACATAGTATATATCAGCACACAAGATTAGATAGCCTAATATTTTAACAAAGGCATTGGGTGCAAAGAAGCTTTGAAAATTTCGAAGCTTACTTGGAGTTGCATAGATATAATTGAGCTTGAGATGAAGTGTTGAGATAGCATGCTCAAAACGTGCGGACATTGATAATGGACCGCCTGGTTAGATAGGTCAGCACATCTACATTTAGCACGTCACTGGTCATTATGATCCTCACATGACCACTCACTTATCACTTATTATATCTTGTTAGTTGCCCCCACCTACAACTAGCATATCCAACCGATTAGTATAGTCAATTATGCACCATTTGACTTTGTAGGCCACTTTCTTTTATATTATATCTTATCTATACTTTGTGTACATTGCCTTCTAAGAGGAAGAAATAAGAAAAACCAGCAAGAAAACGTTTTTGCCTCCATCTCTCTTCTTCTATTCTTGAGTAAACTTCCTCTTTGTGTATGGTGTGTGTTTAGTGCAACAGCTCAAGGAAGTCTCCCCACCATGCGATTCATGACAACATCGATATTAGGTTCTTTCCGAGGCACCTTGGTGGTGGCTAGTACACCCCTCTTGGGTATCCATGGTCCTATCTAATGGTCATCCATAGTACCAAATCACCCATGATTTGAGAGAGGATATTAGCGGATATCGTCAATTCATGTGTAAGTCTGTGTATGTCCCAGTGGACTAGGCACATTTTCTTTATCGATAATGTAGTCACCTATATTTTTTACACCTAACTTATAGCCACCGAGTCATTTTATTACTGGTTGACCTGATGTGTTTATGGCTCCATTAATTGGCTAACTTTTCATGATTGTTGGCCTATTTATAAGCTTAGGTTCACTCCTCTAGTTTGTATCACTTAGTATACTTCCATAGTAGATTTCATTGGGGAGAGGAAGCTTGTGCCAATGCCCACACAACCAGTGACTCACATTGTTTTAATACTGTCTCGTGTCTTATATATGGATTCCATTTTCGAAGCATCTCTTTTATTCTGAGTTCTTTGTGCAGTGTTCTTTTCTTTGCAATTTTTCTCTTTTCTCCTCTCGTATTCTGTAATCTATTCCAGTAGGTTTACAAGATTCCATAATTGCACCCAGTTCTCACATTATGATTTGGTCAAGAATTAAGTTAAAATTGGCATGTAGAACTAATCTACAAGGCAACGAACATAAACTTATAGCACACACACTATTCAATTCAATAAAGAAAAATAATGACATAAAGAACTTGAGAGCTAGAACACTCTTGTATAGTAGACAATACCAGATTGGCTCTCAAGGTGAACATCTCTTACGATATTTCTTTAATATTGAAGATGAGCCTTTACATGAACCGCTTGTGACCCACCCTTGCAATCAATGCGGTTGTCACAAACCAGTACTATTTTTGCTAACGATTCCTCACATGCCTAGCTCTTCAATGAACCAGATTGGCCCCAATCACTATGTCCTCGGTTTCTCTCACCAACATTAACCAACGAGCTTTGAATCTCTCTAAATTACACACTCAAACCATTTTTTCTTCCAACATATAGAGTCACAATCACTCCAATGTTAACCAAAATGACATTAACAAATGCATCCATGGTCTCCCATTGCTACCACATTGCAACCAATGAGGAATTACATCAAACCTTAGTCCCAAACCAATCCAATTTATTAAATGAGACCTCGGCCCTCATGGTCCAACAATCTTAGAGCTTTACCCTAATCAATGCACCTTCAATTCACTATCAAATTGAAGTAATTCAAACCTGTAAAACCTGCTATCCATAAACCCTGATCTCTAGGATGTATTTTCCCTAAGCTTGGATGCTCAATTTAATGCTTTCAATGGCTCGATAATCAAATCTACATGTCCAAATACATTTGCCCTAATTTCTGTACCAAATGTTCAATGATTTGGTGACCCAAGAACGAGGCAAATTGGGGGTTTTGGTTGGAATATTGTCAATTAGCAATTCCACACCCAAAACAACTGATTTTTTGCAAGCCCTAGCCACTAATCTGCATCAAAAAGCAAAGCCTAATTCTGATCTGCTTTAAGATAGAGCTTGCATAGCCCCTAAGAGAGAGAAAGAAGAAGAAAGGGATTGATTCCTAGCAGTCCAATACCTCCGTTGATGCTAGAGGGCTTCATCTATACCTCTACAATGATTCAGAGCCTATGCACATATACAAGAATAGAATCCGATAGGTTCATAAAGAGAAAGACTTGGGCTTGAGAGTTGAGTCAATCCCATAATGCAGCTTGGTCCATCGTAGAACCAACACTAGGATCCTCCAATGGATGAGGAATCGAGGGGGTATCAAAAGTCCATAGATCAAAGGTATGAAATATACACTCCACTTCGTAGGACCAAGGGAGTAGTTCGACACATCTAGTTGATCCTCTTTTGATAAGAAAGGAAGAATCGACACCTATACAAAGTGCCATCATAGCTATATGAGGGCCAAAAGAAGGGGTCCTATGAGAAACGTAGAGAGAAGTAAGAGGAGAATGTTGCTTCAATCTTTAAGACTTGTTAGAGTGAGATGCCTTTGCTCTTCTATCTTCATTATGCTCATTGCATCGATTTCACAACTATGAACGCAGTCTTCAAAAGAATAGGCAAGCTCCTCATCTACATCAATGAAACCATTAAACCGGTGGAATTCCATGGGTCTTAAAGACCTACAAACACACTTGAATCTACTACATTTGGATGCCACAAAGCTCAAATGGAGGGAGAAAACAGCTATACCTGTTGTAGATGGCCTGGCTTCGTCAACATCAGTCTTCAGAAGAATAGACAAACTCCTTGTCTAAGCAAAACCATTGAACCGGTGCAACTCCGTAGCTCTTATAGACCTACAAACATACTTGAACCTACTACATTTGGATGCCACAAAGCTCGAGCAAAGGAAGAAAACAGCTAGACTTATTGTAGATGGGCTGGCTTTGTCAAGATCATCCCAAACACAGCAGAAAACCTGCATTTTCTGGCAAATAGTGTGCTGAAAATGTATGTTTTCAGCTCCAGACAGTCCGCTGCAATCTACATTTGGGCTGCACTGGACAAATCATTGAAGTGTAGCCGCCTCTAATAGAATCCTCTACATCCTCACTTAGGTGATGATACCATGTGAGAGTGTGCCATGGAAGGAAAATAGAAACACGGAGAAAAAAGAGAAGTGAGAGACTGCAAGACACGAGAATGAAGTGATAACTCTAAAGTAAATCTAAGTGTAAAGCCTAATACAACGACAGACTGATCAATCCCTATACACAGCCCAAGAGGCTGATATAAGGGCACTGGATCAAGCTAATGACAATAGCAATACCAAGACAAAGAAGAACCTAAAGACGAAGTGCAATGTCCACCTACATAAAGAAAATGACCAGCCAAAGTGTGGAGGGGCTAATAAATAGCCCACAAATGTTGAATCTGGCCAACCAGCTACAGCTAGCCACATTAAATGTTGGCTGACCAGCTGAAAATAATGCACAAACTACTAATGAAAATCAAGCTAAGTGCAATATAATGAATATGTAAGTATGCAACGGAAGTCTAAAAAGAGAAAGGCTAAGTGTGTGGCCACCATCACATACGGTGAGGTAGGGAAGTGGTCCTAGAAGATGCAGTGGATATCCTAGGAATGGATACGTAAAGTACCATAGATAAGTCACTAGCAGACCAATTAGCCAATCCTTCAAGAGTAGGAAAGGAGATAGGTTATTCAGACTGTCCGTGTGCCACATATCCAGTAGCCACTGGGACAGATGGAGTAGATGGTGCAACAAGGGGAGACGTAGCCCCACTGCACTAGCCAGCCAAAGTGGAGACAATCACAGTAGTCTCTGCGGTGGTTTTCTAAGAGGAAGACCTTGGACCTTGGTACAATACTCCTCATCCACATGGCCTGACCTCTGATACAGTACGCAAAACATATTTTTCTTAGGAATTTACTTCCAAAGGGGTCATGTTTCTTTGGTTCCGTCGTAGGAAGTGGTGTCACCCTTGGTTTGGCTTGCCTTCGCATCTTGCGAGTTCTTCTCACTAGTGGTTTTCCCTCCCGAAGAAGAGGCAACCAGCCCTCATCAATCTAAATGGATTTGTGTGAGGACTTCTTGTGGACTTAATCATGAAGCCTCGCAAAATGCAAAAACTCACACTCAAACTCGTAGAAGGTCGGCAATCTAGGTAGTGAGATAATGTGTTGGATAAAATGAAAGAGCAAGCATAGAAGAACGTGACATAATCCTCCTCTCGCTTTGAGAGGCCAATAGTGGTAAACTCAGCCAGTAAACGCCGATACTTTGACAACTTGACTTTCAAATCATCCCCTTTCTTAATGGAAAACTCTTGAAACTCAAAATCGAGATTGATACGTCGAGTGCGATCTCGAGCCGCATAGCGGTCAATGAGATGACTCCAATGCTCAGATGTGAGGGGAAAATGTTGTAATTGAGAGTGAAACTCAGGAAGCAACCCACACATTAACTCAACATTGGTTGTGGCATTGTAGACTCTCCATTGACAAATGTGATTACGGCGAGTTAATCGAGGGTCCAAGCGGCACCAACAACAAGGTCCCAAAGTCCTTGAGATTCAATCACTTATTGCATGAAGTTCAACCAAGTAGTGAAATTCGACCTGTTAAAATGAGTCTTGTCCGTGAAGACATTCTTTGTCGTTACAATAGAAGTGGCGGTGCTAGGAGATGGAGGTGCATAATGGCGGTAGGGTGGATAGGGGAGATAGGGTGGGGGAGCAGAGTACAATTGGCAAGGGATCCCAAAGTGCCCATCATACATGCGAGAAGTGTGCATAGCGGATCCAAATATAGGCAAGGGAGGACTAGGTAGAGGCATGGTAACCGCCTGAGAAACCCATGGTGGAGGGATAGTGACACACGGGGCAAAGGATGGAAATCCCTACGTAAAAGTGACCCAAGGGATGTGTGCCAATGGTCCATAAGTAAAGAATGGATATCCTTACATCTAAAAAATCGTATGGGAGGGGTTGTGAGTGTCCGAGGGTAGTGAGGGGGATGCCCATCGCAACCGTCCCAGAGTGGAAGGATGTGGTAAAGTGGGGATATGTGGAAGGTACAGTATTAAAGGGTGGCATTCTCCCTAACGATGCACCAAGACGTGGAGTGAATGAAGGATAGGTAGATGGTGGCATGGAGAAAAAGAAAGTGTTAGGAGCGAATATGGAAGATCCAACCCCTAGTGTGCTTTGAGAAAAAGTGAAATGTAATCCAAGATGTTGGAATAAAGATGTGAGTAGATCAGAATGTAAAGAAGATAGTGGTGGGATGGAAGGGACTTGAGAAGTGTGGTTTACTTGCTTAAATGAAACAGATGATAGAGATATACCTGATGAAGGGTGTTTGCTTCCAAAGCCTCCTCTATTAAATTTAACATACTGAAAAGCATATGAATCATGTACAATAAAAGAATAAACAATACAGGGTTTTAGCTCATACAACTCAAAAGGCTTATACGAATCTAACATAAGGCTTGGTTGAGATAAAAGAGATGGATCGCCAAACGCATTGAATGCCATGGTCCCTCCAAGATTAGAGACATGGCCAGTCTTACAAATCGATCCAAAGGGAGTAGTAGCATTTGTTGGAGAAGTGTAAACCAAACTATATGTGATATGCTAGTACTCCTCAAACTCTTCCTCTATAGGATGATCAAAACGAGAAGAAAAAGATGGTAAAGAAGAAGGTGTGTCTACCTCCTTCTCAAGATCATAATGCCTTCTCAGAGCCTGATAGGGCATCTAGAGAAGCCTAATAGGGCGTCATATGATTTGAAGAAGGTGCCTGAGACATTATGAGTCACGTGTGAGTCTCGTACAAAGACTAGCCTCCACAATCACTACACGATACTCTTTAGATGAGCACCAGCTTTGATACCATGTGAAGATATGCTAGGGTTTGCACTGAGGAAACACAACATGTACAACCAAGACTAAAACACAAAGAAATTCAAACCCTAAATGCAAAACGCAAAAACTCAAAACTCAAACACAAAGACAAACACAAAGACAAACACAAAAAGAAGAAACTTTGAAGTGAATGAATATTGTAAATGAATGTGAAAGTGTACAAAATGCCCAAGGGCACAGCAATGTGGTGTCAGAGAGTGACGTCTATCAGAGACAAATCCTGAGTGTTGTGTCCACTAGTCGGAGTGTCAGAGTGCAAGAAACACCAAACGTTGATCACCACAGTGTCAAGGAACTGAGGCGAAAACAAGAGAGGTGTTTGCTGATGTAGACAGCCTATTGGACAGCAAAAACACATGTCCTACAACAATCACTTGGTGGGAGAGATGGCACTATCACCTGGCACCAGATGTTGAAAACACAAGCTGATCAGGTGCTATGATGAAATAGTAGATGGAGTGATGGGCTACAGTCATTGATGGCTAGACAGCAAATGGTAGATGGCTGAAGATTGAAATCTACACGGTAGAGTGAGAAACATGCACAAAAGGATTAGGCTAAATGGTGGGCAACCTATCTATTTATAGATGTTGAAGGGTGCCCTAAAAAATTAGGGCTTTGGGGAACCACTGAAACTCTCTCAAACCGCGAACCAAATTTGTGTTTTTCATTAATTAAGCGTGTTTTGGGAATGTTTAAAAATGCTAATCAGCTGTAAAGTGTGTGTTAGCTCAACATATACATTTTCTCAAGTTGTCTTTGCACATAGGAGGTTCTTCAAAGAGCATCTACTTCTCTCTAACTTCGCTTTACTTCTTTTGAATTTGGCACAATTTTTTGACTCTTTGATTCTTTCCTGATCAAATTGCAATCCTATACTACTATTTTTTCTTCGATGCACCTCTAGACACTTTGATTATTTGGAAACTCAAAAACCAAGCTATCTACCGTTGAGGCCACTATTTCTAATGGCTACATTCAAGTTAGAATATCTCTGCACTAATTTCTCTTTTGACTGTTTGACAACCTTGTCAATAAAGGAAGAAGGCCAAAACAGCTGATGATACCTAGGCATATAGTAAAATTGTGATGATGCCTTGTCATAGAGCATGATCAAAAGTACATTCAAGGTAAGACTAGCAAGTAAACTTAACTATAAAGATCTATGGCTATAGGGAGAGCTAAAAGGCTAAGATGCTGAAGAAAATAAACAAATCCTAAAAACCAAGATAGAATGGCATCATGTCTCTATGTCTAATGTAGTGTCTACTCATCTTGATACCTGCCTTATAGGTAGGATGCTACAGCAATTGCTCTAGCATAGGAGTAAAGTGTCTCAACAAGCGTCTCCTGAGGCAAGCAATAATGGCTTGGATCTCCTCGCAGGGCGGCGAGGAGAGTTGTATCATCACCTTGGGGGTCAAGGACATCTCATCTGGCATAGGTTATGGCTTGCTCCCACATGACCCGTCGTGGGCATGATCTCCCTAGAACTAGAGAGGTAACCATTGAAGGGAGGATTTGTACTCTGCTGCTCATCATGGTGAGGAACTTTGTAAGCATCTTCTGTCTAGGTGGATCCAGACATGTTTCTCAATTGGCTTTCATGATTGAAACAGAATCAAGAAACCTCATATAACTGGCACACACACGCATGCACGTGCGTGTACGCACTCCCATACAGCTTCATTAAATCATTTTTTGAATTTTTGGGATTCCATTCTTACAAAAATATCCTTCGCCCTTGCAAGATAATGAAACCTATTGCAGGCCAAAAACTGTACAAGAATCAATCCATCAAACAAAAATGCATTTGAGAGGTGTCGGTACACAAAGTCTTACATAGAGCACAATAGATAATGGAGGAGAATGTATAAAAGAAATCCTAGGAGCATGCTAAATACACTCCCCACAGACTTTAGACTGGCAATCCAAACTTAGGAACATACCGCAATACCACCCTCAGCCAAATCAAGGCCAGCTTCAGTAAATGGACTGGTAACAGGCTTGGCACCAACTCCTACTACAACCTGATTTTAAAAATCATCAAAATGTAAGTTCATAAGAATAAAACAGATCTGTTATCTTAGGAAAGTAAGAGAATCTCCTCACAGTATCAGCATCAAGAATAGTTCCATCTGAAAGCTCAACTGCAGAGACTCGTTCACTGGAACGCCCAGAAGTTATCTTCTTAACTGTTACACCCTGTGTTTCAAGATTTCATTGTTAATTTATTACTCAAAATCTGACACTTCATTGGAGCTGAAGAAAACTTTGTTACTTTCAGTGTCAAAGTAGCCTCCTTTGTAAGCTTTTGATAGGACTTAGAACAAATATACTTTGCATGAACTGTCTTGAACTTATGTTTCTCTAATCAAAACCCTTCACATGACAAAAACCGACCAATAATTCCACTTACACCATCTAGACTTCTGAGCCTGCTATGAGAATCACAAGTATTCACCGAAAGATTTTGTGAATTGCTTGCAGATATGCACCAGCAATAAAAATTGTTGTAAAAGTAAAGAAGTTGAAATCAACCTTAACAAAATTCACCCCATTTTTCTGGTACAATTCCTCATAATTCTTTGCAATGGATGAAGTGAACAGACGAGGCATAACATGATCTTCGGGGAAAATCATCTGCAGCAAGAGTTTACAAAAAGATAACTACTGATCAAACCACAAAACAATGCGCAACAGTCTAGTTTTTTATTCAAGGCAACTACTTATTCCAAAGCCTTATCATTTGGTTTCTGCAAATATCAGATGTTAAATAATACTGCACAAAGGTGATAATCAACTCATGTAAATGAATTCATGATTGAATCTACGTCAACTACTTGACTCCATTTTGCACTGCATTCTCAACAAATCTGGCATACAAACCTACACTTGACCAAAAAGAACAACTTACTGTTGTATCCAATTTCCATGCTGTAGCTGCTGCAGCAACTTCCATTCCAATGTACCCTCCTCCAATCACTACCAGTTTTTTGCATTTTTGCTTCATAACAATAAAGGAAGGCTAGGTCAGGGAAAAAATTTTGATATGGGAGTTCCTAAGAATAGGATAGCAAGGTAATTTCTCTAAGAAAAAATATCTGTAACGTGCAAGACTTTGATGAAATGATAACTCTGCCACATGACTTGCAACAATGCAGCCTGAATATGTTAAATCTTTTTGTATTTTTGTCACTAGTTCTGTAAATGGACAGATATTCAACTGTCCTAGTTTTATACTTGGAAAAAAAACTAGATCATTCAAGTGTCCTGAAAGTTGATGATTGTAATGGAACTGACAAGAGTTACTTCATACGTCTTTTCCACCAAAATATTCACATTATTCAAAAGTTGAATGACCTATTTGTTTGACATTGGATCTATCAACAGGTAACTTTCTGGTTCATGAGGTCTGAACTAGATCAAGTTTCTATCACTTGTGAATCTCACCACCCCACCCAAAACTACCCCATGAAGTAGTAATATCTATCTAGAGATACCTTGGACAGCCAAAAGCATCATGTTTTTCATAGTTCTGCAAAGCAAGGAAAAACAACACGTCATGTGTCCATCAATTTACCCATCAAGTTCGAGGATGATGTATCTGTGAGAGTGCGCAACGGAAGAAAGAGCTCGAACACACACACACACACACACAATCTGCAAGAAAAGAATTAAAGAAACCTACACTGAACAAGGAACAAATGTTGAATACAGAAGGAGGACTGATCAGTCCCGGCACGCAGCCCTCAACGTCTGTGAGGGCACCAAATCAAGCTGATGATGACGGCAGTACCGAAAATGGGGGAAGATGACGGAGTCCGAGTGTGCACCTGCCAAGGAAGGAGGGAAGGTGATGATATATATGACTACCAAGTGGGAAATGGCTATAAACAGCCGAATATCCCAAAAACTGGCTGACCTGAAATTTGGGGCCAAAAATATGGCTGACCAGCATTAAATGCTGGTAAAAATGCCATAAATGCTCAAAAAAATCCCAAAAAGGGTGGACAATGTTTGGCAAGGCTGAAGAAAGCAAAAACTACCCGAAGAAATGCACACAAAATCCCAATTGGAGGAGAAAATTCACTGAAACGCAATAAATTGAGTGCTCCAGAATGAGCTACCTCCTCCGTCAAAACAAGTGACAGACAAGCTAGAGCTCCTAAAGTCCTTGTCTAACTCAGACTGAGGCTCACAAGCAAGAGATGACAAGGCATAACAAACATGAGTGCTAACACCCTCTCTTAGATCTTGGATGTGACAAAAAGCCAAGGAAGAAACGAATCCTGGGGCAACAAGAGGAATGCCAATGTCGATGAAGACTGCCAATGAAGAAGCTCCTCACAATCCTAGTAAACCCCTTCGGAAACACTAGGGGCCAGAAAATCCATAGCTGCATCATCGAGATCGTCCCCCTCTAAAGGGATGGAGGGTACGAGGGAACCACCGTAGGAAAGGGTGGGGAAGAAACCTGTGGAAAAGATAGTGCACCAGTAGAAACCGGTGTAGCAATAGACAATTGCCTCAGAGAACCTTGCATAAGAGAAGGGGAATGGAGCCTGTAAAGCCTGCTCTCCTACCAACTTGTCGTGATAACAACCCTTGTAGAAGAATCTCAATACAAACGGCCTACTCAATGAAGACAACCCGGGTACCAAGCCTAGTAAGACCATAAACTGAGAGGAGTGAAAAGCCCAAGTTCGAAACATAAAGGGCTTGTGAAAGGGAGAGCGACGCATAGTCAAAAAATAAAGACAAAGTGCCAATACCACAAATAGGCACCAAAACAATGTCACCAATAGTGACAGAACCCTCGAAAGGGCATAGATCTTGCAACAACTCACCTCGTGGAGTCATATGACTAGAAGCTCCTGTATCAACCAGCCAAGGCCTCCCACGAGACGAGACAACCACTGAAGAAGGCTCCTCAACAATATGAAGGAACACTAACTCATGGATAATCCGGTAACCGTTGGAGGAGAGGTAGAAGGCTTGGATGCGTTAGCTCCATCCTTCTTTCCCGGACGAAGATGAGGATACTTCTTCCAACATTTCTCTCCTAAATATGTTCCTTCCCACCATATGGGCATTTAGGCTTCGCCAAGATGGATTCAAAGCCTCAAGAACTTCCTATCTTTTAGCCTTTGACTTCCCTTTCTTCTTTGTCCCTCCTCTCGAACCTGCAACAAAAGCTTTAGCAAAGGTGGATCCACTGGGTACCTCTTTGGCATGCTCGTCATACTCCAAAACAAACGGGGCAAGCTCCTCCCATAGAAGCTTCTCAGGGATTCTCAGTGTAAGAAGGTTGGTGTAGAAGACATCAAAACGGGGAGATGGCACAACTGAGTCAAAAGAATCATAGCCATATCTTCTGAAGAGATCATCTTGCCAAGGGACACAAGCTCATCCCTCATGTTCGCCAACTTGTTGATATAATCCTTCATGGAAAGAGAATCACCAACAAGCATCCTTCATTTCTTCTCAAGAGTAATCCAATGGGCAAATGTCTTCTAAAGGTACAAGGAAGTAAGCTTTGTCCACACTTCCATTGCTTTGCGCAACCTACGCACATACACTAGGACAAAATCCTATAAGCTCATAAAGAGGAAAGATTGGGCTCTAGAGTTGAGCTGATCCCATAAGGCCACATGATCCATCTCAAAGATCCAACGGGGGGATCCTCCACTAAACAAGGAATAGGGTGGGTAACAAACTCCCAAATATCAAAGGTATCAAGGATACACTCCACCTTACACGATCAAAGTGAGTAGTTGGAACTATCAAGCCAGTCTTCTTTGCGCCAAGAAGGGAGTATGGGCACTTGTATAGAGGGTGCCATGAAAGGCATATGACGGTTAGTAGAACATGCCTTTTGTGAAACATGGAGAGAATGGGGAGATGAGGGATCCCGTACAAACGGGCTAGGTGACCTTTGGTTGTCGTGTGAACTAGCACGAAAATCTCTCCGTCTCTCAAAGGAAGAAATAGAGACCTTGTCCTCTAAGTTAACAAAGAACTGGTGACAAGACATCTTCTATATCCTACAAGACACCCACAAAAAAATTGCATTTTGGTGGTAGACAGCCCGTAGACAAGAGGAAACGACTACGGGATCACAAGGAAGTCGATATAGAGGGTCCACCTGGGGGGGATAGACTTTCAACTGCACAAGGACTATGTGCATTTGCTCAAGAGAGTTATTGCTTGACCAAGGAACATTGTGTTTTCAGCACAAGATTGTTGCCTGACTGAGGAAGGTTGTTGCCTCCAGTAGGAGAGCAAGTGGGCAGCAAAAAGGGTATCTGGCACAAGAAAAGCAAACACCTCCAAGCAAAAAGCTATGTTTTCGGCAAAACGCTGATGTGGCAAGGTCGAAACGCTGATGTGGCAAGGCCGCCTGGCAGTCTTGGGTGGTCTTCTCCACGAGAAGTCAACTCTGTGTCTCTCTTGTTCAATGATACCATGCTCTAATACCGTGTGAGAGTGCACAATGGAAGAAGAAACTCAAAGGCAAAGAGAGAGAGAGAGAGAGAGAGAGAGAGAGAGAGAGAGAGAGAGAGAATCTACAAGAAAAGAAGAAAAGAAACATGCACTGAACAAGAAACAAATGCTAAATACAAATGGAGGACTGATTAGTCCTTGCACTCAGCCCACAGCATCAATGACGGCACCAAATCACACTGATGACATCACCGAAGACAGAGGGAGATGACAAAGTCAGAGTGTGCACCTACCAAGGAAGGAGGGAAGATGATGATATATATAACTACCAAGTGGGAAATGGCTATAAATAGCCAAATATCCCAAAAACTGGCTGACCTGAAATCTAGGGCTAAAAATATGGCCGAGCAGCATTTAATGCTGGTAAAAATGCCAGATATGCTTAGAAAAATCCTGGAAAGGGTGGACAATGTCCAGCAAGTGAGGCAGGCTGAAGAATGTTGAAACTCCCCTAGGAAATGCACATAAAATCCAGACTGCAGGAGAAAATGCACTGAAATGCAATAAATTAAGTGCTCTAGAATGAGCTACCTCCTCCGTCAAAACAAGTGATGGACAAATGAAAGCCCCTAAAGTCCTCGTCTGACTCAGACTAAGGCTTACAAGCAGAAGATGACAAGGCATAACAAACATGACTGCCAACAATATCTACAATGTTTAAGACATTCTTCCATGTGTAGGTACTTTTCTTACACCCCATATTACATAGGTGATGAAATATGGATAGAAATACAAAAGTTCTAATAAGCACATAGAAGTATCTTGTAGTAGTAGAAAAATAGCATTATAGTGCTTACAATAAGTGTCATGCAATGGTCAAACACATTTGTTATAGTTCATTCTTTATTGTCAAGTTTTTCTAGAGTGTACCATAAGAAAATAAGTGTTTCAACTATCACGACTACAGAGAGAAAGGAGAAGAAAATAAGATAAGAACTTAGAGCACACACACACATTTTTTGTAATACTTTATCTCTCACACCTTTTTTCAAAAAGTAAAGTTCACACCCATGTGTCACATAGGCGCATGCGCAAGGCACATGTACACACGCACATCAATGGAAAAGAATCACATGTGAGTGAAGGTTTTGTCTTATTGAAAGCCATATTCCCAATATAAACTAAAGAACACTAGTAATTGTTATCCGCGCATGAAAACTTGTGTGATTGATATAAGAGACCCTACATGGCCTTGATGGGCCCCAAATTCATAAACCCACTTAAAGTTCACACACTTTTTTTTGAAAGGTGAAACACACATTTTATGTACCAATGTTCAATGTACAAAGTGAATAATATCGTAGAAAATAGTGCAACCAATAAGGATCACAAAAACACTCATAAAAAATATCTAATTGAGGTCAATCTAATCCTTTCGCAATTGGACTGTCAGAGAGAGATTAGTACAAATATCTTCCACAGTATTCAGGGGAGGGGTAAGCAGCTTATTCTAGATGGACAGGGTGGTGCTCATACTTCAAAGGTGCTTTATGTGCCAGGCTTGGGTTACCATTCGCTTTCAATACACAAGATTTGTGCCCTAGGCCTCTTGGTTGAGTTTGACTAGGATTCCCTTCAAATTCTTGATCATGGATCGAGACAAGTGCTTACTTTCGGTTACGAGGAGAATGAAGTCTACAAGCTAAGGTCTCCTTCTGCCTTGATCTCACTTCTTCTTACCTCTCACACACAGCCTGAGCTTTGGCATGCTCAATTTGGCTACCTAAATTATGATTACCTTTAGAAGGCTTCTAGAGGACAGCTTGTTCAAGGTATACCGGACATTACGGTGAGCCATCAGCCGTATGTATCTTGCATTTGTAGGAAATAGCATCGTGATGCCATTCCCAGCAAGGCTTCGAGGTGGTCTTTAGCACCCTTGGAGCTTGTTCTACAGATCTGTGTGGACGTGTGAGAATGGAGCCCCTCACGGGGAGCTTGTGTTTCATGCTGATTGTGGACAATTTTAGCAAGATGACATGGGCTTATTTTTTGCAGCTAAAGTCAAAGGCTTTCTCCCACTTCAAGGATTGGTTGCTCTTTGAGGAGAACCAATCATGCCAGAAACTGAAGACATTACGATCGAATAAGGGAGGAGAATTCGTTTCTAATGAACTTGCTAGGTTTTGTGCTTTTGTGCCAATCATGGTATCCACCAAAAGTTTGCAAACGCAAACACACCTCAAAAGAATGGCATATTGGAGAGGAAGAACCAAAGTGTAATTGAGATGGCTCGCACCATGGCGGAGCATAGATAGACATCTAGGTGTCTTTGGGCCGAGGCTATGGCTATTGCAATCCACATCCTTAATAGATCCCCCACTTCGGCCATTGTTGGTATGACACCCTATAAGACATCTTTTGGGTCTAAGCCTAATGTTTCTTATTTCAGGGTTTTTGGGGATGATACCTATGTCCACATCCCAAAGACACAACGTGATAATTTTGAAGCGGCTTCTCGAACACAGGTGTTTGTGGGCTACAACTCACAATCCCAGGGTTACCGATTGTATGATCCTGTTAAGTGGGATGTCTATATGAGTCAAGATTTTCGATTCGTGGAGGTTCTAGCCTCATAGAGGGGTGAGGAGCACCCTGTGCTTGGAGATCCAAGAGATAGTTGGGCGCCAGTGACTGTACCTTTGGAGCCCGCACCTCATGGAGATGCTTCCTCTTCAAATGAGGATATTACTTCCCCACCAGCTTCTCCAACTAAGCCACCGCCGATGGATGTTCCAAAGCCGTGATTCAAGGATTGAGGGAGTCCCTGAAGGGCAGCCATAAGATGTCCAAGGCGGTCTCGAAGGAACCAAGCACATGCTACCGAGCTTGTTTGTACTAACTATTGTTTGATGACCCATGTCATACAAGATAAGGAGTCCACATCCGTAAAGGAGGCTTTGCAATCACAGCATTGGAAATAGGCTATGGAGCAAAAGTTGGATGCTATTGAGCAAAATGGCACTTGGGATCTCGTGCCTTGGCCCATTCATAAGAAGGTGATTCGTGTCAAATGGGTCTTCAAGACCAAATATCACAGTGATGGTACTCTAGATAAGCACAAGGCACAGCTCATTGCAAAGGACTTCGTACAGCGGCCAAGGGTGGATTTCCATGACACCTTTGCACCTACAACTCGGATGGCTACCATTAGAGCCGTTCTTGCCTTAGCCAACCATAGGGGATGGCCAATTTATAAGCTTGATGTGAAGTCTGCCTTCCTCAATGGTGATTTGAAGGAGGAGATCTATGTTGAGTAGCCTCCTGGTTTTTCCTCATCAAATGGACAGATGTACAAGAAGGCCCTTTACGGCTTCAAACAGGCTCGACATGCTTTGAATGAGAAGATAAGATCATTCCTCCAAGGGACCTTGGGGTTCCTCTTTTGATCCCCAGTTGTATGTCCATACCTCAATTGGAGGGTATGTGTTGTTCGTGCTTTATATGGATGTTCTTATTTTGACAGGTGCTCGTGCCCAAAAGGTCAAGGAGACTAAGGCAGCACTACACTAGGTGTTGGAGATGACAAATATGGGCCTTCTTCATTTCTTTTAGGCCATGAGATTTACCAAACTCCGCGGGGATTTTCCTCTTCCAACAACAATATGTGCAAGAGCTTTTGGCCGCATTTGAGATGGACGGGTATAAGGCCATTTCTACTCCTATGGATCCAAACTAGAAGGCTACGGCCCATGCAAATTCTCCGACGACAAATGCTACCTGCTACAAGCAGTTGATTGGGTCTCAATTTGGCTTCTTAAGACTCAAGTTGATTTGTGCTTTCCTCTAGGTCTGTTGGCCAGGTTCACGAGTGAACCCAAGATTGTACATTAGCAGACTGCTATGAGGATTTTGTGGTTCCTAAGGGGGACCCATGATCTGGGTATTCATTATCCAGTAGGTGCTTGAGATTCACCTTTGGTTCTTACACACTAGATAGTAGGCCGAAGATATTGACCACCAGAGGTAAACAACAAGATATTGTTTTACTTTGGGTGCAAGTGTTATCTCGTGGAGTAGCAAGAAGCAACCCACTATTGCCCTTTCTTCCACAAAGGTGGAGTGTGGAGCAACGACTTCTACCACATGTGAGATGGTATGGCTTTGAAAGTTACTATACCGTCTTTTAAGGTTACTAGGAGAGCTTGGCTGTCCTTAGACAAGTCCTACGACACTTTGTTGTGACAATGAGAGTTGCATTGCTTTAGCACAAAACCTTGTGTTTTGTGCTAGGTCAAAGCATATTGAGATTCAGTACAATTTCATTCGAGAGAAACTTGGATGAGACTATTGACGCAGTTTACTACAAGATAGAGGATAATCTCCCAAGTTTAGTCGGCCATTTCAATGGCTTATGACTAGAATTGCAGGTCAGTCAAATCTGGCTGCAATAGGCCAGATTTCACTGGCCGACCTGCATATTTCTCTATTCTTTTTATGGCTATTTATAGCCCACTTTCAGCCTGACCTCTTCATTTGTATTTGCAGGGATTGGTGGGAGAGATCCGGCTCGAAGAGATACACAGACAGCCCTTTTATATCTGCCCTCTTCATTTCAACATCTATTAACTGTAGATTTCTGTGTTCTTCTCTCTTTTCTCTCTCCCTTTCTCTCATGTTCATTTTCTTTCAATCTTGTGCATACGCTTCTGCATTCATAGCACTCTGACACATCCGAATGGGTGCTAGTAGCATTGGTTATGGTGGTTACGAAGTGACCTGGTGCGAATGCACTAAGGACACTTCAGGGTTAGGACATCCAAGTCCTAGAAATAAGATTCAAGACCCTGTTGAGCACATTCATTGTGTGATCACCACTCTTGAACTCTTGGTCCATTGGCTAATGCATCAGTACACCGGGATGGTGTGGCTTGGCAGTATGGGACACCAACCCTTGGGATGTGGTCGTGGCCCAGAGTGCTACTAGCTCCCAAGCTCCAGGGTGAGTCTGTTTGGCTCTACGGCTAGGAGGTGAGTTTGATGTCCAATTCCTTTTATGTCGAGTTTGGCTTATGTTATGTCTCATGCGCAAGTTGGATCCTAGGGGGACATTACATAGGTATCAAAGCATCATCCTACAATTGGACACAAGATTTGATGACATGCACAAAACCACTTTTGCTCACGGAACCATGATGATTCACGCCTGACAGGTATACCTTGATCTTGTTAAGGGTGATATGGGATACTACTGGCGGGAGAGGCGTGCACAGGGGGGCACATATTGCAAATGGTGAGTACAGAAGCAAGGTATTTTTTTGCTTCGTACTTGTTCTCAAGTTTTGTGTTGAGTTTATGCTTGTGCACAAGATTTATTTTTCTCCGGTGATTTTTAATGATTGGAGTCCAAGGAGCTACCACTCCAGGGCTATAGCAGACAGTTGTCGGAGACCGAAATCTTGTAGCCCAAATAAGCATCAAAAACTGCTTTCGATCGAGTCAATATTTAATATTGATGTTAATTTTAATGTTTATGCTAATCTAACATTAAGTGTCATTGTTAGTTAGCAATAAGGTTAGCATTCCTTTTAACTTTAGCATTAAGATTAAATGTTACCTTAACATTCATTTGAATGATGACCATCGGGGAGAGAGACGAAAGATTTCTAATCATGGAGTGAGAAGAAGATTCTCACTGTGGAGAGAGAGAACGATTGTGCAATAGTCGTGGAGAGAGAAAGGAACGAGAATTTTTATTGCACAGTGAAACCAACCTTCCTCCTCGGATAGAGTGGTAAATAACTTGATTAAGCACTAATTACAGCAAGCACAAAACTCATATAAGCTGAAAATGCACACTTTACCACTTTAATCTTGGAGTTTGGATACCCAATGGGCCCCAACTAGCGCCCCTTGCAATATTTCTTTATCCTATATTGCAAATGGAAGGAGTATAACTGAGATCCTTTGATCTTGTTTGCTAATCCAAGTGTCTTTTGCTGTCAAAACTGACAAAAAGCCTCCAAACCAATTTGCGCCTTGGTTTGCTTGGGGATTGGCCTTCATCTCCTCCTTGAATGACAAATTCAGCCCCAAATCTAATATTGGTTGACTGGCCTCTTGAATCTCCTTGAAATTCCTCAATTTCAACTGCTGGAATTCAAGTCCTAGGCCGTCAATTCTGAGCATGCATCCCGAGACAACTGTCAAAACCCTAATTTCTACTCTAAATTAGGGTTTACAACAAAGATTGATTGAAATTTCTTCCTCTAATGGCTCAAAATGCTAGTAACTACTAAGATAACTTGAGAGATGGCTGGGGGATGAGAGAGAATGCTATAGAGAGAGAAATTTCAGAGTTTCATTGCTAGAAACACTGAAAAAACGCTACTGCCCTGCTCAAACAGCCATAGAAGCTACCATCTACAGCTTAGGACCACCAGAAAGACTGCTGCCCCCTCCTATATACTGTCATCTGCACCACAAGGACCTTGGGCTACTGTCACCTACTCCTGGAGGGCTCCAAATTGTTATCACATGCTATAGGATTGATCCCTAGTGTTTGCAAATCACATCAGCAGCCACTCCTTACTCTCTAACAGTCTCCTCTCTCACAATGGCTGGAATAGACTTCCATTAGTCTCTAAAAACGTTTTTCCCATTTGCATGGGCAAATTTTGCCAAGTGGCAACCTTCTAATCTCATTTTCTAGCATTAACCAACTTATTAAATTAATTTTCAGAATATTAATTTTAAAAATTATTTTAATAATTATTTTAATGCTCCAAAAATTAATTTCACCAGCCAATCATTAAATTGGCTGCCAATTTGTCTTCCAAGTATCCCCGAGCAGTTATTGACCCTTGGACTAGCATTAATCAATTAATTAATGCCTAGTCTCTAATGTCACCACTGACATTAGTGGCTAATAAATTGGTCTAGGCCCAAATCCGACACCAAGTACCACCTAGTACTTGTCAGACATAACTTATTTTTGCCTTTGGCACCCAATGCATCCTTAAGGTCCTTGGCCTGTTACCATGAAATAACTGCCATGTGCATCACATGTGCTAAACAACCTTGCACATTTGATTAATAATTTAATTAAATGTTATCAACAAGATTAAAGCATCTCAAAATTTCACATCCCCGTGAAATGGTTAAGAAAATGCTGCACATGTGAAGTGTAACTAGGATTAGAGTAAATTTATTCATCCAAGACCTGAGAAAATCACAAGATGCCAAAGGTAAAAGTTGTTATAAGTTATGTCACACAGGTACTTGGTGGTTAATTTGCATTTCTCAGTTTTGTAATAAATGTTGCTGCTGTAACTAGGTTATAATCAGGGAATTACCACCCATCCACGGAAGGAAGGTTGCTTTCACACGGAGTTGTTTTTTTCCTTCAATCGATTAGAGAGAAAGAAATAAAGAAGAAAGATATATTAATGTCTTCCAAGGCCAAAATTGGCCTATGGGACAAAATCATATACAATGTTGATCATCACTAGACTCTTCCACTTTCTCATCCAATTTTACAATCTTTGAGAGGAAAGATCTCTCATATTTAAGTGCAAGTCGTGCAAGCTTTTCACCAATTCATCCATAAAATCTCCTTTTTGGATTGAACCAATACGCATAACAGGCTGTTCAGCCATAGATACAGATGGCTTTGCTACAATTAGAGGACTTTTTATACAAATTGTAGGCATAGACCTTGTTCCCAACCTGAGTCTCATCCTTTCTCACTTTACAATCATATTTATAGCATCGGTGGCATATGTCTACTCAGATTTCAGCCGAGTTTCTAAGGTTTCATCTTCTAGCCAATCAGTCAATTTCTCTTGTAACACAGGTCAATAGCTTTCGAGA
This sequence comes from Lygodium microphyllum, assembly GCF_053477565.2. NCBI lineage: Eukaryota > Viridiplantae > Streptophyta > Polypodiopsida > Schizaeales > Lygodiaceae > Lygodium > Lygodium microphyllum. The sequence continues at coordinate 28,984,862 of NC_141160.1, read as the reverse complement.
ATAACTCTACTTTTTAACTTTCCAACAACTACTCGTCATCCACATCCAATTGAGTATCGCTAGATAGTGATAAGGGAGATTCGCTAGTGACATGAGTAGTGGCTGACAAAGTTGAGGACCCAACCCAGATGCTATCTTTATACTAATTCATTCGAGATGTATGGCATACTCTACCCACCGATCCTAATTGGGTGAAACTAGATATACAGAGTATTCATTTAGCCACACAAATGGACGTGTACTATCTCATTCTCCCATTGTATCCCTAAACGAGTACTATTTGGCTTTGTACACCACCTTGGCTTCTTTTATAGTATATCACTTCTAGGGCATCATAGTCTGCAATGGGGTTAAAAAATGGGAAAAAAACAAATATAACACATATGTGTCACCTTGCAAGGTTCTTGTAGGTTCTTGGGTTCGAGCCACAAGCTGGAGGCCAATACCTTGATCTCCTTGAGGCACTCCAAGCAAAGAATTGGCTGATGAGCCATCTCCACTAAGAAAAACAAAAGAAAAAGAAACAGAAAAATATATATGATGGACTAAAAGCAACTCCCTCAAGGGATTATAGGCTTAACATTTCTTTTCTTTAGCATTAGCGGGTCCTAAGTGGTAGGGAGTCAGCTTGGGCCTCTTGCTAGTGCTTGTGAGCCTTGTGTGTGGACGGATTGTCTCCTAGGTGGTTATCTGGCTAGGCTAGGATAGCATTTGGATCCCATTTAGATCACCTTGTGAGTATTTGATAGGAAGGATAGTTATTGAGTGTCCTTCCCTTGGGGGGACCCTTATTTCTTGGCCATCAAATCCATGGTCTATGGGGTTAAATGTTTAATCTTTTCTTTGTCCTTTACTTGTTTTTCTTCCTATCCAATATCACATTCTATGTTATGCTACCCTGTATCCATGGGTGGCATGCTACTCTGATCTCCTCAACTCTTGAGACTATCACCTCTCTCTATGTAGATGCCGTGTGGGTAGTCACTATTTGGAAGAAATCGGTAGTTGTGACTAGCACCCCCTCTCTGTGTAGTGCCATCCTCTAGTAGTGATGTGGGGAGCTTCTAAATCTCAACTAGAAACTGGCCCAAGTGGCTCTAGTGTGGGGACTCCATAACTAGTATGAGCAAGGTGTCTCCTCCAAATAGCGTGGAATATCTAGCTCAAACTATGCTATAGGCTTAGCATTTGCAAACGTGGTGCTCCTCGCTCTCTACCTCCTCTTGGCATAATCTAGAAATCCGCTCAATTCTAGGGACATGGGCTGTTCTCTCGATCTCGATCTCAAGCTGGTGAGAGGATACCCTACGCTGGCCAATGGCTACCTGCCTCTCATGTGACATGTATACATCTAGGTATCCAAGTATCTCAATGAAGCCATCCACAGTAGTCTTCATGAAGTGATCTCTGTAGTAAGACATATTCAAGGGGAGGAGCTACCTGGATGATAGCCATGTATGTTGTATGTACAATTGGTAGAGATCTTGTCGCATGACCAAGTTCCTATGTGTGCGGGAGAGGTGTATGAAGGGGGAGTCAAGATCATACTGAAAGAGAGGGAGATGGTCCATGTTGCTCCCATATCTTATAAGCCATTGCTCGAGCTGTGTATACCATGAAGTCTATTGTCTTGCCTAAGCTAGCTGCCTAGAGGCCTCAAAGGCCCTCCTAGGTAGTCTATCTAAGTGCATGTCATGTACTCTGTGTATGAAGCTAATGGTTTATAAAAGGGCCTCCATCATCATGGGGGGTGAAGCCTACCTTCCTTCTATGCACGGATGATATTCCCTAATTACAACCTAGTTATAGTAGCAACATTTATTACAAAACTAAGAAATGCAAATTAACTTACAATCCTAAACAATGGACACCCTGTTGGTCCCAAAATTGGCACCCGTTTCCATACTTTTTTAAACCTCTCTTCTTGTCTATACCATCTTCTCACAAAGTGTCTCCCTTTGATGCACCCATTCCCATTGAATCTAAACACCAGGAGGATGCCCATCCGGCTTCTCCCAAACCCAAACACACACACAGATAGCATCCCGAAACCTCTTCTTCATTTAAATTTGAAGGAGATTCGTATATTGTGGCGATTCTCCAAGCTCAAATAAGAGAAATGCAACGCCAATTAATCGAACTCTGCACTCCTCATTTTCCATTTGTGCCCGCAACCATGAGGACATTGCCTCTTCAATTCCAACCCGATCCCTTGAAAGGGAAGAAGAAGGAATGTGATGAGACGAATATCGTTCATGGCTGGCCAAATAGATGCCGTAGTTTGATTTGTATCAATTCGATGACCCCCAACATATTGTTAGCAGATTAGTCAGTTCATGGCTGAGTCTGTACATGTGGTACAACAGGCTAGGCACTAGAGACATTTTAGGCATTTTATTTGTCAGTATATATGGGGATTTGGCATTATTTGCAGCCGAACTGTCATATTTTATGGCATTTATTTGGCCTATATATTCTCAGGCTCCCTCTTCCTCATTTACTCATCACCTAATAGTTCTTGGAGAGAGAGAGCATGTGCCAGTGCCCCCACAACCGGTGACTCACATTGCTTCTGTACTGTCTCATGTCTTGGTATATGGATTCCATTTCCCAAGCATACATCTAAGTTCCCATCTGTATTGTGTTCTCTCTTTCTTTTCTTTTGTCTTGTGTTCAACAATTTATTTCAGCACATGTTTATGCTTCCATTGCTGCACCACTTTTGACATGGTATCAAATTTCAGGATTAGTGCTCCTGCTATGTTTTCTTGCTAATTTCAGGACTCTTTTCACCCTTGCTGATCAGGCGACTGCTGCTCCAACTAGGCGACCTGTTTTACCTGCGTTTTTTTGCTACTTTTAGCATCCGTACAGCCTGTGTTTTGGTGCCTTTGCATCTCCTCCTCGCTGGATGCTTGCGTTATTAGGCCGCTTTTGCTGTTTTTGACTGTTTTTTTGACTTTTTGCAACAACTTTTGTGTTATTTTGGTCAGATTTTGGGTTATATTATATGTGAACTCTTGTTTTCTTGCAGTATGTGCTCGTGTTTTGGATGTGCTCCCTCTCCAAATACCTTCTCTTCTCTACTTCTCTTCTCAGTCCTCTACAGATGGCTCCTCCATGCACATCCACTGATGATACACTACATGGAGATTCCCGTGAGGCTTTTGCAACTTGAGAGAGGGGCTCGAAGACGAAGAAGTCGAAGGCCTAGTGTTCCCACTGTGGCAAGAAAGTTCATTTACGAAAGGACTGCAAAGAGTTAGCAGCTTCCAAGAGGAAAAGGAGCAGGAGACGAAGCGGGATGCGGACTTCTCCGACGAGTCATCATCTACCTCAGATTGCAACTCAGATCCTTCGGCCAAGGTGAAGTCCAAGGCACAAAAGGGATCCTCTTCTTCGGATCGTGGGAAGGGCTTGGTGGCCCCTTCCTCAGCTACTTTCTAGTGGTGGTGATGCGGTCATCTCTCACGCCTCTCCAGTGCTTGAGAGGGAGTGTGAGAGGGTGGTGAGATGGGGCAATCACGTCTCATTTATATTTCTATACAGATGCAAAGGATCCAGAGAGGGACACCCCTGACGCATCGACCGAAGTCTGGCAGGTACAAATCCTGGAGCTAGGATTGACATCCAGGTTCATGATGGGCTGGTTATTTGATAGAGAGCGGGCGGCTTTCGTCTGGAGCTCAATGAGGGGACCCTTTGGTGGTTTGGCTAAAGGATGGGAATTCATGGTCATTTATGCGTTGCGGCATTGGTGACATGGTGGTCATGTGTGCTACATCAGAGGCATCATTGACGGACATGAGAGTTGCTATGATTCTTCTCTATTTTCAAGAGCTGGTACGATTGACATCGACATCAGGTTCTCTCCGAGGCACCTTGGTGGTGGCTTACACACCTACTACTTGGGTATCCATGGTTCTACTCTTATGGACATTGTTGTATGTATTATGATGACACATTATCATTATACATTGTATTGTATCAGATCACCCATGATCTGAGAGAGGGTGTTAGCAGATTAGTCAGTTCATGGCTGAGTCTGTACATGTGGTACAACACGCTGGGCACTAGAGATATTTTAGGCATTTTATTTGTCAGTATTTATGGGGACTTGGCATTATTTGCAGCCAGTCGGCCAATATTTAATGCTGGCCGACCGGTCATATTTTATGGCATTTATTTGGCTTATATATTCTCATGCTTCCTCATTTATTCATCACCTGATAGTTCTTGGAGAGAGGGAGCATATGCCAGTGCCCCCACAACCGGTGACTCACATTGCTTCTGTACTGTCTCATGTCTTGGTATATGGATTCCATTTCCCAAGCATACATCTGAGTTCTCATTTGTATTGTGTTCTCTTTCTTTTCTTTTGTCTTTGCAAAAAGGCATTGGGTGCTTCTTGGAAAAAAAGCACTAGGTATTATTGATAGTTTGTGCCAAATTATGCCACAATAAGAAGACTATTCTACAAGTTGTTGGTTATCTAGGAATGGACCATCAACAAATGTCAAGCTTCATGCAAAGCACTTAAAATGGCTCTAGTGATTACACCTATCTTATGAGCCCCAAATTGGACAATAACTTTCCATGTATAGATTGACAACCTCAAAAATAGTAATCGGAGCACCAATTTATTTCAGCACATGTTTACGCTTCCATTGCTGCACCACTTCTGACACATATTAGGCAAAACACATACAAATCATATTACAAGGAAAGGTATACGCTTGGTGGGTGGGCTTACGCCCTAAGCCGATGACTTGGATTGACTTTCAATCTATTTTCCAGAAACTTTTCACGACCAATGATCAAATTGAAAATTTCCGAAAATCATTTAAGCCTGATATGGGAAAGATGAGCTTGGATGCATACTCACAAGAATTTAAAGATTTGTTGCATAAAATGAAGGCCTTAGACGATCCTCAAGCGCTGCTCTACATGAGATACCTTTTTGGATTGTTGTTGGACTACCAAAATGATTTGCTTTGCAATCCTCGTCATTCACTCGAGGGTTTGATAATACTTTGGCTGCAACCAATCGACAAGGCGTTCCCATCGAGCTGCCTCAATCTTTAAGTCAAAGAAATCACCTACCCCAGCAGCAACTCGTCAACTAACTTCAAAGTTGCACAAGAAAAAAGATGGCAAGTGTAAGACAGCGAGGATCGCTCAAAGGGCTTGTTTCACCTTCGGGTTATTTTCACGCTGATTGTGAGTGTCCCCAAAACAAAAAGGCAAAGTCTATTTCCAAAACTTTGATAAATACTCTTGAGGCTCAAAAGACTGCGACTCCACACAGCACACCTTGACTAAGTAAATCGTGTCTGATATGCGGAGGGCCCTATGCTGGATTGCTAGGATCAAATAGTGCCAAACTTGGATAAAACGCAATGTTTCAAGGGTGGAATGTTTTGAGGTTATCTTGGATAGGACCAAAACTTCATAATGTCCATACTGTGTTCGAAACACAATTTTCAGGATGTTCTCCGAAGTTATCCATATTTGATGGTATTTGGACCTTAGATTAATTTTGGTCAAATAGCGCGCACCACAAAGTCGATCTATAAGGTCATCCATCCTTGCCAACGGATATATATATATATATTTATTCTTGATGGTTATCTTATTGAGACCTTTGTAATCGATACAAAAGCATATCGTGTCATCCTTCTTTTTGGCGAGAAGGACATTTATGTGCCGTAGGGATTTACTTGGCTCAATACAACCCATGGCCAAATTGTCTTAAAGTTTCCTAGCTATCTCATTCTCCTCTTTTGGGCTAAATCTATAGGTTTGCCGAGAGATGAGATGGCTACTAAGCAAAGTTTCAATCTTATGGTCTAAGGCTCTATGAGACAACAAAAGTCCATTAGGTAGCTTGGATGGTAAACATCAGTATACTTATGTAATTACAGATTCAAATACTTACTTACATTTGAATCCATGTTGAGATTATTATTAAAAGAAATTAACTTACATTGATAATCAAACGATCGAACTTTTTCAATGAAACAAATATAAGTAGTAATAGTTGGATTGGAAAAACATTGAGTAAACTCCATCGTCGCTAAAATCATATGTACATTATTTTCTATGATCTCGAAGGGTAAACAACCCTAGATTACATGGAAACGACTATCAAGCTCAAAAAAAACTATATGATTTTTATAATCAATATACAAGGAGTAGTATTTTTCAAAGAATCGTGGCATGCCAAGAATAATATCCACATAATCAAGGCGTGTACGTCTGAAATCCATGATTTGATAGTATAGAGCCCCAATCCGCCAAGTCTCACAAGCCTACCCAACTCGTTGAACCCTACAAGCCTGCCAAGGCTCACGAGCCCGAACCCCCGCAAGCCCAAACCCCCACAAGCTTAAGCCCCAAACCTCCACGATCTCAAGTCCCGAGCCCAAGTATCCATGTCCCACAAGCCTAAGCCCCAAATGCCCCCATTCCACGAGCTCGAGCCCCAACCCTACTCCCAATACCAATTACCCCTGCACCACAAGTCCGAGCCCAAGCCCCTAACCTAAGCCCAAGTGCCCTCATCCCATGATCCCCAACCCCAATCACAATCCCAATCCCAAGCCCCAAACCCAAACTGAAGTGTCTCATCCCACGAGCCTAAGCCCAAGCCCCAAATTGATGCCCAGTACCCTCATCCTACCAACCCCAATCCCAACCGTCTCCACACCACAAGCCCAAATCCCAACCCTGAGTGCCCCCGCTCCACAAGCCCCAACCCCAAACCCAAGTGCCCTCAAATAAGACTCACTAGCCCCACCCTCTTCTACACAATCTCTATCCGCTATCTTTACTACAACTAGCCTCAATAGAGCTCGCCGACCACCAATACTTTTAATGGAGGAGCCGTATGTTCTTAAGAAAGTTGAATGGTATCCTCGAGGAGTACTTAACCTTGTAGTAGGATTGCCCCATACAAATCAAGATCATAACGCAATTTGGGTTATGATCGATGATTGACGAAAATGGCTCAATTCATTCCTACAAAGACGACCATGAAAAGCCATGAGTTGGCCGATCTCTTTGTCAAACACCTTTATAGACTTTATGGTTTGCCCAATGAAATAGTAAATGAACAAGATCCTAAATTCACTGGCCATTTTTGGCAAATGGTCTTCCAAAACCTCGAAACTTAATCGTCCATGTCATCCTCGAAGCATCTTGAAACTGATGGATAGACCAAACAAACAAATCAAACCATAGAGAATATACTTCGTGTATATGTCTCCCATAGGCACTCTGATTGGGAGTACTATCTTCCTCAAATTGAGTTTGCTTATAACAGTGCTAAGCATTTAACAACTAGTTATAGCCCATTTATGATTATGTATGGTTATGAGCAGAAACCATCGATTGCCATAGAGCTCAAAGGTTGAAAATATAGTTCCGTATTCGACTTTTTACACGATATGCAAGAGATACTGACAATTGCTAGGAAAAGTATGCTTCGTACATATGTCTCCCTTAGGCAATTTGATTGGGAGTGTTATCTTCCTCAAATTGAGTTTTGCTTATAACAATGCTAAGCATTCAACTATTGGTTACAGCCCATTTATGCTAATGCATGGTTATGAGCCAAAACCATCAATTGTCATAGAGGTCAGGGGGTTGAAAATGCAGTCTGTGGTCAACTTTTTGCACGATATGTAAGAGATGCTGACAATTGCTAGGGAAAGTATTAAAATGGCCTAGGATCGTGCCACGCTTAATGCTAATCAACATCGTACACCTAGACAGCTCCAAGAAGGTATGTGGGTTTACCTTAAAGTCCCAAAGAACTCCGATTCAATGACTACCAACGAGTGTTATAAATTATCTTCAAGGTATTGGAGTCCCTTCCAAATCAACAAGAAGATAAGTAGTATATCTTGTGAGTTAGACTTATCTTCGGAAATTCAAGTTCACCTTGTGTTTCATGTAAGTTGATTGAAAGAATGACTAGGAAAAGGTGAGTAGATTGTTTTGATTAAGGAAGTTTTGCGGCTTGAGGATACTACTCATTATGTTCCACTTGAACCTGAATTCGTTCTTGACCTTAGGACTAAACGATCCCATCAGACTGTTTATCTTGAGTATTTGGTCAAGCAAAAAGACTGCTTGGAGCTGGAGGCTACTTGGAAGTCGGTGCATTCATTGAAGAGCCGTCTTCCTCACTTTGTCCCTAAGGATATTGCTAAGGACAACAATCATTCATAAGGGGGGAGTGTTATGTCCTTGGACATCCGGATGGCGCTAGTAGCATTGGTCACAATGGTTACGAAGGACTTATTGCAAGTGCACTAAGGACAGCTCGAGATTAGGGTAGCCGAGCCCTGTAAATAGGACTCAAGGCCCCATTGAGCACATTCATTGTGTGGTCACCACTCTTGGACTCTTGGCCCATTGGCTAAGGCATCCACACACTAGAATGGTGTGGGTTGGAGGGGTGGTCTGTTTGGCTCTATAGCTAGGAGGTGAGTTTGATGTCCGGTCCCTTTTATGTCGAGTTTGGCTTGTGTCGTGTATTGTGCATAGGTTGAATCCTAAAGGAACATTAAAGCAAGAGTGCACAGATTTATTCATGAGTGGCAACAAAGCAAAGCCTAGAAATTTGCATATGTCTATACAGCTGGAAAGCAACAAAGAAAGTCTTCAAAGACTTTTATTTTCTCGGGTTCAAGTCAGTAGCATTGGCAAAAGCATCTAACAGTTTATTGCATGTTTTAGTGCACTAAAGCCAACTCCTCAGATCAGAATGCATAGTTAAAGTAGTAGTGTACAAAGGACTCAGCAGTGCAGTTTTCAACCCGTTTTGTATCCATGCCTCAACTTACTTACTAAGCAATATCTATCTTCTGAAGAGAGTACTACACTAAGAAAGCTAGTACACCAATTTCAGTAACCACCCCTATTCTTTGCGATATCAGCAGGCTCCTGCCACTACTAACTGAAACAAAAGACGTTGGAATTCTTTTATACTTGCCAGTCCATCAAGTATCTGAATGATTCCAAACAGGACAGTTGCTATCAAGTATCCAAATGTCTCCATACAAAGTAAATAGTATCTTTGTAGCAAAATCTCAGGAGGTATCATGAGCTTCAGTAGTTCTTTGACATGGCACTTGGCTACCAGAGGTTTGTGAAGCTGTACTCTCACCTGAGTTTAAGCATAGCTTTGAGTGGGCACTGCTAGAAGCCTCAAGCTAAGATTCATGAAATCAACCCTTGAAGCCCATTCTTTAAATTGATTCATGGCTGTCTGTTTCGTGTCCATGTGTAATAACTTGCACATTTGAAGTGCATATTATCACTTCTGAGCTAAAGACCTAACAGAACTCGATATCAATTGAACAAATATAAGCCATATACTTATCTTTCAAAGAAGTAAACACATGTACTTACAAATGCAGCAACCAAAGAATCTGCATCAGCAACATCACGAATGTAATGGACACCTGGTAAGGCTCCCCCAATTGATCCTGGAAGCCTGATCAAAAGGATGGGAGAGAATGAGAGAGAAAAGGGGTTGTTGGGTGGGGGGGGATGAGATGGGTGTGTGGGTGGCATAAAAATCTTTCTTTCTTTAAGTCTTATATTCATTCTGTCATCCTTGTAATCTAGTAGATGCAAACTCACCTTGATGCAGTGCAGCCTGTAGCAATTATAACATCACCATACTCTATAGAGGCACCCGATGAGGTTGACAGTGTCTTTGATTTTACATCGATGCCAGTAACAGAAACACCATAGAGAACCTTCAACATCAAATATAAAGTGAATGGCTAACACCCAAGTGTTACAATGTGATATCATGCAGAGATCCCTGTAGCAATCATTGGATTATGACAGCTTAAGTTACCTCAATTCCTTTCTCTTTATACCATTCATCTGTCTGTCGAGGCTTTCCAACACCTACACATGTGTGGAACCCCTGGCATAAACAATTGAAACTCAGATAATCTGTACAAGTGTGTGAACATAGGGCTTGCAAAATTGCTCGGCATGCACATAATTATTGAACAAAAAGTGTAACAACATATTAACTGGAAGCCTTGCTGGATTTTTGTCAAGTGGAAACAAATATGCCTTCGTCAGTGCTGGCCTTTCATACGGTGGAACATTCTGCAGCCACAAATTTAGGGCCATCACACAATCATCAACCTTCAAAGTTGTTGTGCACTACAAGTGTGACCTTATATAAGCAGATCACACATACAATTAGCCAACCCATCTTTTCCATTTTCAGCATTATGACAAGAGACATTGCCAACATATTCACTAGCTGTGGGAGGGTGCAGACTTTCTGTAGCCATTATTATTTAGTGGCATGAAATCACTTTCAAAGAAACCTCTAAAAGTGAACAATAGACTGCACCTCTTTTGATATAATGCAGAGTTTTCCCCCATCCACTCCATTCTCTGTGAATGTGCAGGCAGCATAACCAGCAGCATTGCCTCCACCAACTATGACATATCTGTACAGAGAACAGTCAGTAAACGCTGCTTACTACTGGATTGTAACGTCAAGAACGTACAAGCTAACCAGACATTTCAAAACAAACAATCAACAATCAGCTTAGCAAAAGGCTACGAACACACAGGACCAGGAAGGTACAATCTCAAAACAAGTAGAAGGTTTCACACTACTTTTTAGTCCATTGTTACTCCAATCGGTACTGTGTGCTTGGGAATTTTCAGTGGAGATGCTCAGCAAATTTGTGTCTACTTTAGTGACCTCATCCAGAAGTAGGAATTAAGGTCTCAAAACGAAGCTTGCCGAATTAGTTGCTCAGAACCAGACAACTTTAAGCAATGATTGAGATGACTCACCGTTTACTGAGGTCTCCGGACGCACAACTGATGGTAGCATAGGACTGATTTGTGCAACGTTTTGCCAAGATGCACGGTTGTGCAACCGATCGGAGGACATTCTTTTGAGAAGGCTGGGGACACCACAAGGAAGCTCCATGCCGGAGACCTGCCATGTTCATTTCTGCTGATAAACTAGTTAGCTGATCTCCCCTTTTCGACACACACAAAGAATCCTTTTATAAGTCGATGAATAATAAGTAGAAACAGGGAAAAGGCTCTCGGAAGACGTGGCCAAATGTCTTCAGGCTACGGCTGAATACCCGGCCGAAGTAAAATCTCTCTCTCTCTCTCTCTCTCTCTCTCGTATGATGAGGCCAAGAGGACTCAGCCAACCATGGCCCGATCTGCAAGCTCCCAATGTTTTCGTGCAGCCAAAGATGCTTGTGTCCAGAGAGAAAATGGAGTGCCGAGAATGAGAGAGACAGAGAGGGAGAGCTTTGCCCTTACCCGGGCTGAAACGTTGCGCCAGCGAGCTTGTGTATATTTTATTCAGCACCTGAGAAAACGCGGCTCGATGCATGTCTGAAGTTTTAAGAACTGCCGTGGGCTACCAAAAACAAACCTTTCGGGACGATCGCAAAAGACATGAAGCCACTTGTAAATTTCTGGCAAGTCAACGTGTCAAGGTCCCGTGTTCTAAGGATGAAAAAATGTAATTCAATACATGATAACTAGCGTTCTTCCCACATATGGAATGCTAGGTTGCTCACCCCAAAGCAGCAAGCTAAGTAGCACAGCAATTACGTTCAACAATTCATTCTCATCTTTCTTTCTCCTCTTTTCTCTTTTTGTTTTTAATTTTTTCTTCACCCTTTCTCTTCTTCTCTCTCTGCCTTCTATTTTAGTTTATTTTTCTCTTCTCTTGGTTCTTTCTCTCTCTCTCTCTCTTTTTTCTCCCTTGCTTTTATTCTCTCTCTTATTTTTCCTCCTCTCTCCTCTCTTTTCCTTCTCTCTTCCAAGCAAAATCGTAGGGCGCAGCCGCTTAGTAGCTAGAGGCAGGCAGTTGCGAGACCATGGGCTTAGATGCAATCCACCGAGTGGGAAAACCTGATTAGACCCAAAAAATGAACGAGGCAACGAATTAGAAAAAGAGCTCCGAACCCCGAAATTGACCCCACAGGCTACATAGAGCGAAAGGCGCATCGCAGATCCACCACTAGGCCGAAACCTTGAGCAAGTGGTTTAAGATTTGGCGGAACGATCCTCCAAGGTATGCATGGTGCTTACCATAATGACCCTGCGGATCGAGGAGGGGACTGCCCCCCCGACCCCCGCGGAGGGAGCTCTGCCCCCTCCGCACCTCCCCCGAGTAGGTTGGAGAGGAAACGCATGCCGTGATAGGTCCTCCAAATTCGAGCCTAACGTAGTAATGGCTCTACATGAACATGGATTCTCACTGATGAAAAAGCAACCAAAAGCCCATGCTCGGACCGAGAGAAACAGAGACCCTAGAACCTCAATGGGTCAATCTAGCCAACAAGGGCAAAAAGGCCACACTGCAAAAACACATACATGTTGCATTCTGACTGCATCTAGTCAAAGCGAAGAGCAACAACAGTAAGCTACAATAGCGAGAATGACTAGATACAACAGTCCTAACAATAGATGCTCCTTGAATAGCACCGCACTGACGAACCAAGACATCAGTGGAGAATCCACATCTGGTCATGCACTTGGGGACTCAAGGGCATTTGTCAGAAGGCTTAAATTTATAAGCCAGACCCGGAAGATGAAGACATAGTACCACCTGCTTATCTTAGGATCAAACTCACCGCGAAAAGAGAACATACTATCGATGCTCTGATTGATGAAGGAGCAGATTTTAATGTCTTGACCTATGAGGCATGGACCCTACTAGGCCAACCAGAGCTAACACCGACTAATGCAACTCTTAACCCTTGCGGGGGATCTCCACAAGCACTCATAGGGAAGTGCAATATCCTTGCAACAATCAAAACTGAGAGCTTGCCCATCCTATTTCATGTTCCTCCAAATAGTGCTAAATATGGTAAGGAGACCCTCTTGGGAAGACCCTTCAAAAGGGCAACCAAATGTGAGGCCGACTATGTAGCTCAGAGGATACACCTGGCACTACCAGGTGTGAGGATAGTCACAACCTTTAGCAAGGGTGACCTCATCGAACCTCAAGGGAAAGGCAAGGAAGGTGTTGACGTAACAGTCAAGCCTACTAACGAGAGCAAGCACTTGTTGGAAGAGTTGATACAAGCACAGGTCGAACAACGAGAACCAGTGAGTGAGGCCATGCTTGAAACAAGAAGGTCAAGAGACAATGCCAAGGACGGACCTGGGACTTACAAATATCATAGGAGACCCCAAAGGAAGCCCAAGCCTCATAAGCGAAGGCATCGATGGAGGGCCAGCACAACGCCACGATGGATACCCAAAGCGCTGCTATGTACTCAAGGGTATTACGTAGGTAACCGATGGATTTGGGTACCAAAACACCCTACTAAACCACCTCTGCCAGAAGCCCAAATTATATCAAAAGCAAAGAGGCATAGGAGGAAACCTAAACAAAAATCTAAGTCTCGAACCAAAAATAGTGGAGCGATTGAGCCCCTCACGATTGAAATCAAGAAACCGAACAGGACCTATCGAAAATTAGATCCTCAGTCTACTGTGCTTAGCAGGCAGATATCGGAGGTAACTGTCGAGCATACACAATGTCCACTAGTGCCCAAGGAGCCTTTGACTCCCCAAGAGGATAATGAGCACCACAGGCACAACATCGCTCATGATAAGGCTGATTGCTCAACAAAGCTAATGACAGAATCATCTAACCATCACGAGCAAACCATTCAGCCAGTGCCAAGTCCACCTAAGAGTCCTAAATCTCCTACATCCTTTTTTTCCAAACGGACACAGGAAGCACAACAGCGGTCGTCAATGGCGGCTACTCACTCCCAATCTCTATCTCCATCAAAGCTTCCGAATATCCAAGAGGGGGGATATGACACTAGCCATATCTCTCGGCCCAAGGATATGCCTCTGCAACCCAATGTGACCATATCAACTCATGCTCGATCTACACAGATGAATGCTCAAACGGCAACAAAAGACGCAACCACCTCCGAGCGCCCTAAGGACCGGATACCGCAATCCACCAATAGTAGCAAGTCCACCGAACTAGCTGCTAGTACTTCAAATCAGGGATCACAGTCGTCACAGCCCTTGGCTGTGACAATACCCCTTGCAAAACGTATCCTTAGTAGTTTACCTGTGAAGGAGGTGTCGCAACCAACTTCATTAACAACTCCAGCACTTCCAAAGATCCTAAAGCCTGGGCTGGAGGAGTTAAACACATGGGAATTGGCTGAAGCGCTAGACTCTCCCAAAAGGGAGACAGTTGCACCCACGCAACCTAGCAAGGATATTCCGCAGGCCATGACTAGGTCCCATGAGGACACACTAGAGAAGGGAAATGCTGAGGCCCAACCAAGCACATCAACGGTCGACCTAGTCCAGGTCCTGAGTCGAGTCTGCTCTTGAGTTGCCTGCAAGGAATTCAACTAATGAACAGAAAAGAGCTTATTGGCTATGGAATGAGAGAGCATGCAAGGTGCTGCATTGGTTTTCTCTATGTATATCTGATGCTATGGTAATTCAAATCACTGGATGTGAGACTCCGAAGGATGCTTGGGACATAGTGATGAAAAATATAGAACCATGACACATGCACAAAATATCCAGTTGAAACAGCAGTTCAACAACATGTCTAGGAATGGCAGGAGCATCCAGGTGTATACCACGGAGATTAAGACCATAGCTGATCAACTTGCTACCATTGGCTCAACTGTATTAAAAGATGATATGATTGATGTTGCCTTGAATGGATTAGGGAAAGAGTACAAAGCTTTTGACACATCCATTTTTGTTAGAGAAGAGCCCCCTACCTGGGAAGAGCTAGTTGCTTTGTTGCTGCATGAGGAGGTCAAACTTGGTTTGAATACATATTCTAGTGCATCTCAGAGTAGAGACACTGTGTTATACTCTAGCCAGCGTGGCAGAGGATTTAGAGGTCGTGGTTCATTTCGAGGTCGTGGTGACACTCATAATACTTATGGACAGCAGCAGCAGCAGGGTAATTGGCATGGTGCAAATACACAAGGCCAGCGTGGATCTGGCAGGTTTAGAGGCAGTGGGAGATCACCCCGAGGTAGAGGTGGTGGATCTGGTTCATGGTAGTCTTCTGATTAGTCCAACAAGGACAAAGATTTCCATTATTGTGGCAAGTATGGGCACATTGCAAAGGATTGCTACAAGAAGCAGGGAGATATGAAGGCAAAGGGCAGATAGCATGGGCACTATGCATCTTCCAGTGGTGCTCATGATGAGCAAGTTGATAGACTCTTTGCCATGCATCATGTATCCAAAAATGCATCGAGACATGATAGAGATGATAGATGGTACATTGACTCTGGAGCGTCAAACCACATGACACCGCATGGAGAGTGGTTTGATGAGATGGTTGAAGGTACACATGGTCATGTATGTACTGGTGATGACACCCAACATGACATAAAGCATAAAGGGATTGTTCCTCTTATGATGCCTGATGGCAAGAAGAAAGGCTTGCATGATATATTACATGTACCGACTATAACAAAGAATCTTTTGTATGTGGGTCGAATGGCAGAACAGAATGTGCAAGTGAGATTTAACAAAGATGGATGCTTCATTGAGGATTATGGAAATGGCTGCAAGTTAATTGCCAAGGGCAGATGGGATGGCAGGATGTTTACATTGGATGCAACCATTCCGGGACTTAAGGCAGCCATGTTTGCTCATGATGAGAGTGCCATTCGGAATGTAGAGATTTGGCACAAGCAGATTGGACATGTCAATGTACAAAAGCTGAAATCTATGCAGCATAAGGAAGTAGTACTTGGATTACCTAAATTAAAGTATAATGACTTTGGTCATGTATGCCCTGCATGTCAGTTTGGGAAGCAGGCACGGTTTCCTTTCATGAAACATGTAAAAAATAGCACTAGGCCTTTACAGTTGGTGCACTCTGATGTCTAGGGTCCTTCACATAATGCTTCTTTTGGAGGTGCATGGTATTATGTCTCATTTATTGATGATTTCAGCAAGGTACACTTGGCTTTATGTTTTGAAGCATAAAGATGATGTGTTTGATGCATTCAAAGACTTCAAGAAGCATGCTAAAAATGAGTTGGGCTGCTACATATCCTGTTTGAGATCAGATGGAGGAGGTGAATATGTCTCTAATTACTTTGACAGGTATCTTGCTAAATATGGGATCAGAAGACAGCTCACATGTAGCTATACACCGCAGCAAAACGGTGTTGTAGAGAGGAAAAACAGGGTCCTGATGGAATCAGCTAGAGCTATGCTGAATGAGAAATGTCTGCCAAATGGTTATTGGGTTGTCTATGTGCTGAATCAAACCCCTACAGCAAGGATTCATGATGTCGCTCCATATGAGAGGCTGTATGGTCATAAACCTGATATTTCGCACTTGAAGGTATTTGGCAGCATTGCATATGTGCATATACCGGATGAGAAGAGGAAGAAATTGGATCCTAAGGTAGTGAAGAGTGTGTTTGTGGGATATGCACAGGAACGGAAAGCTTATAAGTGTTATGTACCTTCTACGCATGAAACACTCATAAGCAGAGATGTGGTATTTGATGAGTTAGCATCCTGGTATGGGAATCCTGTTGCAGTGCCTACTGATGGCTCACCCAGTATGAGTCATGCTGAAAAAACTCCTCCAGAGAGTACTTCCATGAGTGGTCAAATAGGTGATGTATCATCTACAGTGAGTCCTTGGACAGGACGATTGCGCACTCACACTACTGCATCCACTGACACAGATATGTCAGTGAGGGGAAGAACAGATAAGGAAAAAGAAAAGGTTTTTGAAGATGTAACAGGTCTACTCATTGCAGGTTATGATTCATCTAGCAGTGACAGCTTAGACAATGAATTGGGGATTTCGTATGTTATGACGCCAGGTGCTAGGCAGAGTCGTTATGTGCCACCTCATGAGAGGCAAGCTCACAGTGAGCCACAGCTCAGGAGATCAAAGAGGGTCAGACGACCTGTTGTAGGTATACTTACACTGGATATTCAACCCATCATTATGCTTATATGAAGAAAGTAATAGGTTTTAGAGAACCAAGTAAGTTTGATGAGGCAGTTGCAGATGAGGATTGGCGTGCTGCTATGGATGAGGAATATTCAGCTTTGGTTGAAAATGGCACATGGGATTTGGTACAGTTGCCTGAGGGCAAAACACCTATTGGCTGCAAGTGGGTGTATAAGGTAAAATGTAAATCAAATGGATCATTGGAAAGATACAAGGCCAGGCTGGTTGCAAAAGGGTATGTGCAACAGTATGGTCTTGATTATGAGGAGACTTTCAGCCATGTAGCAAAGATGGATACAGTTAGAACTGTGATTGCTTTGGCAACAGCTAGAGGCTAGAAACTATGGCAGATGGACGTAAAGAATGCCTTTCTGAATGGAGAGTTACAAGAAGAAGTTTACATGGAATAGCCTGAAGGCTATGTGCATCCAGAATTTCCAGCACATGTATGCTGGCTGAAAAAGGCATTATATGGGCTGAAACAGGCACCCAGAGCATGGAATGCTTGCATCAGCAGTTATTTGCAGCAACATGGTTTTCGATTGGGTGATGCTGATCATAGTTTGTTTGTGAAGAAGACAGATCGTGGCTATGTATTTCTAGTGGTCTATGTTGATGACTTAATCATTATAGGAGATGATGAAAGCAAGATTGCTGAAGTAAAGACATGTTTACAGGCTAAGTTTAAGGTCAAGGACCTAGGAGAGTTGAAATATTTTTTGGGGATTGAGGTTGTCTCTACACCTCAAGGCATATGGCTGCTATACAGAAGCAATATGCTTAGGACATGTTACAGAAATATGGTATAGCTGATTGCAAGCCTCTGGATACGCCTTTAGAGCAGAATGTCAAGCTGCAGATTGATGTTGGGACAGAGATTGAGAATGTTACCATGTACAGACAGATGGTAGGCAACTTGATCTATCTCACGATCACTAGACCTGACTTGAGTTATGCTGTGGGGCTGATCAATCAGTTCATGCAGAAGCCTCGCAAACCACACTTGGATGCAGTCAGGAGAATTTTGAGATATGTAAAGAGTGCCACAGATCATGGGTTGTTTTATGTATATGGGAAACCCCTTGACTTGATGGGGTATACTAATACTGACTGAGCTGGTTGCACATATGATAGGAGGTCAACCAGTGGTTACGCATTTGGATTGGGTAGTAGCATGATCAGTTGGTAGAGTAAGAAACAGCCTACAGTTGCAATGTCCAGTACGGAAGCGGAGTATTGTGGTGCAGTCTTAATGGCATGTGAAGCTATGTGGTTACAGAAATTGTTGAATGACTTGGGAGTACACTTGGATAGCAAAGTTAGGCTATACTGTGACAATTTGAGCAGTGTCATGTTAGCAAGCAATCCTGTTTATCATGCAAGATCGAAACACATTGAGATTCACTACCATTTCATCAGCGAAATGGTTTTAGCAGATCAGATTGACTTGGAGCATGTGAAGACTGAAGCCCAGGTAGCAGACATCTTTACCAAATCACTTGGTAAAGATAAGTTCATTCACTTTAGACAGCTACTTGGAGTGATGCAGATGACTTGAGTTTTGTTTTTGAGCTTAAGGGGGAGTGTTAGAAGTCAAGCTCAGTAGGTACATCTTTATGTGTGACCGACATCTGTGACAGCTAGGTGTGTGATGTCTCCATGTGACTACATTGAATAAGTCGGGTTTGTGTTAGTAGGTGACCTGACTAGAGTTAGTCAGTCTAGTCAACACTAAGTCTAGGTTACTTTACATTGTATTGTGTGCTTCTCAGTTAGTGTGGAATAATGAAGAAAGCTATGGGAACCTGAAGGTTCATGGAGATTGAGTTTCCCTATTTCTCTCTCTCTCATCTTTCAACACATCCTTGTGGAGGGTAAGCCACCAGTATCCTGCTAATAGAGCCTTCATGGCTCTCGTTTCTCTTGCGAAGTGTCCACCACATGGTTCATCATGGCATGCTTTCAATAGTATGCTGATTTCATCCCCTGCAACACATCTTCGCAGCACTTCATCTTTGCCTCTCTTGTACAGTGCACCACCTAGTAAAAGTGTAGGGGGCTGATTCTAACAGAGGCTTCTTCTTCTCATGGCTTGAGATGCTAGGAGGATATTGTTGAGTTGCCAGGAGGTTGGCTATGACTACATACCAAGGAGTAACTGTTTCAACTACAAACAAGGAAGCATCAGGAAGGTCTAAGTCATCCTGTTCCTCTTCGGTAGTTTGAGAAATCTGTGATAGATGATCGGCTAGGACATGGGAACGGCCAGGCATAGTGACCACTTCAAAATCGAATTTCTAGAATAGGAGCAACCATCTCATTAGTCGTCCTTTAATATCTTCTTCGTTCATCAGCAAGGACAGGGCTTCATGATCCATGTAGAACTTGAAATGCATTGACAGTAGATAGTGTCGAAACTTCTCTAGTGTAAGCACCATTGCCAAGCACTCAAGCTCTGTCACTGTGTAGTTTCGTTCCCTATCAGTGACCTTTCTGCTTGCATAATATATCAGTTGATCTAATTTAGAGCGGCTCTTTTGACATAGGATAGCACCTAGCCCTTCGACTGATGCATCTGTGTACACATGAAACTCCTTCGTCCAAGCATTGTTTTAGGGTATTAAAGGCTTCTTCACAGTCATCAGTCCAAAGAAAATCTGCATCTTTCCTTAGGAGCTTGTGCAGAGAGGATGCCTTGGTTGCAAAATATGCAATAAATCTTCTGTACTAGCCCACATGGCCAAGAAATCCTCTCAATTGCTTGAGGTTTATTGGTGTTGTCAAGGCAGCAATCTTCTCAATCTTCGCCAGGCCTGTTGCAATCCCTTGTGTAGAGACAATATGGCCCAAAATAACTCCCGATGAGACACCAAAGACACATTTGTCGGGGTTGAGAGAAATCCCATACTCTCTGTATCTATCAAAACACTGCTCTAGGTGTCCCTAGTGCTCACGGATTAAGCTATAGACACAGAAGTCATCAAGATACACCTCAATGAAATCATGCAAATGATTCTGGAAGGCAGCCATCATTACTCGTTGGAAGGTGGCAGGAGCATTACAGAGCCCAAATGGCATCACTCTATAGGCATAGGTCCCCCATTCTGGAGTGAAGGTTGTTTTGGATCGGTCCTCTTCTGCGATTTGGACTTGGTTATATCCGCTGAATCCATCCAAGAGGGAATAGAGCTCATGGCCTGCCACTGTGTCCAACAATTGGTCTGTAAAAGGGATAGGGAAATGATCCTTCTTTGTTTTCGAATTGAGCTTTCGAAAGTATACACATATTCGAAGTTTCCCATTCTTCTTGGGTACTACCACAATGGGCGAAACCCATTCACTGTTAGCCACGGGATAAATGAACTCAGCTTCAAGAAGGTTCAATAATTCAGCCTTCACCAAAGCAAAATAATTAGGATTCATATGCCTTTGTCTTTGCCTTACAGGTTTGGCATTAGGCTCTAGGTCAATGTGATGTTGGCATACTATGGGATCAATCCCCTTTAGGTCTTTATATGACCAAGCAAACACGTCTAAGTTCTCCTTTAATAGATCTCGTAGGACCACTAGTTCTTCTTCTGGAAGATTGAGACCCACTTTTAGGTGACCTTCAGTAGTGTCAGTATCCGAGAACGTCGCTTGCCTTTCACCTTCCACTTAACGGATAAATGTCCCACGGATTGCTTCTAGATAGAGGTCTGACTCTTTCAAGAGAGTAGTGTCATCATCTGATGTTCCACTAGAACCAGTGTCCTCTTTCTGAATAGATGACTCATTTGTCTGTTGAGATTGTTGGAAGGGTATCAGAGCTTTGTTTGCTTCTGTGTGAGTGGTGATTTCTTTTGGACTTAAGGATTCATCTTCAGAGGATGCATCCAAGAATGTCACATAGCACGAACCTTCTAGAAGCAGAGGCTTTGATAGCTCTAGCTTCTATTGGCAGAGGACATCATCATCATCTTTTCTCTGGACTGAACAGTCAGGGAGACAGGAGCCACTGCTGAACTTAATTTTTATGCCTTTGATCCATTGCTTATGCAGATTCTGCATACTTTGTGGTCAATTAGCCAACCCAAATAGAACCATGGTCATTCCATCCAACACCCCGATATTTTCGGCCTCTGAGGTCTCTGTAGGGACATCAACAAGATCATCCACTATCAGAGGATATTCTTCAACTGCACTTCATAACCTACTTTGTTTTCTTCCTCATCATGTCCATCCTCTTTCTCTGGAGGCTCTGTCTCTGCTTCTGTAGAGGCTCTGTAGGAGAAGAACATATATTTTGCCTCTGTGTCTGCTTCTGCTTCTGCTTCTATCTTTGGCTCTGTCTCTGGAGTAAATTCCAAGGGCCTAGTTTGTGTAGACCAAGTTTGTACAAATGTGGAGCAAATAGAAGCCAACTTGCAAGAAACTCCTCAAAGTATGTAGCACATGAGAAGGAGGTAATATTGTTACCTTCAAACCAATGAAAAATATAGACTCCAAAAGGGCCTTATAAGAAATTGATTAGGAAACCTTAAACTTGGATTAGTCCCTTGAGTGTGGTCATCATTGCACCTCTTTTGTTCCCTAGACCCCTTGCATTCCTAAGCTCCACCCTACTTTTCGTGGTGGACCCTATCCCAAAAGAAGGGGATCTCCCTTTCTTTTGACCCGTGTAATAACCCTTTTCATCCTCCAAGATGGGATCAACCACTCTTTCAAAAGTGCCACATTAGTTAAATTTTAACTTCAGTTAAAATATGGACATGATGATTTATGATCTCTTTAAGTATTTTCCATATCCATTGGTGACCCTAGTACAAACTCACCACACGAGGAATTATGAGTAACTAGTGACGTAGATTCGCCACATGAGGCAACATCACTGGCTCACGATACAAATTCACTGCATGAGGCGACATCAATATATTTCTCTATGCAACATTGCCACATGAGGTAATACAAATGATTTGTGGTATAGATTTGTTGTAGAAGGCTACAACAATGTGTGGTTGATCACCCACACCTATTATGGAGTTTGAAAGTATAAATTTTTCATGGGGAGGTAGTACCAATATATTGAAGTTGAATTTTATCACACTTGGTTACTAATTATATTTTGATTTATCAAAATATGACACATATTCCATATTCTAGTAGTATGGGACACTAGAATGTGTAGTATGTTAGTGATGGAGTACTTAAAGTTATTTATGCTTTTTCTCCATGAGCATCTTAAATTTGTAATACTTTTTATTTTAGTGATGATGCTGATTCATGTTTTTTTTAGTAGGAGTGTATTCCATTGAGGACAATTGCTTCTCAATAGGAGAGTATGTTATAGAAAATAGACTTTGCTTAGCATTTTGTAAGTTTTTGGTAGGTTATAAGACTAAGAATGTGATAGGGATAAACTTATATTGTATGACTATGCAATAGATATGATAGAAAATACTATAACAATGATATGATTTTAGATTTATTTATTTATAGATTCTCATTGTCTATTTACCACATGATTGTGACTTGTTATATGTAAGTGTTGCTTATGATACATGTCACATTATGTTTGATAGATAGATGGTAGAAAACTAATATATTTAGTGTTGTGATAAGTATATTATTAGGCAAAATTAGAGGAATTAATAATTTTGAAGAATTATTGAGTATGAATAATCTTAAGTAAATCTA
Source organism: Lygodium microphyllum (assembly GCF_053477565.2). NCBI lineage: Eukaryota > Viridiplantae > Streptophyta > Polypodiopsida > Schizaeales > Lygodiaceae > Lygodium > Lygodium microphyllum. Next base: position 28,962,160 of record NC_141160.1, on the reverse strand, counting down.
CATAGTAAGTATAATGTATAGTAATATGTGTTTACATGATATTATTATTATTAGTTTATTTGTGAATTACAAGTTTAAGCTTCTTTAGTGATAAGTCTAGCTAAATCATTGATATTTAATAGTATTAATTTATTTAATTTAAATTCTTTAGTATAAATAATATTAAAGTATTAAATTTAAGATATGATTTTATTAAAACACGATTTCTTAATGGAACACAGTTTTAGTGAATTTGGAAAACTTTCAAGTCCCATTCTTCATTATTTAGAATATTGAGACTCCAAAAAGACATTTAACTTTCCCAAAGCTATCATGTGACACATCATTGGAAACCTAATGAAAAATGAAATCTCTTGAGCTATTGAACAATAAATTTGGAGCAACGGTGTGAGAGTTATAGCAAAGAAAAGGTTTTGACTATGAGTTCTAAACGCATGGAAAATTCCTAAATTCACTAGTAGTGTGTTATAGAATAATTTGCTATTTTCTTTATATGGTTCAAACTTTCCTAGCTTTCTTTACAAAAGCTAGCAAGATCATGCACAAAATAGGAGAATGGGAGAAAAACTTAGTTATGTTATTTCTCCCTCATTTGGAGTCAAAATTTAGAGCTTTCAGAGTTGTTTTGGGGGTTTTGTCATATTCAGGACGATGGTGATGTCAAAATGTCATTATTCAATGCACACAATTTTCAGGACATGATGGTGATCTCAAAATGTCATGATTCAATGCACACAAATTTCTTCATCAATTGCATTAAGCTAGAGGAAACCTCTTAATTCATAACACTTCTAGTGTGATTCATTTTATATTTTCTTTGGTGTTAGGCATATGTATGATATAAGTGTAAATAGCTATATAATCAATATTCTATATTTTTGAATGGCAAACCATGGCTTTTGTCATGAGAGAGGTTGGACACCATTGTGTATTTTCTCTTATTCTTTTTGAATTTTTCAACTTATTCAGTTCTTTTATACTTCATAACGTTGTTTGTATTTAGTGTTTGAGATGTTAGATTTACCACGTGGTCCGCTTTGCAATAAAAAATTATCAACAAATCATTTGACTCAAGTTGAATTCCATAAAGTGGTCGGATAATTTTAGAAAGTAAGTTGTCAATACATGGGAAGAAACCAACATCACCCACTGCATGGTATGTCTTTAACTTTACTACTCATGTATCATTTTCTATTTATATAATTTGACATTCCAAATCTAACATCAATGGCCCATACTTTCACAACACATTATATGCTCATGGATTATGTTTTTTGGAGAATTTTGTGGGCCTTTGGAAATGTGGAGCACCCAAGGTATGGAGAAGTCTCATTACCAAGCTCATGGTACATATTTCAAGAACACTTGCCATGGAGGTAATTGTATCAAGAGAAGCTACCTCATAGAAATGTTCAATTGGTTTTATAGGTATAACTTCGGTCGTCTATCATATTAGAGAATGCAAAGGCTACCACATTTGCTAAATCTCTCAGGTGGAAAATTTCAAGATGTAACAAAGAGAGGTGGCGAAACACATTTGCAATGAATACATTATGTAGCATGGCGTATGACAAGGAGAAGGGAAGGGTTAAAATAGGCACACATGTGATGAAGGGAGAAGCCCAAGTGGAAGCACGAGCAAGTGGAAGCAAGAGTAGTTAGGCATAGATGCCTTTACCTCCAACAACCTCCCACTTAAAGGTGAATGTGCCTCAAGGGGAATAAGAAAAAAAAAGTGACAAAGTACAATGTGTACATAGAGTACAACAGGATGAGGAATAGAGATCATCTCATCCAATGCCCATCAACTTCCTAAGGAAGCTAAAACACTCTACTGAGAGACTTTTCGTGAGCAGATCTACAGGATTTTGGTTAGTTGAGATCTTGACAAGATCAATAGACTTGTCCTCAATGACCTCTTTGATAAAGTGGCACCGCACCTCAATGTGCTTCGTCTTCGCATGGAAGACCGGATTCTTAGCTAATTGGATAGCACTCATAGAATCTGAATGCGGTGTAGGAACCACGTTAGCCATACCAAGGTCCGCACAGCCCAACCACAGAGCCTCCTTGCAAGCCTCAGAGTGGCTACAATATACTCGGCCTCTGTAGTAGAGATTGCTGTGCATTTCTACAACCTCTTGGACATCCAAGAAACAACATCCCCAACAAAGGTAAACACATAGCCAGACGTGGATTTTCTATTGTTTGCATGTCTTGCATAATCAAAGTTAGTGTACCCCATGACTCCTGTATCCTGGCCACCATAACATATGTACATATTTGTTGTGCTCTTCAGGTATCTCATGATACTCTTGATGGCATCCAAATGCCGCATGCCTAATGTAGCCATATAGTGTGCCACAACTCCCACTGCAAAAGCTATGTCAAGACGAGTGGCTATCATGGCATACATCAAACTGTCCACTGCGGATGCATAAGAGATCTTGGTCATCTCGTCCTTCTAATCATCAAGCTGCAAATAATCAACCTAGCTCACCTTCACATGAGAAGGCAAAGGACAACCAATAGGCTTAACATCCTGCATATGAAACCACTCTCAAGGACCTTCTGGATATAGTCCTTTTGCATTCCCTAGGTGCCTGCTTAAGGCCATAAAGGCTCTTTCTCAATCTGCACACTAGGTGTTCCTTGCCTTTTTCCTCAAAGCGCTTAGGCTGTTGCATATAAATCTCCTCATGCAAGTCCCCATGATGCCAAGTCATTCCCCAAATAAGCATATCCATTCATACTACGATAGGAGTGGAACCACTCTCTATGAGGGGTCACATGGAAGGAAGCCCTTGAATCCATCAACCAACACTGAGTAAAACGAGTCAAGGCATCAAACAGTTGTGACTCATCTAAAGAAGAAATGACAAATATGTAATCATCATTAGAGTTAGGTTGCTACACTACATTAATCTCTTCAATCTTAACACTAGACTTAGCAGGGACAATGTTGTGATCATCACACTTGTCATGTGCTTCCCTTTTGCCCTTTTCTTTGTGCTTGTCATTGCGCATTTTATGGCACTATGGCCTAATATGTCATGCTTTCCTACAATAATGGCATGTCAAATTGGACTTACATCCACGAGACTTAGAATGAGACTTCTACAAGTCTCTATCATGGCAGTTATTCCTGCTCTTACCGTCATGGCAACCCCCCCAAACAGTCAAAACATGAGAAGTACGAGAAGCATCCACATTCTTCCTATTGATATCCTCTGTTAGGAGTCAATTTCAGCCCATTCTCGAGCATATTTGCACACATACCAGTATGGAATGTGTCCCAAAACTCCAGCAGTGTGATTAATAAGAACAAAGGTGGAAGATTGTCCTTAAAGTCAATACCCTGCGATGGATAGTTGGCCAATGATAGCATGAAACTCGCTCAGATGCTGAGAAACACTAATACATTCCTTCATATGAAGGTCCATAAGTTGTTTTAGCCAATACATCTGAGAAGCAAGGCTCTGCTTATCATAGAGATTACAAATTTTCTACCAAAGATCCCATGCAAATTGCCCATCTGTGACAACATTATAATAAACCTACTTGTTGAGGGACAGGATAATCGTGGACCTGCAAAGCTCATCTAAGTCATCCCATACATCCTAATTGTGACCTTCAGGCTTAATGCTTTTACATTTGATCCGGTCTAGTCTGAGATTTTTTCACCAAAACCTGCCAAATTTGGGTCTTCTAAAAGCAATAATTGTTGCCATCCAACTTTTCATTGTTGAAGATGTCACTGTCATTTGAATGGCAAGCTATACTACAGGAAAGAGCACATTACATATCAAATAGGTTATTCTAATACCTATAGACAGCCCTAAAACCAGTGCTAAAACAAGCTAAAAACAAGAGGTATACATACCAAATAATGAGCTATCCACAAACTATGACCAAAAGAGTATCAAATGGAGGAGATTGCTCTCAAAAATAGTACAATAGCCTATAATTACAGCATGTTGAAAATGAGGTACAGCATACTCAAGCTCACTATAAATAAAATCTAAAGCTCAATGTAACATCCAAGTTTCAAGTAAGTGGCTCCCACTTGAACAAAAGTCAAATGCTAGATAAGAGAACAAAGCTCAAATCCTCATGTGAGTGGCATCCAAGCATCCAAGATACATCAAGTACATAGTTGGGAGCATAAGATCCAATAAAAGCTTTAGGCCCGTAAGGTCATAGACCTCTAAATGTTTACCACAGCACAGAGGAGCAGGAAAATGGAGCAGAGGAGCGGGAAAATGGAAAAAGGAGATAACCAAAAGAGCACAGGACAAAGGAAGGAAAAGGCATCCCGGATGGAAGTCAAACCCTAAAAATTTTGAATGACAACCTCTCGAGAAGGGCTCAATGTCGCCTCGAGAAAAGAAAAGAGTAAAAGCGCACCATTAATTGTGAAAGCACGCCTGAATCCTTGTAAAAGAGTGCCAGGCTCACTCCTGTGAAAATTATATGCACTAATTGGGAATGGGATAAGTTAGAACAGTGGGAAATAGGAAAAGAGGGCCTAGGCTAATGGCTGACCATGTAAAAAGTGGGGATGACCGCCCAAAAAGTAGGGCATGTATATAAAGTTCAAAGGTGAATGAGAAGATCATTCTTGTGTGTGGCCAAAGCTTCTTCTTCTTCTTCTCTTGTTTCTTGCCTTCTTGCTTGTGCTTGAGTGATGGATTGAGAGAGTGTGAGGGAGTGAGTGTGTGAGAGTGAGGGATCGTGGAGAAGAAGCTCCCCATCTTCTCTCTTCATCTTCTCTTCTTCTCTACTCTTCTCTTTTCTCGCGTGGCTATGGAGGATGGAGCTTGACGGAGAGAGCTTGAGGTTGCTTGAGCTTGCCGCAAGGATCGTGGAGCTACCAGAGTGCAAGAGAGAGGAGGGAACTCGATCGAGCATCAAGGTAAACTCACTACACCCGTAAGGTAGGCATTGCACGTCAACTATGTGAGAGCTAGCCATGGCCACTCGGCTTGAAACTCTTGATCAATAAGCGGTCCGTAGGTCTCACGGTAGAGCTCCGTAGCTCCCCTTCATTTTGGTTCTGTTGCGGAGACCGACGGAATCGAGCCTCGAGCGCCGCGCGCATCGAATCAAGCATAGAAGTAGGGTTTGCAGCCCAAACTGGTGCTCGAGATAATTAGGAGGTTTTAATCCTTGGAGCAAGTAAGTATTTTGATTTGTTGTTGAATATTAGAGTAGGACCATCCATCTCCATCTCTGTTTTTGATTTTTGTTGCATTAGGTTAAGATTAGGATAGGAAAAAGAAGGAAAACAGAAAGGGCTCTGCTGCTGCTAGAAACAGGGAAATAGGGGCACAAATTCTAGAGTGCTGTTCGATTCGAGCACCACAGTGATTCCAGATATGTCTGGAATTTCCTTGTAGTGTTTTGGACCTATCTAGAAGGCACTGGCTGATTCCATGGAGTAGGCGCTGAGCTTGAGTCATCGCACGCAACCCGCGGGCTATCGTCTGCGCAGTTGGACCAAGTTGTCTGGGTCTGATTCCCAGAATTAGACCACCCGATTTCTGGAGTCGAACCGTCCGATTGTAAGAATCTGACCACCTTGTCCGATTTTCACAATCGGATCACCCTATCCAATTTTCAAAATCGGACAACCTTGTCCGAGTCTCAAAATTGGACCAGCCCGTCCGATTCCCATAATCGGACAGTCCAATTCTAAGAATCGGACCACTTCACCAGAACTTAAAATAGAGGGTTTTTGAACCTGCCTGACAATCGTGGCCACCCTGTTCGCATCTCTAACCCCCCTTGGAAACCCAATTCAGCCCTTAGAAGCCAGAGAACAAACAGGATAACCAAGGATTCGCCCCAAATAGCCAGACACTGAGCGGACCAAATTTAGAACTTGACTTGACTTTTGGTAACCAACCAACCAACCCTGAAGCAGAATAAAGAACGCAGCATGGACTTTCAGTAAGACCTTAGATCAGCCAAAACCTGCGCTTAGAGCCATATCAAGCTACGAACGTGAGGGGAAGAGTGGAGTTTGCATTGAGCATTTCCTGCATCCGCACCTCACTTTTGATTTTATCACCAAAGGTGCACTACAAGAAAAGAAAAAGCATGTTTTCACACTGAGCACTAGAAAGCACGAAGCACAACTTGTGAATAAGATTGACAACTGCTTTTAATAACAAGGAACTCATCAGGAGATATAATAACATCAAGGAACCCACTATTAGGAGAAGATCCCAAAACATAGTTGGGTGCCTGAGAGCCCCATCAGTAGGACCTTAAGAGGACACGATGATCTAGAAGGCGACAACATAGAGGATCGGACACTGCCAGAGCTACTCAAATTGATCGACGACCTTGTGGAGTTGGAAGTGGGAGCAATGTCAAGATTACGAGGCGGACAAGGAGAGCAAGGAGAGGACCGACTGACTTGAGAGAATTCCCTATCTTAGTGCAGGAGTGAGTCAATGAGTATGACTTGTTGACTAGGATGGTAGTTCAGGGCAGACCAGTAGAGGAAGTGGTAGCAAGCCTAGAAGAGGAAAGAAAGGCAATTAGAAAGGTGCTAGAGAGCATAATTACATATAACCACGAGCAAAAGGCTAGGAAACTCCAACAAGATGTAGACATGTACGAGGCCCGGTGTGTGCTAGCCTTGGCTGATGTAGCCAAAGCAGGGCCAAATGCAGAGAGAGACGAGCAGCAAAGGCTGACTTATCATTGAGTGAGCTCGTAGCCAAGCGGCTCATGGACAATACGTCACCTGAGCAGAGTGCAACATCCTTAGCCACCTCATTACTCTCGGGATTAGGGGTCACGCAAGGGGCAATCTAGAATCCCTATTGTAGCAAAGCCACTAGACAAGTATGAACCTATCAATGACCCATATAGCTTTGTGGAGCAATTTGAACAAGTTTGCGAAGAAAACGGTCTCATGGACCTTGCACAACGCTCTCAAGCTTTCGGTCTGTGCTTAAGTGATAAGGGGAGAATTTGGTACACTAATCTAGATACAGTTGAGCGCACGAATATTGCCCATCTTAAGGACCTCTTTATCAAGAGATTTTTTGAGGCAGGGTACTCTGACAATCTCATCATCTGGTTGATGAATGTCAGTCAGAGGGAAAAGGAAGACGTAAGGGACTATGTTACTCATGTGCGTAGCCTCTTCAAGAGGATCCCTGCAAATGAGCGACCTAACAAGAAGGCTGTGTCTACCGTATTTATAAATGGAATTCGAAGCGAGGAGCTCTACAAGGCTTTGGCTAGTAACTCCACACCGAGACGTGTTAGCTAGAATCTTTGAAGAGGCAATAAGGGTGGATGATCAGCTTAGGGAGCGAAGCATGAGGAACAATAGTCGGGACAGTACAAGTCAGAGAGCTCCAGAGCGGTCAACAATTTTAGGAGAGAGAGAGAACTCTAGCATACATGATAAGGGAAAGCGTGTTGACCAAGGCCAAGAGCTAGTTGAGGTGAGAATGGAGCTTGCACGATTGCAAGACCAAATGAGGAAACCTATGCAGTCGCATGTGCAATGTATACACTGTGGTGGTAACCACCTCCCAGCCGAGTGCCAAGATCCTAGATCTAGGGCGTGCTCAAACTGTGGTAGGTTCGGTCATGATGCATTACATTTCAGACTCCCAAGGAGATTCCCATATGCACAGCAATACAACCCTCCATACTTAGGCAACAAGCCACCTAAGCTCTTTGGCAGGGGAGCCTAGTTGGCGCTTCCAGCACCAAACAACGGGCTAGAGATGAACCCAACAGACATACCCAAATTACCATGGCCCTATGTAACCCATCCACCGAGTGACGCTCCTGTTCACTATATGGAAGAACATAGTGAAGAGGAGACCTACGTGAACCCATACATATCCTATCATGAGGAAGGCAATCCAATCCTGATGGACTACTGACTAATACCGGTGATGGCGCTAGGTAGAGGAAGAGGCAGAGGCTTTAGAGGACCAGGCCAAGATCCAATCTCATGTTGGACTTGCGGTCATCCATGCCATATTTCATCACGTTGCTCGGAAAGGGAACAAGCAAACAAGGACAAAGCTGACCTTCGATGTAGCAAGTGTGGAATCACACACCTATTTCCTGACTGTCCTAGACAGAAGCCATCAACTAGTTGTGTCAACATGCCCTCAATACCCTTGGGGCTGTTTGGTGTGGATACCTTTGATAGTGAGAATACGCCCATCCTACTACATGTCATGATGCGAGCACAGACAAAACAGGCAGGCATCTCATTGCCTGGGCCAAGTAACTTGGATGCAGGCTCATTGGGAAAGAAAAGCCGGAGGAGAAGGAGAAAGAGAATAGACACAAAGATTACCCTTAAGACTGAGGAAGCTACAATGCTAGTGACAAGAAAGAGGGTCATTGATGCAGAGGCAGAGACCTTAGCTCCTAAGACAACAAAACTAGGGAGTGCCAAGGTAGGGGAATACCCCCACCCCAAATGGCAACTTGAGGCTATAGCCAAAGTCAAAGAGTGGGTCAAGGATGCCCAGGAACACCTTAAGGATGTAGAGCCCATACTGGAAGACCAAATTGAAGATCTCTCTAGTGTGAGTACACCCGTTTCACCCTCACGACCTCAATCGGGGAACGCACCCACACCACATGAGATGCCATAGATGCAAGACCAGGAAGAAGCATGTCAGCAAGCTAACCACGACATATGGCCAAAGAGTACTGACCAAGGAGGAAGGCAACCACCCAGCAACCTCCTCACCACTTTAGTAACCACACTAGTAACTTTGAGCCAAAGAGTACTGACCAAGGAGGAAGGCAACCACCCAGCACCCTTCCTTATGGCAAGAATTAAAGCACTGGGTGGAGGGAAAAGAGGAGCACACTGCCGCTGACTTGCAAGAGCAGGAGGCAGTCATGCAGATTCCAAGCCTACTAATGCTACACTCAGTTCCAAGGTCACTGCACGTCAATGCTTTCTAGGAAGGCACTGAGATGCATGTAGTCTTAGCTATCTTAGCCTTGGGGGATATAACACGAAAAGGAATCATAGACATAGGCGCCAGTGTCAATGTCTTGAGCCACGCAATTCTACAGGCCTGGGAAAACCCACCTGTGGAAACGGCTAGGTTCAATGTCACATTGGCCAATGGAATGAAGGTCAGACCATTCGGGGTCCTAAAGAACTGGTCAGTGAAGGTTACAGGGGTGCAGTTTTCCGTGAACTTCATTTTCATGAAGGGAGTGGACTATGACATACTGCTAGGTCGACCCTGGATGAGGAACGCTCGAGTTATTGAAGATTGGGGTAACAATCTCATCTTCTTGGGGAATAGAACAAAAGCGATAAGGGTTGAGATGGATACCTGGAAGACTACCCCAACCGACCTTGATGCTATCTCAACCATGCTAAAAGGTGATGCACAGGCAAGCAAACCCTATGGGTCATTGACCAAGTACATCCCTTGCCCTAAGGACGAGATGCACGTCTTGGCAACCATTGACCTACCGTTCTCAAATGAGGAAGAGCTATATAGGCAAGCTGCTAAATCCCCAAGGATGCCAGCAAGGGAGCTTATCGTGCCACTCAGTATGATGACACACGTAACCCAGGAAAACTGGTCTCATTCCATATCCCCACCAACAAGCTCGAGCTTCAAGAAATCATAGAGTACCTGACCGATAAACTGAAGGGCAACATGGCTGCCAATCTAAAACCCCTAAGTGATCTTTTGGCTAAGCCTGAGTGGAAACAGACCAAAATTCACGATCTGAACCTATTATACAATTGGGCTTTAGTCACTGACGAAAAGGAGATTGGAGAGGAAAGCCTGGGGGATGAAGAGCAGTCACAGGGGCAAGACTTTGATAATGAGGAGTACGAGGACTGCCGTTCTATTGGAGACGAGAGTGAAGAAGAGTTAGACACGATATAATATGACACTGAAGGGAGAACGATCAAACAGATCAAGGCAAACTCTAGGCCTAGAAGGGAAAGGGCAGGCTGGAATGAAAGAGGAGTCATGCGGATGGAGTATGATAGATCCTGGTTGGAGCACATAGGAGCCATGGATTACAAGCAAGCAGGAGTGGCGCAACCATTGGTAGTTCCAGTGCTTAAGACGAATACACCTACTGAATTACGACCCCCTGGTGAAACTCCTTCCTCAAGCGAGGGATGTGAGTTTAACTCGAAGTCAGAAGTCAATACGGATAGTGATCCCAAAATACCCCAACCCTCTAAGGTCAGATGCACCAAAGGGGACTTGCAAGTCCACCTAAGGCGTTGACGGCTAAAGGAGGAGGCCAGGAAGCGAACTAAGGACTCAGAAGCAGAGAGGCAAAAGAAGCCACAGGATCTCCCCAAATGCTTCACAAAGTTTAAGAAGTGTGATAGAGTGGTGATTCTGCTAGGAGCAAAGAGACAAGGGCAAACCAGTGAGCCAATTGAGGGACCCGCCAAGGTCGAGGAAGTCAACTTGGCAGGGGAAGGCAAGAAGCCTCGACCTGTGTTCGTTGCTGACGACTTGACCAAGGATGAGGAGGCTAAACTTGTTGCTCTCCTACAAGAGTATGTCGACATGTTTGCCTGGTCCTTGGAGGAACTTAAAGGAGTCGATCCTAGGGTTGTGACCCATAATATCCCAACGGTTCGAGATGCAGTGTCAACAAAGCAATGACCTTACCCTATGAATCCCAAGCATGCCTATGCAGTGAAGGAGGAAATCGATAAGCTCCTAAAGGCGAGATTTATATATGAGATTGAGCACACAGATTGGGTATCACCTATAGTGATCGTTATGAAAAAGAATGGTAAAATTTGAGTGTGCGTGAATTACAAGAAAGTTAATGCCGCTACGAAGAGGAACAACTACCCCTTACTGTATACCGAGCACATTCTAGAGAGGGTAGCAGGCAAAGAAGCCTATAGCTTCTTGGATGGCTTCTCTGGCTATAATCAAGTGCAAGTGCACCCTGACGATAGGCACAAGACTACCTTCACCTCGAGTGGGGTGTATTCGCCTACATCGTTATGCCCTTTGGGCTAATGAATGCGCCTGCGACCTTTCAACGTTTAATGTGCACCATCTTCAAGGATATGCTTAGATGTGAGCTAGAGGTGTTCATAGATGACTTATGCATACACCCTAGTTGGGCTGAACACTTAGAAAAGTTGAGAGTTGTCTTTGAACGGTGTCGGCTATACAACCTCTCGTTGAACCCCTTAAAGTGTCAGTTCTAGGTGAAGCACGGATGTATCCTAGGGCACGTAGTGTCAAGGAACGGCATTGCCACTAACTTCTCAAAAGTCAGGGTCATTGTCGACCTATCACCACCCATTAACTACAAAGACGTTTAGTGTTTCTTAGGCCATATGGGATACTATCGACGCTTTGTACTGAATTACGCACTGATTGCTAGACCATTGTACAAGCTATTGATCGTATTCGAGTGGACTGAGGAATGCCAGTGTGCATATGAAGAGTTGAAGAAGGCTCTCACCACTGCACCAATCTTACGAACCCCAAACTGGAGTATAACGTTTCATGTACACATAGATGCCTCGAAGTATGCTATTGGAGCTATTCTATGCTAGCCTGGTGAGCATAACCAAGATTACCCCGTGAGTTTTGCCAGCAAGTAGCTCACTGAAACAGAGATGAACTATTCCACTACAAAAAGGGAAGGGTTAGCCATGGTGTTTACTGTAAAGAAATTTAGGCATTATCTGTTGGCCACCCCCTTCGTCTTTTTCGTTGACCATCAAGCCTTGCTTTATCTCGTGAACAAGCCATGCGCTACAGGTTGCATAGCTAGATGGTTACTTCTCTTGTTGGAATTCGATTTCTCTGTGGTTATACGTAAGGGAAAGCAATACTACATGGCTGATCACATGTCCTGCATACCCACACGAGAAGCTACTGGACAAGGCATACCTGATGACCTACTGAACGCTCATCTCTTTGGCCTGTCTAGCAAAAGAGACTTGTTTAGAGCCGATCTGATGCCATATTGGGACGATGATGTAGTTCAAGTGCTAGAGAACGGTCTACCTAAGAGACCTATTGAGAAGCCAGACTAAGGAGACATATCTTAAAGATCCAGCCATACCAATTGATCGCCGGCCAACTCTATAGGCTAGAACAAGACAGTTTGTTGCGTAGATGTGTGTGTGAGCACAAGATGCATGATGTATTGAGAGAAGCACATGGTGGAATAGCTAGAGGACACTTTAGTGGGGATACAACAGCCTGTAAGGTGCTACAATCCCAACTATGGTGGCCCACCCTATTCCGTGATGCTACTAAATTTATAAAACACTGCGATGAGTGCCAGAGGACTAAGGTGCATGTGTGCAAGGATAAGATGGAGTTGACCCTCGTAATAGCACGATAGCCCTTCGAGAAATGGGGCCTTGACTTCATTGGACCTATCAGTCCTGCGGCACAGTACTCCCAGGCATGCTATATCATTGTGGCAACTGATTACCTGACGAAGTGGGCACATGCAAGAGCCTCTAGGAAGAACGTCGCTAGAACCACTGCGAAGTTCTTGTGGGAGCAGGTCCTTTCACGTTTTGGTTGTCTGATTAAACTAGTAAGTGATTAGGGCATGCACTTCATTAATGAAGTGATATCCCACCTGCTCTTGACCTTCCTAATCATTCATAGAAGGTCCTCGCCCTACTACCCTCAAGCAAATGGCCAAGCAGAATCCACGAATAAAATCCTAGTCAATGTGCTTACGAAGGTGGTATCCACATCACGAAGTGACTGGGATAACAAATTAATGGCGGGCTTGTGGGCCTATCATACAGCTTATAAGACGGATGTAGGACAGACGCCGTTAAGGGTAGCTTATGGAACGGAGGCCATTCTACCCTTAGAGTTCTTTGTCCCTAGCTTAAGGATAGCAGCCTAGGAGCGTTGGGAGGGAAGAGAGGCTTGGACCAACCGCTTAGTGGAGTTAGAGCATCTCACGGAGACTCGACTCTTAGCCACCCACGCTCTGACTTGTGAGAAGGCACGAAGAAAGATGTGATTTGACAAGCATGTCAAACAATGCAACTTTGATAAGGGGGACCTCCTTCTACTATATTTTGTGAAGGGTCACAAACAAAAAATTAAATTTCGAGGACTAGGACCTTTCCGAGTACGTACAATTAGTAGAACAAGCAATGTTGAATTGGAGACGCTCGAAGGTAAAGGAATAGGCTTTTTCAATGGCAGTTGCATGAAAAAGTACTATCCTCCTTCCCATCCGTTGCATGAGCCACCTATGATGGAAGCCCTTGTCAACGTTTGCATGGCCACTATTATCGAACTGACAGATCAAGATGAAGAAGCAATGGCACTCGTCTACCTACGAATCACGATCACCGCAAAACGGACGTATTCTTTTGATGCCTTGATCGATGAAGGTGCCGACTATAATATCTTGACGCATGACCATTGGATACGCATTGATCAACCTAAATTATAGCCCACAAATGCTAAACTCAGCCCATTTGGGGGCAACACGTACTCACTCTTAGGAAAATGCAAAATGGTTGTCTCTATTGAGTTTGAAAGTATATCAGTCTTCTTCTATGTGTTGCCAAACACTAAAGAGGCTGGTAACAAGTCACTACTAGGTCACACTTTTAAAAAGCAAACAAACTGCAATGTGGACTATAACCTAGATCGCATCCATCTTGCTATAGGCAATGTGTGCATAGTGACTACTTTCAGCAAGGGTTACCTTGATCCTTCTACAATTGCAAAGCCACCGATAGAGACCCCTACGACCACGCCTATGACCAAGCCTAGGGAGAAGGGCTGTGATATCTCACCCCATGCTCAAACTGCTAGAACCAAGCCCACCAAGGCCATTCACAAGGCCAAGGAGTCCACGTTCATGTGGGTGCCAAAACGACAAGGGCCACCTCCTTGTAAACCGCAGAACCATGCTTTTGAACGCAAAAACTATCAGTCACAGCCTAAGAGGTAGCTCAGACACTATCGACATAGGCACACGACCATGCCGCGATGGATCCCCAAAGATCTCTTGTGAGCACAAGGATACTATGAGGGCAACTGATGCCAGGAGGCATATTTTACGGTGGATTCCGTGCCACGGTGGATTCCGTGAGGTTTTACAGTGGATTCCGTAAACTTTGATGACCGGGGCTCATACACAAAGTGGATTCTTTGTGTGAGAAGTTGATAGGGACGCCTATCCTTTTCAGGTGTTTCATTAATTTAGTGTGTACATGGGTGATTCCATAGCGGGTGATTCTACAAAATGCATATTAAATTAATAAACGTTTATGAGTTTAGAGTGCGCACTCGTAATAAATTAAGGTTAGGATTGATTTCTAACCAATTGATTTATTTATGTAGCTGAAGACTGCTAGGTATTCACTTTTGTCGGTTTAATTGTATTATTTTACTAACGATTGTGAATGTTTCAGTTGATGTGTAGAGATAGCAGCAGTGGCGGAGGAAAGCATTGGAGGATAGCGAGTATTCGATTTATTGACTATATTTTGATGGGCACATACCTTAGGCATGAGACCTATATTTTGTCATGCCTATTTAATGAGGCGTTGGATATTTATTATTATTTTGTATACGCATGGGCGCACGATTATGTTATTTCTACTTGGACATTGTATTGGGCATGCTAGATTCTTTGGGCACCGTCCGTTAGCTTTATTCCTATTTTGTGTTAAAGCAAACTCGAAAGCTAAAAGCTTGCTATTTTGTAATTTGGGCTATTGTTTGAGCTTGAAGATGAATAATACATAAAATACATGCTTTGTGGAGCGCTCACACAAGGCATGGGGGGAGATTGCACCCAATTGGTTTCTTGTTCATGCCGTTCATGCTTTTTACCTTGTAATTTGTACAAAAAGTAAAGTTCTATTGTTCTTGGGGACCTTTCGACATTCACTACGCGAGCGTACAGCTTTCGATCTGCGCACCAGTGGTATCAGAGCGAAGCTGAGATCAAGAGCTTCCAATTGCTACCCATCTTGTGCAAAGGCAGAGCTCCTGGAACGATCGGGCTCTACGGTCAATCTCGTCGCGAACGGTCGATACAGGCAGATTCCTGGCAATTAAGAACCCCTGTTTCCATCATCAGACTGCGAAGGACCGGTCTGCAGAGGCGGAGGACCACTCCCATCTCTCCTACATCAAGTCGTCAAGAACAGAGATAAGCTCTCTCTTAATCCCAAAAGTTTAAAAGCTAATCAAGCTTTAAAAGCTTAAGAAGCTTAGCTTAAGCTTAAAGAAGCTTTAAGCTTCTCAAATTTTTCGCGAGGTCTCAAAAGACGTCAGTGAAAATTCCGCCACGTGGAAAAACGGCCCCCCCCCACGATTTCGCCGTGCTTCACAGATTAAGCTCCTAAGCTTAATCACTTAAGCTTTTAATCAGCTAAGTCATCTTAAATCTCCAAGTCATACACAACCAATCAGATTCTGCAAGTTTTTCAAGTCAAGTTCTGCAAGTTCCATAAAGCAAGCAAGTTGCAAGTCTACAAACACATTAGTCTGGTACTCTGCAAGTCAGACAAGTCAACTGGAGTCAAAACTGACTTCTGTTCAAAACTCATAGAAGGGCTGTTTCTGCGCAGAAACTCCGAACTGCAAAGTTGTTCATTGGAAGGTACTCTACGCATACGCAGGTTTGCTGAAGCATTTTTCAAAGATTGTGAAAGCCACACTCAAAAATATATAAGCCTTGGGTTCCCGAACTTGAGCTACGCTCATCCCGCTAACTTGATTTTGAGAGTGAGAGGTCTTTTGAGTTTTGCAGGATGACAGAATCACATATGGATGATTTAATGGTTGAAGGTGACCTACCTGAACCTACGATGGAGCAAAAGCTGGACTTAATTATGATGCAATTGGATGAAGAACAATGGGCTAGGCAAGCATTGCAAGTTCAATTGGCAAATTTACAAAGATCGTCTACCGATAAAGAGGAACCTCAATCTGAAGATCTTATCCAACGTACCATCGACGCGACTCTCGAAGCTCAAACTATCCGCAAGGAATCAAAGATAAGTAAAAGAAATTTCAAATTTCATACTTTCAATGGCACTCGAGAGGGAAAAACTGTTATTGCATTCATTAGTCAGTTTGACGACTACTTTCATGAGGAAACCTATGCAGAAAAAGATAAAATCAAGTGTGTCACTAATCATTTAGTGGATAGAGCATCTCTTTGGTGGACAGTGATTCGCAAGAGTATAGATTGTCCCACTACCTGGGAGAATTTCAAGAAGAAGTTTATGCAGAATTTCCTTCCTCCACAATTTCATGAGAAAGCCATAAAGCAATGGGATCTTCTTCAGCAACGGGATTGTGAGCCTATTCCTCAGTACACAGAGTGTTTTTGGAATGCATTACTCCAGTTACGCATGCTTGAAGACGTACCTGAAGTGACACACAAGCGCAAGTATATGTCTGGACTCCTTGGGCATTACTACGCTGAAGTTAACATGTTCAAGCCTGCAACTCTTGAAGACGCAATTTCACTAGCTCACGACACTGAAGACAAACTGCGAGGTAGAGACAGACGTCCACAGTAATTCCAAGCCAATGGTAACTATGGATCTAAACAATTCAACTCAAATTTTAGAAGATTTAATCAAGGTCGTTTCACTTCATCATCTTTCTGTAAAAATTGGGCAAAACCACCTACTTTACCATCCAATACCAATCAAAACCCAAAGCCTATTCCACAGCCAAATCCTAATGTCCCTAGACTTCCTGCCATTGCAAACAATGTAACCAAAGCCAAACCTATAGTATGCTATAAATGCCACCAGCCTGGACATCTAGCAGCAAATTGCCATTCGAAGAAGCCACCTGCCCATATTAACTACCTTGGAGCAATGGAAGATGAAGAACATGAAGATATGCCTGATTTCACGAAAGATGAGGACGACACTACTACTCCTTCAAATACTTTACCATGTATTCCAACTCCACATTCTTTATTGACTATGAAATGTTTAGTGCATGGAAAGGAAAAGATTATTTTGCATGATGATGGTAGTACTCATGATTTTATTTCAGCAAAGCTAGTAAAAGAATTGAAATTACAGACTGTACCTACGTATTATCGCATTAAAGCATCATTCTTAGGCACTAGGTATAATGGTACACAGGAAGTGCATGACTTAGAAATTCAAATTGGTCAATACACTGAAAGAAGAAATTTTCTAGTTGTTCCATTACAGTCGAGTGACATTATTTTAGGTATGCCTTGGCGTCATCAGCATAATCCAGATATAGATTATTCCATACATTCAATAATATTAATTTTCAAGGAAAACATATTACATTGTATGGTATGCATGCATCTAATGCTTTTCCATTGCTTTCGCATACTCAAGCTAAACGTGCATTACGCAAAAGTAGTAAATCTTATCTCATTTGGGTGAATGAACTGCAAGTGAAAGAAAATCATATGCACCCTAGGCATAAAGAATTTCTTGCACATTTTAAAGACTGTTTTGCCGAAGATCTACCACCTAGATTACCTCCTTCACGTCCAGAAGGCCATAAAATAGATTTGATTACTGGTACACAACCACCTTGTAAAGCACCATATAGGCATAACCAGATAGAGCAAAAAGAAATTCAAAGTCAAGTTGAGGAATTACTAAATAGAGGATTGATTAGACCTAGTAGTTTTCCATTTGGTGCACATGTTCTGTTAGTCAAGAAAAAAAATAATACCTATCGTATGTGCATTGACTATCGAGCTTTAAATAAGATCACTGTAAAGAATAGGTATCCAATTCCTAGAGTTGATGACCTTATGGATAAACTGCAAGGATCTACTATATTTAGTAAAATAGACCTTAAATCTGGTTATCATCAGGTGAGACTAGATAAGTTAGACATATTCAAGACTGCATTTAGGACACAGTTTGGTCATTATGAATTTTTAGTGATGCCATTTGGATTGACTAATGCATCTGCTACATTTAATAGAATGATGAATCGTATATTTTTGAAATATCAGTATTGTGTAATTTTCTTCTTTGATGATATTTTGGTGTTTAGTCAAAATGAGAAAGAACATTATGAGCATTTGTCATTGGTTTTTCAGTTATTAAAAGATAATCAACTGTATGCAAATCCGAAAAAGAGTGAATTCTTTAATATAGAAATTGAGTATTTAGGTCATATTGTATCATCTTATGGAATTAAAGTTGACCCTAAGAAAATAGATGCAATATTGAATTGGCCTGTACCTAAAAATGTGCATGAGTTACGATCATTCCTTGGTCTTGCTAGTTTCTATAGGAAGTTTGTACGTAATTTTTCATTACTTGTTTTACCATTAACCAAACTTTTGAAGAAAGGTATTGTCTATCATTGGTCCTATAATCAATAGAAATCCTTTGACTTATTGAAACATGCATTAACCCATGCCCCTGTCCTACAGTTGCCTGATTTTAATAGACCATTCTTTCTAGTAGTGACTGATGCTAGTGGATCAGGAATAGGAGCTGTACTTATGCAGGATAATCATCCCATAGCCTATTCTAGTTGTAAGCTGAAACCCTCTGAACTGAAATATTCCACATATGACAAAGAATTATTAGCTGTTGTACAAGCATTAAGACAGTGGAAACACTACTTAATGGGTTCATAATTTATGATTAAGACCAATCAGCAAAGTATTAGACATTTACTTAGCCAACCTCAAATATCTGACTGACATATCAAATGGGCATCCTTTATTCAGATTTTTCATCCTATCTTTCAATATCAACCCGGAAAAGAAAATGTAGTGGCTGATGCATTAAGTCGAAGACCTGCCATTCATAATATCTATGTTATATCTTTTGATTCTTTGATTGCTATGAAAGATACTTATCATCAGGATATTACTTTTCATGCTGATTGGAATAAATTAGTTCAAAATAACTTGATTCCTATTGATTCATTATCTTATAATGATGGATTTATGTTTTATGAAAAGAGATTGTGTGTTACAGTTCCATTCCGATCTTTTATTTTGAATGAGATTCATTGTCCCCCATATCAAGGTCATAGAGGTATCATATCTACCTTACGTACATTAACTGAAGATTTTTATTGGCCGCATATGGACACTGATGTATCTAACTTTGTTTCTGAATGTTTGATTTGTCAAAGAGTTAAGAGACATCATGGTAAACAATATGGATTACTTATGCCTTTATCTATTCCATCTAGACCTTGGGAACAAATTTCTATGGATTTTATTACTGGTTTACCTAATACTAAATCTAACCATGATATAATTTGGACAGTAGTAGATAGGTTTAGTAAACAAGCATATTTCATTCCATGTAAGAAAACTTTAACAGCATCGCAGGCAGCACAGTTGTTTTTGAAAACTGTTTTCACTAACCATGGATTACCAAAAGTTATTATTTCTGATCGTGATTCTAGATTTTGTAACAACTTTTGGATTACTCTGTTTGCTAACCTAGGCACAAATATTGATTTCTCATCTGCATTTCATCCTGAAACTAATGGACAAACAGAAGCCACTAATAGCACTATTCTAGATCTTTTACGTGCTTATACTATTTCTAAACCTCAGACATGGGATACACATTTGCATTTATTACAGTTTGCATATAACAATAGACCACACACATCTACAAAGAAAGCACCATTTGAAGTGATTTATGGTTATAGATTATCTACACTTGTTGCATCTTTGTCAAATAGAATTCAGAGTGCTGATGATATTGCTAGTATGCATAACACTATTTTTGATGAGGTTAAAGACATGATTGCCAAAGCCCAGCAATCATATATCAAACAAGCCAATAAGAAAAGACAAGTAATGAATTTCAAAGTTGATGACTATGTTTGGTTGAGAATAGAAAAACGTAGATTACAAAGTGTAGATAGACACCCAGTTGTAAAATTAGCCCCTAGATTTTATGGACCATTTAAGATCATTCATAAAATTAATGACAATGCATTCAAGCTAGAATTACCACTTCATTGGAAAATTCACAACACATTTCATATTAGTTTATTAAGACCATTTAGAGGCCAATTACATGTACACCCTGTTTATGAAAACCCACCTTTGTTAGAGGAAGAGACTGAAATACTTGAACCTGAAGCTATCATAGACACTGACTTTTTGACCACTAGAACTGGCCGAAGATATTCTAGATATCTAGTTAAATTTAAGAACCATCATGTAGAAGAAGCACAATGGATGCACGCTAGAGACTTAAATGCTTTCCCCACTCTGTTAGTTCCACATTGAGCTAATAGCAATTGAGGTCAATTGCTATCCCACCCCGGGGGTATGATGCCAGGAGGCATATTTCACGGTGGATTTCATGCCACGGTGGATTCAGTGAGGTTTTACGGTGGATTCCATAAACTTTGATGACCGGGGCTCATACACAAAGTGGATTCTTTGTGCGAGAAGTTGATGGGGACGTCTGTCCTTTTCGAGCGTTTCATTAATTTAGTGTGTACATGGGTGATTCCATAGCGGGTGATTCCGCAAAATGCATATTAAATTAATAAATGTTTATGAGTTTAGAGTGCGCACTCATAATAAATTAAGGTTAGGATTGATTTCTAACTAATTGATTTATTTATGTAGCTGAAGACTGCTAGGTATTCACTTTTGTCGGTTTAATTGTATTATTTTACTAACGATTGTGAATGCTTCAGTTGATGTGTAGAGATAGCAGCAGTGGCGGAGGAAAGCATTGGAGGATAGCGAGTATTCGATTTATTGACTATATTTTGATGGGCGCGTACCTTAGGCATGAGGCCTATATTTTGTCATGCCTATTTAATGAGGCGTTGGATATTTATTATTATTTTGTATACGCATGGGCGCACGATTATGTTATTTCTACTTGGACATTGTATTGGGCATGCCAGATTCTTTGGGCACCGTCCGTTAGCTTTATTCCTATTTTGTGTTAAAGCAAACTCAAAAGCTAAAAGCTTGCTATTTTGTAATTTGGGCTATTATTTGAGCTTGAAGATGAATAATACATAAAATACATGCTTTGTGGAGCGCTCACACAAGGCATGGGGGGAGATTGCACCCAATTGGTCTCTTGTTCATGTAGTTCATGCTTTTTACCTTGTAATTTGTGCAAAAAGTAGAGTTCTATTGTTCTTGGGGACCTTTCGACATTCATTACGCGAGCGTACAGCTTTCGATCTGCGCACCAGCAACCCCTAGATATGGGTGCCTAAGAGTGGACATTCAAGAGGCTAAACTCTAAGCAATCTCACTCCAGCTAGAGAGGCTTGCACATACGGAGCCCAGGCTGCAAAGCAAGCTGGGTTGTGATAAATGAATCCCAACTCATTTATCATCCAAAGCTAGATGGCCTAGAATTATCCAAGTCAAAGGAGTTGAGCACCCCCATGTCGGCTCAAATAGAATGCAGCACACCTCATATGCCACTGGAGCCCCCTGCAGCATCTCAAAGTGCTTCTGAGTGCAAAGTCCCATCTGTGACGCCATCAATGGAGTCACCACTGTCCAGCCCAATTGCACCATCACCACCAACAGGTCTTAGGCCTTCATATGAAAGACGATCTTTCCTTTCAGTGGTGGTCAAGGATCTTGTTGAGACCTCGAGAGATGACGTAGTGACATGCATCAAGGTGTTAGATAACACCTTCACCACATTCGCTAGGAGCTATGAGAGGCTTGACCTAGGACTTCTCGATGAACCCCTTGCTTTTGATGTTCGTGCGTTGCCATGCACTTGGGAAGACTACGAATTTATGACCGTCAAATTTTCCAAAATTTTCGCCGAATTAATCGCTAATGGAGAAATCTCAAAGGAGCAAGCCATTCTCAGAATACTAATTACCTCGTACCGCAAGCCTGCTCGCTCTGCACCTGAACAAGAACTCGAGGAGCTCACGCAGCATGCCAGCTCTGATTCTTCATTCTTACAACTGTGGTATGCCTTGTGACTCCAATGGGAGAAAAAAGGCTACCACATCATGACCAATGCCGAGAAAAGAAGGGCAATCAAAACAATTGAACACAACCCTACTTATGTGGCACCTCTTTCGTTTAGGGTTTTGGCCATTACACGCAACATACACTTAGATGACCATGTGTTAGCCCACCGTTGCATTGACCAATTCCTTACAGAAGAGGAGCTGCACGTTGCTAGCCGCCTCAACTCCAGGGACATCTTTCATGATGTCTTGACCTATATCACCCAAGGTTCCATACGACCATGTGAGCTTGATCGTCATGCCTAGCTTGAATATAACCCTAACCTCTATACTTGGCTATCGGCCAAGTAACTCGCCCCACAAAGTCCATGTGAGTCCTCCTTCTTCCCTTGCTAATCCTAGGAAGGATTCCTTAAAACTTAAGGAAGAGAGGGGAGCAAAGTGAGAGCCAAGTGATGTAGCAAGGTGTAGTGATGGATGAAAATGTTCAATTGAATTTAAATAGGAAATAATTCAAGGAGGAAATAGATGTTGCTTTTGAATTATTTCCAAGTTTCATACCTCTGAAGCATCACGGAAAATTGTCACATGCATTCTTTCTTGGGTTTTTGTTAGCAATGAGTCAATTCATAACGCTAATATTGGCATGGTATAATGACAAGCACCTACCATGGCAGGACAAGAAAAGGGGGGTAAACTTCCATTCACTGAAGAGTGTTGAGATCACAAGCTCAACACATGCGGACATTGATGATGGACCGCCTGGTTAGATGGGTTCACACGTCTACACTTAGCACGTCGATGGGCATTATGACTCTCACATGGCCACTGACTCATTACTTATTATATTCAGGTTGTTACACCTATTTACAGCTGGCATAGTTATAGCGTCAGTCGACTAGTGTAGTCGGTTATGCATTGTTTGACTTAGTAGGCCACTTTTCTTTTATGTTGTATCTTATCTATACTTTGAGTACATTGTAAAGAGTGTGGAAGAAGAAGAAGAAATCAGCAAGAAAACGTTTTGGCCTCCATCTCTCTTCTTGTCTCTTGAGTGAGCTTCTCCTTGTGCATTCTGTGTGTGTTCGGCGCAGCATCTTGAGCAACCCCCTCCACCACGCGATTCTTGACATGGTATCAAAGCCGCACCATTGAGAGAGGCTGATTTCGAAGGTTGAAGCAAAGGAGAAGAAGCAAGGTTCGAGCAAGCAAGCCACGGGTAAGAAGCTCTCCCATCCTTCAACTCTTTCTCTTCGATAGTGCCTGTGGAGGCACTGGAAGTAGGGCAGAGCAAAAATCTCAAATTGCAGTGAGATTTGGTGTGCGCGAAGAGCACTGTGTATTTTGCAGATAAGCCCTTTAGGGCTTGACGCAGTTATTTTGGGCATCTGAGGCCGTTTCAGGGCCCGTTTTAGAGCCGCAAGGTTGCGGACAGCAGTTTTAGGGTACGCTGTGACTTCGACTGTATTGACCGAAAGTGGGTGCGCAGGTTACAGATTTCAGATCTGTAAGTTCTAAGGTATTTACCAGTGAGTAAACACAAGGTTTATCTGCAAACAGGTTGCAGATTGCATGTATTGTTGAGCAGACAGTTAAAAAGGCTGTCTGGTGTATTGCTGTGCACTACAGGTCCAGGGTTGTAGAAGATTTACTTGCTGTTGGTATTAATTTTGTGATAATGGCAGAGAACAGTGGAAGCCCTATCATTGAGAAGCTCGACAAGAACAACTACCCTTCATGGAAGTTCCGTGTCACGAACTTCCTTATTGGAAAAGGCCTCTACGAGTTTGTTCCAGGTGAAGAAAAGGAACCGGAGATGAGCGATCCTCCGACTCCAGAAGAGACAAAGGCACGGAAGGAATGGAATGCAAAGGATAAAAAGGTCATGTATTGGTTGTCTGCAGTAATTGACAATAATATGCTAGGACACATTAGAAATGCAGAGAATTCATATGCAGCTTGGACCATACTTGAAAGTATGTTTTCTGTAAATACAAAGGCACGAAAGATTCAACTCAAGCAAGAGTTGAATACATTAAAGAAAGGGAAGATGTCTATCAATGAGTATGCACTGAAGGTAAGAAGCATTGCAGATGCATTGGCAGCGATTGATGCAATGCCCGATGATGATGATTTGGTGTCGTCTACCTTGGGTGGACTTAACAATGAAAAGGCTTGGAAGTCTTTTGTAACTTCTATATATGTCAGAAATCCATTTCCAGATTTCGATGAGTTGGTCTCCCTTATGATCACTGAAGAGATCAACATGCAGAGTGAGACATCTGAAAGAAGTGGTGAACAGGTCCAAGCTTTCTACTCCAGTTCAGGAAGGGGACATGGCAGGTTCTCTTCAAGAGGCCGTGGTACAGGACGTGGTAGTGACAACCAGCAAAACAGATTGAATCAGCAATTTGGCGATATGCAGGTTTCAGGAGGTCGTGGTAACTTTAGAGGCAAGGGGAGCTTTAGAGGAAGGGGTGGATGGCAAAACAGAGGTTCTAACAACTCTGGTATTGTGTGCCACTACTGTGGCAAAACAGGTCATATTGCAGCCCAATGTTATGCTAAGAGAGATGATATCCGCAGTGGTAAGTTGCAGCAAGGAAACTATGCATCGTCTTCACGACAGAATGAAGACAAAAATGAATGTTTGTTTGTTATGCAGCATATGCTGAATGCTGTTACAGGAAAGGGAACACATGAAGATGTTTGGTATGTTGATTCAGGTGCATCCAATCATATGACCAGCCATGCAAAATGGTTTGGAGAGATGCAGGATTTGCAGAATGCAGGTTATGTGCAGACGGGTGATGACTCATGCCACCCAATTTCACAAATTGGAAAAGTTCCCTTGTCCTTGCATGATGGTAAGACAAAGAGTCTTTCAGATGTATTACATGTGCCATCTACTACAAAGAACTTGGTGTCAGTCGAGGTCAAATGGTAGAGCAAGGGCTGCAAGTCAGATTTAATGCAAAGGGCTGCTTTGTAGAAGACTTCAATGACAAGTGCATGTTGGTAGCAAAGGGAAGTAGAGTTGGACGTATGTTCACTCTAGATGCTGGAATTCCTACTATGAATGCGGCTATGTATGCCAAAGGAAAAGGTGTTGTTGCAGACATTGAAATTTGGCACAAACGCATTGGACATGCAAATGTACAAAGGCTGAAATTAATGCAGTCCAAAGGGTTGGTTACAGGTTTGCCTACATTTAAAGTTGCAGAATTTCAGAAGGTATGTGAAGCATATCAGTTTGGTAAGCAGGCAAGACAACCCTTTTCACATGACAGAGATGTAAGTGGAAATATCCTTGATGTTGTGCATACAGACATTTGGGGGCCTACACAAAATGTATCTCTTGGAGGTAGTTCATACTTCGTCACATTGATTGATGATTGTTCTAGAAAGCTGTGGGTATATTTTATGAAGGAAAAGAGTGAAGCGTTTGAGCACTTTAGAACTTTCAAGGCTGCAGTTGAAAGAGAAACAGGCTTGAAAGTAAAGTGCCTGAGGTCAGATGGAGGGGGAGAGTACCTCTCAAATGAGTTCAGTGATTTTCTGAGGTCTCATGGGATAAAGAGACAGTTCACATGCAGGTATACCCCATAGCAAAATGGGGTTGCAGAAAGGAAAAACAGGCATATTGCAGAAGTTGCACATGCCTTGATGGCTGAAAAGAATATGCCTAAGCATTTTTGGTCTGAGGCTGTTCATACTGCTGTTTATATTATGAACAGAACTCCCACAGCTGCAGTTCATGGTATGACCCCCGAAGAATGTTTTACAGGTAAAAAGACTGATGTTTCACACTTGAAAGTATTTGGCCGCATTGCGTATGTTCATGTGCCAGATGAGTTGCAGAAGAAACTGGATCCAAAGGCTGAAAAGTGTGTCTTTATTTGATACTCTTTAGAGCAGAAAGGGTATCGCTGTTACAACCCTGTCACATGTAAGTTCAGAGTGAGCAGGGATGTCATCTTTGATGAAATGAGCAGTTGGTATGCATCTAGTGGTGATGCATTGGATGTTGATGATGATCATGACACTCATGTGCAGGCTGAAAGGCAAGAATCACGGACTCTTAGTGGACCAAAGACATCATCTGGTAGTCCTTGGTCTGGGAGACTAAGGAGTACCTCTACATCTTCGAGTGCATCTAGTAGCACTACAGGTAAAGACAAAGGAAAGAATAAAGTGTCAGAAGGCATTGATGCAGTTCTTGATGGAGACTCCAGTGGCTCAGAGAGCTTGGATGATGAGTTTGGCATTCCTTCAGTGAGGACTCCAGGTGTGCAGAGAGCACGTGTTAATGCAAAGACTCCATTGAGTGATCCAGTAGTACGCAGGTCTAGCAGGGTGAGATACCCTGTTAAAAGATTTGGTTTTGAGGGTTATGCAGCTCACCATTATGCTTATATGGTGAAACTAGTTGAGGATGTTGAGCCCACATGTTTTGAGGAGGCTCTTGGTCATGCTCATTGGGATGCAGCAATGGATGAGGAGATGGCTGCATTAGAGGCCAATAAGACTTGGGATCTAGTATCATTGCCGAAGGGAAAGAAAGCTATTGGATGTAAGTGGGTTTATAAGATTAAGCACAATGCATATGGTTCTATTAGCAGGTACAAAGCTAGGCTGGTTGCAAAAGGCTATGCCTAGACATATGGCATAGATTATGATGAAACCTTCAGTCCAGTTGCTAGGATGGCAAATGTCAGATGTGTGATTGCTTTGGCAGCAGCCAAAGGTTGAAGGTTGCATCCCACGTATGTGTGCAGGTTGAAGAAGTCACTCTATGGGCTCAAGCAAGCACCTAGAGCATGGTCTGACAAGATTAGAGAGTATCTTGTCAATATTGGCTTTTATGTTTCTGATGCTGATCACTCACTTTATGTGAGAAAGGGAGATGTAGGTTTGGTCATCATAGTCATCTATGTGGATGACTTGATTATTACAGGTGACAGTGATAGTGGAATTGCTGAAGTCAAGGGCTATTTGAAGATGAAGTTTGAGATGAAGGATTTAGGTGAGCTAAGGTACTTCCTTGGCATTGAGGTGATCAGATGTGATGATGGTATATGGCTATCCCAAAGATAGTATGGCTTGGATATGTTGTCCAAGTATGGTATGACTGCATACTGGAGCAGAATGTAAAGCTGAGTACTGATGTTGGGGATGAGATAGAAGACCTTACTATGTTCAGGAGGATAGTGGGGAGTTTGATCTACATGACCATTACAAGGCCAGACTTGAGCTACGTTGTTGGTCTTGTGAGTCAGTTTATGCAAGTACCTAGAAAGCCACATTTGGATGCAGTCAGACGCATATTGAGATATGTGAAGCCCGCATTACATTATGGACTTTTTTATGAGGCAGGTACAGATGTACAGGTGTTTGGATACACAGATGCAGATTGGGCTGGTAGTATGTCCGATAGAAGATCTACTAGTGGATACATGTTCTCTCTTGGTAGTGCAGCAGTTGCATGGAGCAGCAAAAAGCAATCTACAGTTGCTTTGTCGAGTACAGAGGCTGAGTATAGAGGTGCTGCTGTTGCAGCATGTGAGGTAGTATGGCTGCAAAAGCTATTGGCTGATTTGGATGTGCAGGTGGAAGGTTCAGTTGTCATTTATTGTGACAACATGAGCAGTATACAGTTGGCTAGGAACCCTGTGTTCCATGCCAGGACAAAACATATTGAGGTACACTACCACTTTGTGAGAGAGAAGGTACTAGCAGGTGAGATTGACTTGGTGTATGTCAGCACACAGGATCAGATAGCTGACATCTTCACGAAGGCATTGGGTACAGAGAAGCTTCAAAAGTTTCGAAGCTTACTTGGAGTTGCAGAGATGCAGTTGAGCTTGAGGGGGAGTGTTGAGATGACAAGCTCAACACATGCGGACATTGATGATGGACCGCCTGGTTAGATGGGTTCACACGTCTACACTTAGCACGTCGGTGGTCATTATGACTCTCACATGGCCACTGACTCATTACTTATTATATTCAGGTTGTTACACCTATTTACAGCTGGCATAGTTATAGCGCCAGTCGACTAGTGTAGTCGGTTATGCATTGTTTGACTTAGTAGGCCACTTTCCTTTTATGTTGTATCTTATCTATACTTTGAGTACATTGTAAAGAGTGTGGAAGAAGAAGAAGAAATCAAGAAGAAAACGTTTTGGCCTCCATCTCTCTTCTTGTCTCTTGAGTGAGCTTCTCCTTGTGCATTCTGTGTGCGTTCGGCGCAACATCTTGAGCAACCCCCTCCACCACGCGATTCTTGACAAAGAGGAGCTGACAAAGTATGGGATCAGTGTTGAGGCACGTGGATTTAGCCAGTTCACGTTCAAACATACCCTGAATTTAGACGATGCCATCCTGGAAGAGCTGACAGTGAAGGAGTTGGTGGATAAATGCAACCTCCGAAAGTATGTGGAAAAGGTCGGACATGC
Organism: Lygodium microphyllum; assembly: GCF_053477565.2. NCBI lineage: Eukaryota > Viridiplantae > Streptophyta > Polypodiopsida > Schizaeales > Lygodiaceae > Lygodium > Lygodium microphyllum. The sequence continues at coordinate 28,933,746 of NC_141160.1, read as the reverse complement.
TGTAGATTACAGCATGTGCGCTAACTTTTTAAAGAGCTTTGATGAAGGTAGGAGCTGTGGCACGGTCAAGTAAGAACTAGTGACCAGGAAAGAAGGGTGCAAATGCCCCTTAATGCAGCTATCGTCGAGAAAGCCCTGGGGCTTGTGTCCAAGAAGGAGAGGCACCCAAGAAGAGATGTATATACCATGATGGGAGTAAAAAAAATGGCGTGCACACAATGGATGGAATCAGTTTGGCTGATATTCCATACCCTGCAACAAAGATGCAAGCTAAAATGGTCCACGCCCTTTTCTCAGGATAGAGATACAACGCTTTAATGAATAGAATCGGGGTGCCATTACTAGAGAGCATCGTTGCAGGAGTTCGAGAGGAGGTGGATTGGAATGGTTTTGTGCAGAAAACTATCCAAAGTTCAGCCACGCTCCCGGCTCCAGCCGCAACACCACAGCTGGTGGGGAGTCTCCTGCTTCTATTGCACGATCCACAATAAAAAAGCCTGCCTCGAAAGCCTCCACAATCAGATATGGCAGTGTCCTAATGGCAATCATCCATGAGGCTATCAAGGATGCTAGTGTAGATGAAGAGCAAGCTATGCATCAAAGCTCACCTCACCGCGAGGAAGAAGGCTCGAATGAAAGGACAATAAGCGACAAAGGAGAGCCGGAGGTACCACCTACTCAAGCGGCTAAACCACGGGAGCAAAAGAAGAGTGACAAGAGCCAGAAGGAGAAGAAAGAAAGATTGAGCAAAGAAGAGAAAGCCGAGATGAAGAGGGCTCAAAGGGAGTCAAGAAGGGTGGAGGAGGAATGAAGGAAAAAAGAAGAGGAAGAACTTGAAAAAATTAGAGAAGAAACAAAGAGGGCAGAAGAAGAGAGGCAAAGAAGGGCAGAGGAGGAAGCCGAAGAACTAAGAATGAGAAACTTGTTGAGTTGGCAGAGGCCACTCATAGATCTCTCAAAGAAACCTATGGGGGAGGAGAGATCGATCCTTTGAGTCCCCGCCATGAAGCTAAAGCAAGTGGCAGTGTAAAACCCCCCAGTAGTTGTAGGCAAGGGCAAGTCCCTGCTGCACCCCCTACCTTCCTCCTTTGTGCCATTACCAACCGACACCACAACCACAACCACCCCGCAACCCATGCCCTCTCTAAATACGGCCCAATTGATGAACATGATGCAGCTACTTGTCAATAAAGTGGCTGAAATTGTACCAGAAGCCGGAGCAAAAAGGCCCACCGCAGATGCCGTCGAGTCTAGGCAAGATCCAAAATGACAAAAGCTAGAGGCATCAACCACTACAGCCCCTACTCCCGTGCCATCTAGTGTCGACTATGACACTTATGTGGCTAAGCTTCTAGCACAATTGGACAAGGCAAAAGAAGAAAAGAAGATAGCCTTGGTGGAGTTAGAGAAAGAAAAGGAAACTTTGGCAGCCTTAAGGCTAGAAGTTTCAAAGCAAGGAACCGACCGAAGAAGGGAAGTGAAAACTCTACAAGATTAGCTGGAAGCAAAGACCAAGGAAGCCCAGGACAATGAGAGCCGCCTAAGACAAAGACTGGAAGATGAAGAGCAAAACCTGGTGGCAGAACATCGAAGCTTGAAGTTACTAGTGCAGCAGTATACTGACTTGCAACAGAGAACTGCCAAACTGGAAAGGTACAGACACATAGAAGCTCAGGAATGCGAGCCAAGTGAGCAACAAGAAGTTGCCATAGCTTTCCGGCTATGATATGAACTTGAAGAACAAGAAAAGTTGGAGAGGGAAATAGAGTTCCTAGAACAGGAAAGGCCGGGAGTTCCCGCAGCAGAAACACAAAGGCTGCAAAATAACAACTGCAAGATGCATTGGAGATTACCAAGGGAGACATAGAGGCCCTCATGGCCATGGCCTTCACTAAAGAAAATTGCACTTCACAAAGATCCAAAGTCATGAGCAGCTTGTGCAAGAAAAGTCAGAGCTATTTGCTGAGGCAGAAAAAAGATTCAGCATTGCAAATCAAGCAAAAGAAATTGTTAAAGAATAGCTGGCTCGAAAATCTAGGGAAAGGAACCAACTCTGGTTCTTAATGAATGAGCAGGTTGCGACAACCTTGGCAAGTGAGTTGGAGAGGGAAGAAAGAAGATGGACGAGAGAGCCAGTGAGTGGGAAAGAAACAATTTTGAAAGAGTTAGGGATTTAACAGAATGCTTGGCGGTGGCTGAGTGCGAGAGAGTGCTTGCGGAGTCCAGGACAGAAGCTGCTGATGTATGTGCCAACACACAAAGGCAAGCCTTCCTCAGCACAGTACTACATGTCACCTAGGTGGAGGGCAATGATTTAGTGGAGAAGGTAAGAAGGAAGCTAGAACTGACCACCCGAGCACTAAAGTATGGCCTTCAAGAATGGGAGCTTCCAACAAGCACAGGAATCACAAAAGAGCAGCAATTTCACTACCTACGCCGTGCCGGCCTCTCCACTATTGAGCTTAAGGAACTTGGGTTTGAAGAGCATGAGCAGCTGCCACCACCACCACAAGCGGTTCCATCAGTTGTGGAGCAGAATGTCAAAGAGGGTCCGGACTTTGAGCACGATGCTGAAGAAGAGCAACAAAGAATGCCCAGTCCGCCTCTACCAAACCTCCCGCCTAAAGAGCTCGAAGATGCCCATATGCCCGAGTGCATTATGGCAGCCAGAAGAAGAAGACAATAACTAACAGAGGAAGCCCAACGTAGAGCGCGATCACTGACAGGACTGAAGAGCCTGTGCCACTATGAGGGGATCCCCAACCTATCGATTGGCCTCAGGAATTGGTCATATGGAGTCAACGGGAGTTCTAGACGAGGCTATTTGAACTTTCATTTGCTTATCCACGCTCTCTCGACCGTGCTTTGCCTCTAGGTATTCTAGCCAAGATCAAGGATCTAGCTAATGATCTTGCAAACAGGTGGATAGAGGAAAGAAGCCTCATAATAACCAGATGGAGGCAAGAGCCTAAAGACTACTGGCAAGTCAAGGTAAACACGGTTCCCAAAACCGTCCAAGGCTACGAGGCACAGCCGAAGTGGCGGAGGGGGATTTGGGATACCAATTTTGACGCCTGGACCGCCTTCTGCAGCTCGCTCCCTGAAGAACACAACGACCCCATCTACATGCCCTTCCCCGTAGGCATGGAGTTGACTATGATCAAAATATTCGTGGGTATTTTGACTTTCCTAAGATATATAATGTTAATGCCCAGAGCCCCGAGGAATGCCTAGTCTTTAGGTTAGAGGATCTCCTCCCATCTATCAACCGCTTCCTCACAGATTTTTCTGCTTGCCCATATCCAGCCTTCTTAACTACCTGTAATTATCTTAGGCTTAACAAGTTCCTACTAATGCAGAGACCCACAGCCGAGGAAGCCCACCTCCCTCCACTCTTTTTTGACATCAACCTAGGTATAAATAGTAGAGCCATGACTAGACTAATGATGAGGGCAACCCTGCTTCCCTCCTTTTGCCTAGAAATCTTAGAGGATATGAGTGATACCCGCTTCACGTGGTGCAATCATCCTTTCTTGTCATCCACACCTCTGAAGGCCCGAGCCGGTATTAAAGAATATCTACAAAGTCGTGCATTCCTATCCCAATGCTTGCTACCGCCTCGTAATCCAACTGAAGGTGATAGGCATTAGCTAGGACATCTTCCTTGTATGCAATTCTTCAAAAAAAAGAAAAAACACGAGGGCTCACTTCACTCACTACACCTAGGGTTTACTCCCCCACTTCACGCTTAGGGCACATCAAGGGCAGGACTTCCAAACCTGTCACCCTAAGTTTTGCACTGCACCTCCAACAACACACGAATTGGGTCCTCAAGCATGGGACATTACCAAGGGCTTACCCAAGGTTAGACCCATCTCCCAGTTCCACTATACATGCACTTACACCACACCGTGAGACAGACACACCCCTTAGGGAGTGCACAACTTTCTCTTACATGCTATGATCGTGACTTAGTGAATGGCTACCCAGCTAAAGAAGACCATTTATGACATTTGCTAATGACCAGGAATTTTTCAATGAGTTGGACAAGACACTAGTACATCAGCTTCAGGAGCTTTTGCATACTTCGATGGTTGGATGGATCAACATGCTTGATGTAGCCGGCCATCTGCCTAATGATGGCTACCATAACTAAACCAAATCAAGCAGAAGGAAAACTCAGTGATGGACCCACCATTGGCATAGATTTTGGAAGCTCATATTCTCCAAATGTATGTTCAAACCCCTAGACCTGCGGATTGCTTATTGATTAAGTGCTTTCGAATCAGCACGGGATGCACGGCTACATGGTTCTCAACAGCCGGCTGGCAATGAATAGGATTAGAGATGCCCATCCAAAACCTTTATCTGCCTCGCAGAATGGGAGCTACAACTATGTGAGAAATGCCGAGCATCTTCATGAAGTCTAAAGCATGCCGGAATCTCTCCCGGTCATTGTTAATCAAACTCCATCACCTCTCATTCACAACAGCACCTTTTGATTGTGGTCATCTACCCACCAGTTCCACTTAGCAACAACCCCAACTACCCCACCACAGCGCCATGGGACTGGCACTCAGCTAGGAGGGGGGTAATATTTACAGCAGCACAGAGGAGCGGAAAAATGGAGCAAAGGAGTGGGAAAATGGAAAAAGGAGATAACTGAAAGGGCACAGGACAAAGGAAGGAAAAGGTGCCCCGGATGGAAGTCAGACCCTGAAAATTTTGAATGACGACCTCTCCAGAAGGCCTCAATGTCGCCTCGAGAAAAGAAAAGAGTAAAAGCGCACCATTAATTGTGAAAGCGCTCCCGAATCCTTGTAAAAGAGTGCCAAGCTCACTCCTGTGCAAATTGTATGCACTAGTTGGGAATGGGATAAGTTAGAACGTGGGAAATAGGAAAAGAGGGCCTAGGCTAATGGTCGGCCATGTAAAAAGTGGGGATGACTGCCCAAAAAGTAGGGCATGTATATAAAGTTCAAAAGTGAATGAGAAGATCATTCTTGTGTATGGCCAAAGCTTCTTCTTCTTCTTCTCTTGTTTCTTGCCTTCTTGCTTGTGCTTGAATGAGGGATTGAGGAAATGTGAGGGAGTGAGGGAGTGAGTGTGTGAGAGTGAGGGATTGTGGAGAAGAAGCTCCCCATCTTCTCTTCTTCTCTTCTCTTCTCTTTTCTCGTGCGGCTATGGAGGATGGAGCTTGACAAAGAGGGCTTGAGGTTGCTTGAGCTTGCCGCAAGGATCGTAGAGCTACCAGAGTGCAAGAGAGAGGAGGGAACTCGATCGAGCATCAAGGTGAGCTCACTACACCCATAAGGTAGGCATTGCACGTCGGCTATGTGAGAGGTAGCCATGGCCGCTCGGCTTGAAACGCTTGATCAATAAGCGGTCTGTAGGTCTCAGGGTAGAGCTCCGTAGCTCCCCTTCACTAAAGCATCCAATGAAGTAACTAACAACAAATGTCAAATGTCGTAAGCTCAAGTCAAAGCTCAAATTCATTCAACATCATAACCAAGCATAGAGCTTCAATGTCATGCACCAATGCATCCGATAGAATATCTGAATAGCATGAAAGAGCATTAGGCATAGACTATCCATGTTAAAATCTTGTTGTCCACTGTAAGTAGTACAACAATAAAATAACAATGAAGATTGAGCAAAAGTGTCCTCAATTGAAGCCCAAAAGCATTACGGGAGCATGGCCAAGCATGTGGCATCAACCATAGACATCAATGTATCAACAAGCAATAGGCATATGGTTTCACTGATAAAATAACCTTCAGCCCTGCTTATTTTAGCAGTAAAAATGATAGTAAAACTAAGTCAAATATGGGCTCAAATTAGTCCAAAAGCATTCCAATACATTGGCCAAACATTCTTCAAGTGTCCAACAGCATCAAATGAGCATCCCGGGAGCATCACATAAGCCAAGAGCATGACATTTCCCAAATAAATAGCATTCATCCTTGTCATGACATTAGTGATATCTATGAGAAAAATGAGCTAAAAGCGTACTCAAATCAGTCCAATAGCATCTCAAACCAATGACATACGATCCCCCAAGTATCCGTCAATAAAACATAGATATATGGGCATCCTGAGAAGCATATATGAGCTCCAAATATTGAAGATATGGCTCTCCCTATTTTATGATAGCATGCTGCCCTGTTTGCACAGTTAACAGCCGAAGCATGACTCAAAACCAATGTTCAATGTTAATGATCAATTCCGAGAGGAGTGGTAAACAATGCCAAAGCCTTTCTCCAATGCCAAGGAGTGGTTGAGTAAGCACAAGTACTTGAAGTGGCCACAGTTAAAAGAACATGTTTGTATTTCCAGCCTTGAATATCGAGTTGAATACTTCCTGAAATAAGCTCAATGTAGGCTCAAGATTTCCCTGAGAAAGCCCCAATAGGTCTGAGAAGTCCTAGAGCAATGAGAGCTCAATATGAACCTCAAGAGGTGGAGTTATGGTTGCCAATGGTAAAGCCATGCTGTAGGTAGCTTGAATGAGAGCTGAAGCAATGCTAGATTAAGCTCAAGCTCATGAAGAATGTGGCTTTGATACCAATTGAAGGGAGAAGCCCAAGTGGAAGCACGAGCAAGCAGAAGCAAGAGAGGTCTGAGCTATGGCGGATGGAGCAAGAGAGCAAGAGAGAGAGACTCAAGATGTGGGAACTCCAACAATCACAATGTGTGACCAACCTTCCCTTTATTCAAATGTTACTAAAAGCATAAAGAATGAAGTGACAATGATGGGCACCAATCTCCTGCAGTGTGTAGGTACATATATTGTCAATATAGTAATACACGGGTGGCTATGCACAAACGCTTTTACCCCCAACATGTGAGACTGCATGTAAATCCCTCTTAAATCCTTTTAAGTAAGTTTCATGTAAATAGGGCTTCTTAATTCATCCTTTATTCACACTTCCATTGCTCTATTACTCCTACTCATGTACTCCACCTCATGGCCTGCACCAAATCAACCCACACAATGATATCTGCTACTAGGCCAAAACTTAGGGCAAGTATTCATTCGTGCACCATTGCTAGGTAAGGAGATCCCCCATTTCACCTAGCACACCCCGACTCTAACACCACAAGTACCACATCTAGCCATGCCCCTTCCCCTTGTCGTACAAAAGGCTCAAAGATCCTCCCTCAATTAGCCTAGAAAAGAGCTCATGAGCAAGAAGACTCTTCTAAAGATAAAGAATCAAGCCACAATGAGAAGAATGACAACAACCACCACCATGAGGATACCCAGAGAGCAATACCTCTACTGATGAGAGAGGTAATCATAACAATGGTGCGGGCAACAATAATGGTGACAATAACGATGGTAAGGACAGTAATGGTGGTGAATATGAATATAGGGAGGAATAGGACTGTGACATTGACATGCCTTGAAGCAAGATAGATAGCGAGTGCAACTGTAACAGGAGGACACCCATTAGGTGGCATGGGTTTCATGCAATGCCCTAAGCTACAAACCAATTGACCTAGAGCACTTCCTTCTCCTCCTCCTCTTCAACTAGCCCTCATCATTGTTCCAAAACCAGTCGCAACAATTGAGCAACCCAACCTCCATCCCAACAAGCACAAGGCTAATAAGTACATTGAGGTCTAACCAAACAAGTCCTAGGGCAAGTCTAAAGAGGAGAAACACATATCACTTGGCATCCCCAAGGAAAAGACACAAGTATACAGAAAAGCACAGAGTTGTTGATCAAGAAAGTGCCCTTCACAACACAATAAAGGAAATCCTTTAGTCTTATAGAGATCAATTTCCACGTGCATTTACTAGCACTAGGGGCTATCAAGGGAGTCTCAAAAGCTTACCGTATTGGCATTTTTGAGAATGCAATCTTATGTGTAATTCATGCCAAGTAGCAGGTCACTATCATGTAGAGAGACATGCAATTAGCTAAAGGGTTGAGAGGAGAGAAAAATTAGTGATACCAAGTGCTTAACATTCTTATAGTGCCCACTACAGCACAATGCACTTTGTAAAGTTTTATATCTAATGAAAAACATTTCCTTATAATTCAACTTTGAATGTCTCATATTGTATTTTGTTATGATGGTGTAATTATTAAATTCAATTTGGTATATTAAAGTAGAATGTCAATTGAAAATGCTATGGTTAAGTAAGATGGGCACTCGATCTCACCCAAGTAGCTCAATATGTTTCCTTCCAATCTTATTAAATGTTTTGAATTATTTACTTGTGTTTCTTCTTCATTGGTCAGCAACTCTGTGTGTGTGTGTGTGTGTGTGTGTGTGTGTGTGAGACACAATACAAGCATAATGTTTAAAGAATGATGTGAAAAAGATTATTGTGTGATTGGCTAGTCTTTTCCCAAATTACCCAAAAATTACCCTAACTGCCACGGGGTATGGATGGCCATAGTGACACTACCATCCTAGCCATCCATGTATTGTCGCAGTGCCATCCTAGCCATCCATGCATTGTGACGGCCAAGGTTGCATGGGACCTCTTTGGTCTATTTTAATTCTTTTTTTGGTAATTTGGAGCAAAATTATCCCACCTATGCAATTAGACAACAATTTTTTTCATGTTATTTTTTATTTTACTTTTCTCGTTATCATTCGCCAATAAAATCATTACCATGCCTAACACCTAACTTGAATATTATGCTCATCGTGAACAAAAAAAGTGCACAATATTCACAAAAGTGAGATTGCACAAAAAATTAAGCAAATAACAAAACATTTTTTCCATGGCTCCTATTATTTTTTGGAAACAATACAAAATTTATTCCATTTTAGGTGCTTAATTATGTCATGGGCCTGCTTACATCTCTTCATGGCCTCTAGCATTAGACCAATTCTAATACTTTGCTCCATGGCCCCCTTGCTCACCCGTATGACCCTTCCAATATCCACTTCTTGTAGCACCCTCTTGTGTAGGCAAGTATTGGATATGTGCTTCACCAACTCCTTCACTAGAATTATCTTATGTGCATTCGAAATGATGGTGGAAGTGCATAGCACTTTCGATAAGACCCTCAAAATGGAGAGTGGAGTCTACCCATTCCGGATGAAATGATATGTACGATGGTAATGTAGCTAGTCAAAATTCAATCGATGTAGTACCCTTTAAAGGCATTTTTCCAAAAAACTCCCTAACCCTTCTAGTGACTTGCAAATTCATTGATGTTGAGCACATTGTACATTGGCAAGAAGTTAGCTCAAAATAGTATGCAAAGTAAAGCAAACTCTCCAAATGGAAAATTGTTATACTTACTTCTTACTTGTCGAGGATAGCAACCTTCAAGGGTGTGCTCAAGTCCAGACTAGACTTAGACTTGTTAATTTGGGTGGTCTTCCTTCTCTTCGCGCTATAAGGGTACCTAGCCTGCCATCAAGATAGGTTGCACTATTTTGAACTCTTAGGGCCAACTACACTATGACTAAGTCAATGGCATCCCAAGAGCTAGGATTGCACCCTATACATCTTCAAGTTGCAGATTGATATACTCCACTGCCAAGACCTATGACACTAGGGGGATTCATTGCTAATTGTTAATGTTAACCACACGTTATCCTCCCTCCCTAAAATTTCTCCACGTCATGGAGAAACACAACTTCATTGTTATCAATGAAGACCTTACTCATGTTGTCAATGCAAAAGTGTGCATCAACCATAGATGGGGTGTCCTCTTGTTCACTTGAGCTACTCCCCATGCTAGTCTCTATGGTCATTATAGCTCTATTGACCAGAAAGTCTATAGCTTTTTGTTATGCTACAACCTTGGCTTCTTCTTTTGCCTTTTTCAATGGTAAAGACTATTAGGTAAGGGGCATCTTTTAGCAACTCTCCCACTTGCTCTTCAATGCACTCACTATAACTAGAGGGGAGTCCTCACCTTCATTGGCTAGTAATATAAAGGTGGTCACCTAAGAGAGAAAGTCAATGCATTATATACTTGGTAAAAATACATTATATACTTTGTATATATTCCCACAATCCAAGCATTTGATCTATGTGGATTCGGACTTTGTAATGAGGACATTATATACCTTGAAAAACCCCCCACTTAAGCTCTAAAATTAGGAAATTTTACTGATGGCACAAGAGAAAGGCTCCCACTCCTTCAACATAACTTGTATAAACCTTCATACTTACCATACTGGTACTTTTGTGTAGATGAAGATCAGCAGTTACTTTCAGAGTGTTAAAACAGGTTCACATTGCCAGTTTCTAATACAGCATAACAATTACTCTGAATGTGAAATTAAACATATAAAACAGGTAGCCTTTAGTTGGAGTTGATTTACAAAGCCTATTTACCCAATACAAGCATGCTCCATCTAGTAATAAACATGAAAGCCACCTGCATACCCTTCCATAATCAAAGGATCACCAGGCTATCTTCGATGGTTAAGAGTAGCTCATATTTAACAAATGTTCATTCATTTGCTCGAGTCAGCACAGTTACAATATACACAAGTTACACAGATGATATTTCTAGTGGGATGCCAATGCTAAGTACTTGTGTCATCTCCACTTTCTGTGTCCTCTGAATACCCCTCACTGCTATCACTTGAACCACCATCTACATCAGTATTGACACCCTTGCCTTTTGATGATGGGCACAACCCAACACTATTTACACTGGCATCATTAAAGGAGCAACACGTTCCAGCCGTTGAAATTGGAAGTCCAGGTTCGCAGCTCCTTCCATACAAACCACGGCTTCCAGATATCCATGCTGCAGCATTGGCACTACCATCCTGTCGATAATTCTGTAAGACCGTCATCATAAACAAATGAGACAAACCATGTGAAAAACAAGTTCAGGAAAAAGGTGCAGCTAAAAGCATTACTGTATCAGAGAAGACATGAGATTGATTGTGTGAATCCCATTTCTAATGATTCTACGCAACACTAGCAAAAATATGACAGACACTAGACTTACAACGACACAAGAAAGGCTGCCAGTTGTGATGAGAGCAGGAACCATCCCAAGCAAAGGCCCAGTGAAATGTCGTGAAGAATCAAATACTGAGGCTTGAGAACCTTCTAACTGTTGACACCAGCTAGAACTGGGTTCTCCTTCTCTATTTTTCCTAACTCCTTCCCCTGTACAGCTGGATAAAAGAGCTCTGAATCTGCTGTCAATCAAATATGGTTGTGTATCATTGTTACCTTTCTCAAGCTCTTTATCAGTTAAAATAGATGAAGTTCCAGAAGCACCAAATATGTTCAATGTGGGAAGCTCCTGATCAGTCATTAATTCTTCTGAACTCGATAGAATGCCACTGAGAAAACTAGGAAGTACAGGAGTATTTCCTGTAGAGGCAATAGTAGGAGGTGCACTGACAAGAAAGCTCTGGTTAGCTGACTGGAAATCTATAACTGGTATATGAACAATTGGGTCTGAAAAAAATGAAGGCAGACTAGAAGTCTGTAAAGGAGTAGGAATATTCACTATTGAAGACATAGGTAATGGGATTGGTGAAATGTTCACTCGATCAAGACTAATGGTAGTCTGTGATAAGAACCCCGGCGATGGCTTCACTGAGTAGAAGGGTGATGAGGATGGCAAAGCACACATTTCGTTGATTGAAGGAAGGACTGGAGGAGGGACTGCATACTGCAAGGAAGAAGACCTCAATGGACATGGACAAGAATAAGGAGCCAAAATTGACGGTGTAGATACTGGTCGTGGAAAAGACAAGGGAGGATGAGGAGCATTTAGATTGTAAGCAGGCCCACCAAGTAGAGATGGAAACAAGCCTGGGGACATAGGTACTGTAGAAGCCACAAGTGGTACGCTAAACATCTGCTTGGGTAGAGACAAGCCATTCATTAGAAAACCACATGGATCCAATCCAGTAGAAGCTGGTTGATTGAGAGTATTCCTTTCAATAACAGTTTCACTTGGTTCGGCTCTTTCTTCACAGCTACTGCATATGGAGATGTGTAAACTTGGAAATATTTTACTTGACACATGAGCTGCATCTGAGCTAGAAGGCACATTGGAGTTCCACTGAGCACTAGAGACATTTGATGGGCTTGCTGAGTTGGAACCATCTATGCGCCTTCTATGCTTTTCTCGGGAAGACACAAGTGATCTTGTACTTGTCATGCCCCTAAAACCCCCTTCTTTGAATCCACTTGCACGTGGACTTAGACTTCCTTGGGTACCACCATGAACCCTTCCATGAATACATGGTTGATTATTTGCAAGCCGAACTAAGGATCTGCTACCACAGAGACGCTGAGATTGCCTAACAACAGGCAAAGGTGAGGTTACAGTGCCCATCTCATTGGTATTCGCTGGAACAACTGACGCAGATGATGTAGAGGATGAGCATGGAAAACAGAACAATGTAGATGATGAGGAGATACTCCGAAGTCGAGTCACAAATGAGTCCAAGCGAGACTCGTGCACACCTGTAAGTTGAGACAAAGTCGGTCTGCGTGTAAGAAGATCCTTTATCTGCGAAAAGAATTTCAAAATGTGAATGTTAAAAGGAGAGAAGACACATATTTGCATTTCAGGCACTGGATTCATTCACACCATCTTACCTCCAAAAGCTTTTCATCACCCACATCCTTTGATTTTTCGGATTGCCAAAAACAAGCATGCCCACCCCCTGGAAGCTTCAAGACAAATGATCTCCCAGAAGGATCCTGTTGTAGCATCTCAAGGCCTATGCACGCCATCTCCACTGATGATTTTACTGCAGCAATTCTTTCTACAACACCACTGTCCTCAACAAAAGAGAGTCGCATCTCTGAATAGGGAAGCATTGACAAACTCAAATAGCCCCTACATTACAAATTTAGAAAAAGCAGTGATCAGCATTGACTATGGAACCACCACTACAAAAAAAATTCAACAGAGTAGCTTCTCATGCACAGCACCAGATGGAACACTCACGCTCCCATAATGGTTGGAGTAAATTTTGAAAAGGGTCATTCAGCACACAAATATGATAACATGTGTATTCGTTTGACTGTTTTAAGAGCAGATTCTGTCACACCTGTATGTAGACCCAAGTTTCTAATGCCAAAGCCAAATGGTCATAGCTAGATTAAGCACACAACTCACAACCTTTGACAACCAGTTCTAGAGCCACACCGTCAGCTCTTGGCCATCACCAGCGTGCACCTAATGGCTTAAGCCGCTGTTACTAGTTAAGGTAGCTGCCTGAAAAATATGACAAGATTCCTGGTGCAATCCTAAAGGTCTAAGCTTATCCTTCTGAGTGCCTTTTCAAGCAAGACAGCACTTCACCTAGTAGACACATTGATCGAAGCATCAAATAAAGACTAGGCCTCTTTCAGCTGTATTTAACCTTTCCCATGATTCACCAATGAAATGTTGATTTTGTATGAAAGGTATGAGGGAGTAAAGAAAGAAAACTGAACAAAATATACCTTGTACTGGTGGGGCATAAGAGCCGGCCCTGCCGTTGAACCTTTCCTACACGGATTGTAAGGAGTGGTGCACACAAGCAGCGTGCAAGCATCGCCAGCTCTCGTGCTTTGAAATGCTGCCATACAAAAAAGAGAAGAACATCATTGCAATTCAGTGCAATATACACATTGAGAACAGCAGTCTTCTAATGCCCTACTGGTGTATTGAGCACAATAAATACATAAACCAGAAGTGGAGACATTTAAGAACTCGCTTCCTTCATTGGCTCACAATGCATCTATCAACCATTCAAACTTTCTCATCTTGTTCCGCCTCAAAACTCCCACCGCCCCCCGACAAAAAGGTCCTTTCTGGACAATGATAGAAAAATCCTCGTTAGCCTCTACTTGCTTCAACTCGCATGCTAGTGGCTAGCTTTAACACTAGTCTTGTAATTTGCCAGGCTCTATTTGACTACATTGAAAATGAAATATGCATGCAATACCCAAACTTGGTGGGACGTTACCAATGGTAGAATCAAAGGCTTACACAAAGTTTCAAGTGTGAATTTACTATCTACAAAAGTTGACTTTTGAGAAGTGTATGAAAATTAACAAAACACCACTCACAGCAAGACTTTTTAGAGCTATTGAAAAGTTGACAGCTTTTATCAAACTGCAATTCTCTTGATATTTTTCATGAAAGTTTCAGCTCTCTCTTTTTTGGGGGGGAGGGAGATGGGGACTTGCTGAGGAGCACTAAAAATTTCCTACTTTCTACAAGAATGGTCTCAAAGGTGCTCATGAAATATACATTTTCTCGCTTATTTTGCCCCTTCCAACTACTATCTCGTGTTGGTCACCTTTCCTTGGCACAATTTTTCCTTAGTCATTACCATTGGGGAGAATGAATTTATTGTAGAGGGTAGAAATAGCTGCAAAAATGGCTTTTTTCCAACAAGACTAAGGTTAAGAGACATACATTTTGGGTCAAGACAAATGGTTTCAAGCAAAGTCATAACAACAAGCTCACCTCAAGCAGAGCCCAAACGTCATATGTGTAACTATTTTAAACCAACAATAAATGAACATTGTATCAAAAAGGCTAGACAACCTAAGCTTTTGTATAACAAGATATTCATTAAAGCATGTATCAGCATAGTCACCATCAACAACCCTTTCCTAGCTTTTTCACTCGAGACCTCTACTTCCTACTAGTTGCCATTAACGTTTCAATTTCACTTGTTTTCTAATACTTGGCCCAAGTATCACCAATTCCTTGCCTTTTCACTCGACACCTCCACTTCCTACTAGTTGCCATTGACATTTCAATTTCACCTATTTTCTAATACTTGGCCCAAGTATCACCCAAAGGCGCCTTTCGTCTAGTGCTTGTTTGCTGATTTTCTCACTACCTTTGGCTGTGCTTCTCAAAGTTCTCCCTTTCACATTTTCGAAGAGTGAACAAGTGTACATGTTTAGGATTTTTCATGTGTCCTAGCTGTTTCCATTTCCATTGTCTTCGAAGAATGGAAGGAAACCAATCTTTGAGGAGAGCTCTCTCCTAACTTGATAAATTGAGTTTGTATCTTAATCATTTGACCCACTACCTAGTAAACATTGGCTTGTTTTGGTTTGAGAGCCCTACTAAGAAAATAGCTGATACATCAACCATAAACATAGACGACATGTCATAGGGTCATGATTTATCTTTGGACCTCTCTATGGCAGGTCTAGAACAATCCATGGCTAGTGCTGGACATGGGTAGGTCTATTAGTAAAACATGAAATTAACTAATATGTACACATTAATTTTTTAAAAACCATAGCATACATCAAACTGCCAACAGCTGAAGCATATGGTATCTTGGCCATTTCAACCTTCTCATCATCAAATGTAGGGTTGTTCTCCGCACTGAGTTTCACATATGGAGGCAATGGAACCCCAATTGTTTTACCCCCCTCCATATTGAAACGCTGCAAAACCTTGGAGATATACTCCTGCTGAGATCAATAAAGCCTTTTAATCTATCTTTGAGTATTCGCATACCAAGAATGTGATTCGCATCACCAAGATCCTTCATGTCAAAGTTGCCATGAAGACTTTGCTTCAGTGATTCCAAGGCATGAGTATCCCTGCCAACAATCAGCATGTCATCTACATACAAGACCAAGATAATCAAGCTGCCTTCTTAGTGTACAAGTAGTGATCCACTTGACTTCTATGGAATCCTTGAGACTGCATGAATGTATCAAACTTATGATACCATTCTCTTGGTGCTTGTTTCAGCCCATACAACTCCTTTCGAGTTTACATACCATCTTCTCTTTCCCTTGTTCAACAAACCCTTCAGGCTGCTGCATATATATGTCTTCACGCAGATCACCATGTGAAAATGCAGTCTTTACATCCATCTATATGAGTTCCACATCTTCAACTATAACCAAGCCCAAAATGGTTCTCAATGTAGTCATCTTGACTACAGGTGAGAAAATCTCATCAAAGTCAATTCCATGCTCTTGCTTGTACCCCTTTGCAACCAATCTTGCTTTGTACTTTGTTGAGAAACCAAAAGTGACCATCTTGTAAACCCATTTGCATGGAAGTGTTTTCTACCCTTTAGACAATTGCACCAAGTCCCGAGTGCCTTTTTTCTCAAGAGATTCCATTTCTCACAACATGGGTTTATACCATTTCTTGTTGTCTTGTCTGTTCATTGCTTCCTTGAAGCAAGACGGTTCACCACAGTCTGTCAACATGACATAATCAGCCACATTGTTTGCACAAGGAATAAATCTGTCAAGTCGTCTAGTAGCTCTAGACGATATCCTAACCCAATGATCATTGTATACTGGCTCGTCCATTAATTAAGTGAACGGCTATCATAACAGTCTCTACCCAAAAACCATGGGGTAATGCAGCATGAGACAGTATAGTACGGACCTTATCCTGTATGGTCCGATTCATACGCTCTGCAACTCCATTTTGGTGTGGATTATGAGGAGCAGTGAGCTCTCTCTTTATCCCTTTGTTGTCACAAAATGCTTGAAGGCGTTGGACACATATTCCCCACCATTATCAGAGCGAAGATACTTAAGTGTCTTATCTGTCTGATTTTCAACCAGTGACAAGACTTTTTAAACTTGTCAAGCGTTTCATCCTTGCTATGAATAGGATAAACCCATACCTTCCGTATAGCATCATCGACAAAGGTGACAATATATTTCTTTCCCCCTAAAGATAATCCTAGCACTTAACATACATCTGAATTTACTAACTCTAGAGAAGAAGATTTTAAAGAAATAGACTTTTTATGAGACGCGTGTGCATGTTTACCATAAATACAATGATGACAATGCTCAAAATTAGTATAACGAAGACAATGCAATAACCCAAATGAGAAAGCACTTTCATTCATGTTTGACTCATGTGTCCCAACCGGCCATGCCACAAAGAAACGCTTGGTTGCTCGGTCACGGCAACAACATGGTCACGCACACTACCCTCGGGCAATAACCCTAGATCCCTTACAGATCTTCCATTTTCCATCGCCAAAGGTGATATGAAAACCATAATCATCTAGTTGCCCTGTGCTAATCAAGCTCTTCTTGAGCTGAGGTACATGTTGTACATGCTGAAGTGTAAAGACACAGTCATGCTAAAACTGTAACTGCACACTGCCAATACCTGCAATCTCACATGCATAGTTGTCCCCAAGATGGACAACACCATGTCAACCCTTGTATAGACAAAGAACCACTCACAATGAGGGGTGACATGAAAGGAAGCACCTGAATCGAGAATCTAGGTATGCATGTCATCATCTGTATCTCCAAGTAAAGCATGTGTACCAAAGTGTGAAGAGACAAAGAGTACGTCACTCCCACTATCACTGTCATGAGTGACTACATTCACCTCTTAAATTTTTACACTGCTCTTTTTAGGCTGAATATCCTCCTTCTCTTCCTTGCTATCATTTGTCTTCTTGTCATTTCCTATCTCTTTCTTCCATTTATAGCAATCACGTTTAAAGTGACCCTTCTTGCCACAATGATAGCATTCAACATCTATGCCACGTGATTTATTGCGTCCCTTGCTATCATATTTTCCTTCCTGATGTGATTTGCCCCTAGTATGCAAAGTACTATAGGACTTACTGGATGCATTGTTCTGCCGATTCATTTCTTCCATGTGTAGAGCACTCTCTACATCATTATACAAAAGGATCACATTAGAATTGCTCATAGCAGTCCTGAATGTATCCCAACTCTCTGGTAGAGTGCAAAGCAAGAAAGTAGCCTTAAATTCCTCATCAATCATGAACTTCAAGGCAACCAATTGGCTGAAAATGGAATTAAACTCACTCAAGTAAGTAGACATTGTTGTATCCTCTTTCATATGCAAATCCATAAGTTTTTTCAGCCAATACACTTTGCTTGCAGCACTCTTTTGTGCATACAATTTTTCCAATCTAGTCCATATAGCATATGCAAAATCCAAACCTTCAATATTAAACAATAAGGCATCAAAAATCGATAGCTCTATGGTTGAGCGTGCAAGCTCATTTAACTCATCCCAATCATCTTATTCCATGTCCGCAGCCTTTGCCCCTTTGGTTTTGGTCGGCTTTGCCTCCTTTTGCAACAGGATACTGTAGCACTACTTTTGCCAAGCTGCAAAGTTATGTGAGCCTTTGAGCATATTTATGTGCATCAAATTACTGCTGTCATCGCTACCAGCCATGATTTTCAGCCCAAATGTGACCAAAAAACAACAAATGCAGACCCAAAACTATCACCCAAGTGACCAAGGTACAAACAAGTACCAACCAGCAATAAATAACCACTTAGAAGCACAGATTTCAGATCTGTAAATAAATTTTCAGAAGCACCACACCATGTGCTACAGCATTCCATAACTGATTACAGCTGTTCCAAGGGCATATGCATCACATTACATGAGAAATCCCAAATTTTAGCTGCAATTTCTGTTGTACATGTACCCACGGGCATAAAACTTGACACGAACGATCAAAAGCCCCAAAATTTTGTGCTCAAAGCATCAACCACACATCTGCATTTTCTCTATTATGCATAGAATAGGCCAATTTTGCCAAAATAGAGAAATTTCAGCAAAACCTCCAAACTTTACCAAGTGTTGATGTCCAACTTGCGTGGAATTCAACCTGCATGTACATAAAGTGACCAAATGCTGCACAGATTTCGCCCAAACTGCAAAAGCCCCAAATTGCACGGGGTCCAATGTGCATCAATGTCGAGAAATTGGGTGAATTTCAGCCCAATTTGTGCATGTACATGAAAAGCCCCAAATGTCGAGGACAAAATGTCACAAATTCCTGCAATTTCTGAGACAAATTTGCTGGTCTTGCATCACAATCTCCAAATCTGAAAAAAGCCCCAAATTTTTGAGCCAAGATTACACAAATCTGACCTTTTGTGCTTGCACGCGCAAACCTTGGTTAGAGGGAGAGGAATTTCAAAAGTTTTTTTTTTTGGAAGAAAAAAGACTTTTTGGATGACGGGTCCATTGATCCGTCATGCCTGTGCTTGCCTTGTTGGTCCCATCCCCGTCGCGCACCAATAGCCGTTGCATGTAACCGCTGCCTGCTTGTGTCGTCAGTGCTGCAGTCGTCTCCTAGTCACATGCACCTTTTGGCGCGCATGGTCACGGCTGCCCGCTACTGCCGTCACGTCTGCTACAAGTCACCTGCCCTCTGTGAGCTGTCACCCATCATCCAACAATCTCGTCGACTGCCTGCGACTTGTCTTTCACACCTGCCTGATTGCACTAATGACGTTTTGACTTGCTCGCTACCTGGAAATGTCGCCTGCTTCTACCTGACTACTACTCGTTTCCTATCTGCTGCCGACGGTCACACACTCAGCAGCTGTACACAAGCTACCTTTGACCTCGAGGAGCGTGCACTCTGCGCTCTGATACCAGTTTGTATTGACAGGTCTGTCACGAAAATCGAGACAATCAGTCTTTATGCGTAGCGAGAGACAAAGAGAGTGAGAGAGAGCAAAGCAGAGAGCATGCCCGTTTGTAGGTACAATGACGAGTGTGTACCTTTAGGTTTTTAGATAGATATATATGTGTAAGTACAAGTACTAAGGGTGTGTTCACACCCGAGCACATTTAAAGGCACGAGGGCCTTTATTCCCAACACAAAATAATGAATAGAGTAATAATCTTCAGCAAGTTCAGCAATCGAGTGTTCCAGTTCAGAAACCTACTCCTATTTTGGGTGCTGAAAATAATGAATAGAGTAATAATCTTCAACAGATTCAGCAATAAATTAAGCCACTCTTTGTTCATCCAAGCTACTTTGAGGAAGGCTGTGTCCCAACCTATGGCAGCCAATGTATAAGCTGGCCAAGTTTCTCGTGGCAGAGAATCGATAAAGCTTGCAAGAGAAAGCATTTGCAAACATGCAAACTAATCCGCCTAATGTGATGCATTCAAATATGGCCACTCACCCAAGCTTCTAGGCTGGGACATAGCCCCATTTACGAAGTGTGCTCATTCAAGTACTTGGTAACGTAAATTCAGCACCCATAATAGGAAGTACTGGTCAAGCAATTGGTAGACTGTAGGGCAAGTGGACCTATGTTATTGCAACAACTTATGTATGACAACCTCACTCCCAAAGAAAAAGAAAAAGATTATGGAGGAGGAGGACAATCCATAGAGTTTGAGACTTTCAATGGAATACAAGACAAATGAAAGCTTTGGCTTCTGTCCATCAACTTGACATAGCTTATTCAGATGGGAAATATATTGAGTCTCCAAGGGGCAAGGTGTAAAGAAATACTCGAACATCAAAGATAAACACACAAGTGTACGACAAAACACAAAGGTGAAGAGTAACTCACAAACAATGAACACTGAATAATGAATGTCCAATGCATGCCTGAGGAGAGAGGAAGCCAATGCCAATGCCCACGCAGCCAATAACTTGTTGCTATACGCAACTATCTCGTGTTTGGTACATGGATTCCATTTCCTGAGCACATCTCTATGTTCTCTTCTTTTGCGTTTTCTTGTATTTTCTCTTTTCTCTCATCTTGTGTTCAGCAATTTATTTCAGCATTCTCTCATGGTTCCATCGCTATATCCACTTCTGACAAGAGAATGGTTGGCTTGATCAAGAGAGCAACATGGAGCAATAAAGGGAGATCTAGGACAGCTCCAAAGTGCAGTAAGAATGATAGTGACAGCTGCCAAGGGGTGCCTGAAGTTGGAGAAGGGCCTGGCTACAACAAGAGTTGAGATATCCACCAAGGAGGGGTGTGGACAGTACTATAAACTAAAAACACTCTCTAGGACTATGCACTATTTAATAAAACTTTGGGTAACTTGCATGTTTTGGGGTTGTTTTAAAGAGCTAATGAGTTTGTAATGCATATTACTTCAGATCCGGTCTGTTTTACTTGACCTCTGAAAAGCTATTGCAACTCAATGTGTGTTGAAAGGAGTTTGCATGTTTATGAAATTACAAGAAAGAGTTGGAGTTGTAAATCATGTTCTTTCTATAACAGAGCACTAGCTACTAGGCTTTGATTGTGCTGCTCAAAATGACAAAGTTTTCTAAGAAGTATATGCTTTATCTAGAAAACCACATGTTTCAATTGTGCCTATTGCCTATGATCAAGAATTGAATAGATGAAGGTATGCTATGTGAATGATGAAGACTTTGGGAGGAGAATAATCAATTGATTGATGGTCAGCATCATGATACTATACTCTCAAGGATGGTTTCCTAAAGACGTGCATAGTCACTTATGTGTAACAATGCTATTGAGGTCAAAAGTAACAACCTGCTGATGCCTTAAAAGTGAATGTGAATTATACAAGACAAGGTTAAGTATGGCTAATAAAAGACACCAAGATTGCTCCATTTGTTGCAACTTGCCTATTCCAAACAGACTGTGAGAGCACAACCATAGATTTCATCAATGACCTTCCTAAGACACCTATGGGGAATGTGTAAGCGCCCAATGACACACAGTGAAAGAGATTGTATGAGAGAAGAGAACGCAATACTGCCAAAGGAGAAAGCACTGATGTGAAAACACAAAAATGACTGAGCACGATCAGCCCTAGCACATTTGACTAAGCACATCAGTAGGACGCCAAAATGAGAAGTAGATGATGAAAGAATGGAATTGATACAAGGAGAATGAAAACAATGATCAAATTGAATGAAGGCACTGCTGTTGGGGCTGCTTATACATAGACACGAAGGCTGGAAATATGCTGACTCCACCCAAAAAGGGCCAACCTGCTGCCACATGTGCAAGAAGTGACCAACCTGAAGACTGTCAATACTGCCCAGCTTTCACATGAACTCATAAATGCACCTAAAACAGGCTGCAAACACAGAGAGAAACAGGCTGCAAATGCAGTGAATGACAGCCCCTAATAGATGCATGCAATTATAATGTCAGAGCTCCTATGTCTCCATCGGCCATGACTAAGCTGACAACCAAGAGAGATGACAACAGAAGTACACTGACTGCTAAGACCCCTGCCACATTTCGCAGGCTCTGAATGCCACCCAGCTGCCACATGGAAAGTGCCTCATAAGCACCTAAAACAGGCTGCAAATGCTGAGACAAACAAGCTGGAAATACAGTGAATGACAGCACCTAACAAACGCATGCAAGGACAATTATAAAGCTCCTAAGCTCCTATGCCTCAACCAGACTCTGATGGAGCTCACAACAAGGCTATGCCAGCAAAAACCGCATTGACTGCTAACACCTCCTCTCAAATCCTGGGGAGTCGCTAAAGGCCAAGAAGGTGCATGTGATGAAGCATAAGAGGTGATGAAAAGGCCTTCATGAAAATGTTTGCTGCATTGTCCTTCATACAACAATAGAGCAGCACCAGCTCTCCCTCTAAAACGCTCTCAAACATAGCGGTGCTGGAAATAATTCTACAACTTTTAAATATAGTCCTAAGAACTATTCACATGCACAACTAGAGACATTGTTTCCATGTATATGCACAATTAATAGAATCTACAACCCAGATTATAATTTAACATAATCCAGCGAATGAAAATAAAACTTAGACACTATTTGTTCAAAATCCTACGCTATAGGATTGTGATGCATGGATATGAACATATAAATCGCTAACAACCATAGTGATTCAACCAACATGGGGAACTTTCCGTGTTTGTGTTTCTCTATATGTATCCCTAATTGAGTGCTTGACTATTATTGTGGATTGTTTTTATGAAATATGCACTTGCTAAATCTTTTCATCCAAGGTTTTTGAAAGCCATGAAGTAAAAGTTTAATTATAAACCATACATGAACTCAAGACTTGTGACTAAAATGATTCTATCTTAGTCTTCCAATTGCAAATATCAAGGCTTCCTTTAACCAAAACTAGTGACTGATGAGAAAAATGTTGCTGAGCTAAAATAGCAAACATCACCTCTTGGTTACAAAATCAAAGAACCAAGGGCGCAACAAATCCATTCCAAACTGAAGATTGCAATGCACGCATTGTATGAATGCTATTCAAACTACCTTTCAACCAAAAAGTTCATCCTTATCCATGGACCCTCAATGCAAGTTCTTCTGCCTCACCATCACCAATCAAACCGATCTCAATATCCTTTGCTGCCAGCACATTCAATCACTTTTACCACTCGAAGACCCTTTCTTGTTTTTTACAAGACAGCTATTTGTTGCTCTTTGCTACAGTACAATCTTTTATTACCTTATTATGCTGTAACGAACTGTTACGTGCAACTCACTATGATACCTAGGACTTGGCATCTTCTATAAGACTATGGCTGACTGAGATTAAATTGTGAACACAACTTTCATGGAGGAACAACTGTACACCACATTATTTCATTTAATCACTTGCATTGCCTGAGAATTCTATGAAGCAACCCCCAGACTATATAAGAAATCAAAAAGCCAGGAATATGGCTGGCTTATAACTTTCTTCAAAACAAGCATGCCAAAATACAACTGCTAAAAGAGTATTCAAAGACACAAATAGCAGTACAACATAAACATGTGGTTCAAATGGATCAAGATATGAAAGGGACGAATTGTAGCAAGCAACTAAACATCAGGCAAAGGGGCATGCAAAAGCTGTACTGTAATCTTATCATACAAACCAAACAATGACAGAACCTGAAAAAACTGAATGCACTCTGCAAGTTGAAAAAACCTTGCACTCCTTTGTACTACTTTTGAGCTTAATATCAGCATGGTTATGCTGAGATGAAAAGTTCACCTGGTTCAGATGTTCGAGAAGACGTCCATCAGCACCAGAATAAGATGTATTCCATCGAAGCATTGGGCGCAGCCGCTCATCTGCCCTACAGGCGCCAACAACATGGACATCGAGTGCTTGTAGAAACTGAGAAATTGTGTTATCCCTTTCTGAAGGCTGCAGAACAAGATCCTCCACACTCCTGCCCTGCAGAACTTCTGAAAGCCGATGAATGATATCTGCATGAGAGCTCTGAGGGGCCTGCATATGGGCTCCTGCACTTCTATCATGATTTCCATGAATCCCAGCAGGTGTGGGCACACTTGGGTTCCGACTGGTCTCACAAGGCACACAAGGCATGCTTTGCCGAATGGATGGCCTAGCATCAACCAGCCGTTGATCACTGCTAGAATAATGTGGGAAAAAGGCAGAGGCGCTGCTCATCTGAAAAGAGTCCACCATTGCTGCTGCCGCACTCATTGGCGGGGGCAAAGACGATGCTGGAACTTGCAAAGCAATTACACTCGATTTCCCACCTAGCTCTCTTCCATGTACATAGGTCGATGTGCAGCCTGAAGTACCTGCAAGATCAAAGAGGGAGCACAAACTCGTGACGCTTCTTACGGGAATCGTGCCACTGGTAGGGCTTCGCCTCGAGAGCTCAGTGCTGTGGGGTTGTTGTGAAATGCTGTGGCTTACTGAGATGTCGAGCAGAGATGAGCTGCCACCGGTGCGACGGCGGACATCAACGACAAGCTGCGAATGCTGCGCCTGGGAGGATGAGCAAGGGCCAGAGGGGGGCGAGACCCCAGAGTCGACATTGCAGGAAGGGGAAGGGCACTCCTCCTCTGAGGAGTCGTGTTCAGAGTTGTCTGCAGCCGGGACGGAAGAGTTATTGAAGAAAACCATGATGACAATGGCGAAATGGATACGACCAACAGGGCCAAAGGCGATGGGGATGGGGAGGAAAGGAGAGAAGCTAGGGTTTACGCAGGGTGCGATGGGGGGGGTGCGATGAATGCGGGCAGGCTAAGGGTAAAGGGGGCTGGCAAGGCTAGGGTTTCCATGAGTCATGCAGAGAGGATTGCGACGAGAGGGGATCGCCGGTCTGGCTGTGGCGAGAATGACAGGAATGTACACAAAAGAAACCACAGGTTACGATAATGCAAAGAAGACGAATAAGAAGAACACCGACCTAACCCCTGGTTGGCCGGTTAACCAGAGGCCCTGGTTAGGTGGTGGGGCCTGAACCTCGCCACGTCATGCACTTTCCACGTGTCGTCCGGTCGCACCCCCTTTGACCGCGAAACAAGTAGTCACGCGTTTATTGATACTCCTATTTTTCGATTGGCCTATTCGATTCAAAAATTTGCCCGAAATTTTATAAGTTCTGCCTGTTCCCTGCCAAGAGCACCTTCTCGCGAGCAGATATTTTGGCCCCTGCCAAACACAATAGATTTTTCCTTTCAATGAGACGTAGTAATAAATATAAACATAGTGGGTGAGTTTAAGGGCAAATTTATCATTAAGATATAGTGTATAATTATTATTAATACTTAATTTTTACATTAATAGCAATCGATAGTATTAAAACATTATGATTGCCAAAAGATTTAGTTGTATCAATTAGACATTTTATTAAATATAATGCTTATTCTATATTTACTCAACTAGTGTTTTTAATTGGTATAGCACGTATTTACTATCATGTTTATTGTGTTTTATTAATATGTTTGAAGTATAAAATATACTACATATAACTAAAATTATTTATTATATGATTGAGTAGATTAATATTAATAAGTATAATACTTCATAGATATTTGATTTATTTATGTCTCCAATTATTTGCCATATTAATAATTTTAATATACTTAAGGTAATGTATATTTACTATTACTATATCTTACTACTATATTATTTTCGCTATAGGTTCGGAAAGCCCCGAACCTCCAAAGGGTTTCCAGAACCTACCCCTTTTCCAGCCCTCCTTTTTTCAATCAAAACCCTCTCCTCTCCCCTCTTTCTCACATGTAATGTCTCATTTTCTCTTTCCCCTCCATTTTTTTATTAATTCCAAACCTTCTTTTTTCAATCAAAACCCCCTACCCTCCCCTCTTTCTCACTTATAATCTCTCGTTTTCTTTTCACCCTCCCTTTTTTCATTAAAGCTTCCCCCTCCTCTCACCTCCCTTTTTAAAATTATAACCCCCTCCATTCTCTCTCACTTATAATCTCTCTCTTTCTTTTCCCCCTCCTTTTTTTAATTAAATTCCTCCCCCCTCTCTTTCTAATGTGTAAGGCCTAGGTTCTCTCTCTCTCTCTCTCTCTCTCTCTCTCTCTCTCTCTCTCTCTCTCTCTCTCTTAGATTAAACTTTTTAAAAAACTTTTTTTAATTTAAAGTTTTTCTGCATAGTTTTTCACACACTTTGAGAGAGAGAAGAAGAAGAAAAAGAAAAAAACGGAGAGAGGAGGGGGGAAAGAGGAAAGAGAATAGTCTTTTTAAAATTAACATTTTTCTTCTCCCCCCTCTCTCTTATGTGTAGGGCCTAGGTTCTCTCTCTCTCTCTCTCTCTCTCTCTCTCTCTCTCTCTCTCTCTCTCTCTCTCATTAAAAATTTTAGTTTAATCTTTTTTAAATTAAAATAACTCTCTATTAAATTAAACTTTTTAGTTTAATTTTTTAATTAAAATAAGGAGATATATATATATATATGTATATGTATATATATATATATATACACACAGAAAGAGTAAAAAAGAAAGAAGAGGAGAATGAGAGAGAGAGGGAATTGAGAGAAAGAGAATTATAGAGAGAGAAAATATAAAATTTAAGAGAGAGAGAGAGAGAGGAAAAGAAAAAAGGAAAAGAGAAGGGAGAGGGGGGAGAGAGAGAGAGAGAGAGAGAGAAAAGAAAATGAGAAAGAGAGAAAATAAGAAAAAAAGAGAGAATTATAAAGAGAGAAAATATAAAATTGAAAAGAAATATAAAAGAAAAAAATTAAAGAGCGAATAAGAACAAAAAGAAAAAAGAGGAGAGAGAAAGAAAAGAGAGGAGAGGGGGGAGAGAGAGAGAATAATAATAAGAATAAGAAAGAGGAAAAGAGGAAGAGAGATGGGAAAAAAGAGAAAATAGAAAAGTTTTTTTAATTTAAATATTTTTTTAGAGAGAGAAGGAGAGAGGGGGAAAGAGAGAGAGAGAATATCAAATTTGAAAGAGAGAGAGTGAGAGAAGAAAAATATTAATAAGTATAATACTTCATAGATATTTGATTTATTTGTCTCCAATTATTTGCCATATTAATAATTTTAATATACTTAAAGTAATGTATATTTACTATTACTATATCTTACTACTATATTATTTTCGCTATAGGTTCGGAAAGCCCCGAACCTCCAAAGGGTTTCCAGAACCTACCCCTTTTCCAACCCTCCTTTTTTCAATCAAAACCCTCTCCTCTCCCCTCTTTCTCACATGTAATGTCTCATTTTCTCTTCCCCCTCCATTCTTTTATTAATTCCAAACCTCCTTTTTTCAATCAAAACCCCCTACCCTCCCCTCTTTCTCACTTATAATCTCTCGTTTTCTTTTCACCCTCCCTTTTTTCATTAAAGCCTCCCCCTCCTCTCACCTCCCTTTTTAAAATTAGAACCCCCTCCCTTCTCTCTCACTTATAATCTCTCTCTTTCTTTTCCCCCTCCTTTTTTTAATTAAATTCCTCCCCCCTCTCTCTCTCTCTAATGTGTAAGGCCTAGGTTCTCTCTCTCTCTCTCTCTCTCTCTCTCTCTCTCTCTCTCTCTCTCTCTCAGATTAAACTTTTTAAAAAACTTTTTTTAATTTAAAGTTTTCCGAGCATAGTTTTTCACACACTTTGAGAGAGAGAGAAGAAGAAAAAGAAAAAAACGGAGAGAGGAGAGGGGAAAGAGGAACGAGGAAAGAGAATAGTCTTTTTAAAATTAACATTTTTCTTCTCCCCCCTCTCTCTCATGTGTAGGGCCTAGGTTTTCTCTCTCTCTCTCTCTCTCTCTCTCTCTCTCTCTCTCTCAAATTAAACTTTTTAGTTTAATCTTTTTTAAATTAAAATAACTCTCTATTAAATTAAACTTTTTAGTTTAATTTTTTAATTAAAATAAGGAGATATATATATATATGTATATGTATATATATACACACACACAAAGAGTAAAAAAGAAAGAAGAGGAGAGGGAGAGAGAGAGGGAACTGAGAGAAAGAGAATTATAGAGAGAGAAAATATAAAATTTAAGAGAGAGAGAGGAAAAGAAAAAAGGAAAAGAGAGGGGAGAGGGGGGAGAGAGAGAGAGAAAAGAAAATGAGAAAGAGAGAGAGAAAATAAGAAAAAAAGAGAGAGAATTATAGAGAGAGAAAATATAAAATTAAAAAGAAATATTAAAAAAATTAAAGAGCGAATAAGAACAAAAAGAAAAAAGAGGAGAGAGAAAGAAAAGAGAGGAGAGGGGGGAGAGAGAGTGTGTGTGTGTGTGTGAAAGAAAGAAAGAGAGAGAAGAATAATAAGAATAAGAAAGAGGAAAAGAGGAAGAGAGATGGGAAAAAAGAGAAAATAGAAAAGTTTTTTTTATTTAAATATTTTTTTATAGAGAGAAGGAGAGAGGGGGAAAGAGATCAAATTTGAAAGAGAGAGAGTGAGAGAAGAAAAAAGGAAAAATTAGGAGAAAGGGGAGGAGAAGAAAAGGGGGGTGGAGAGAGAGAGAGAGAGGAGAAGAAGAGAGAGAATATAAACATAAATAGAGAATTATATATAGAAAAAAGATAAAATTTACATACTTTAAGAGAGACAAGGGGGAGAAAGTAAAAGAACAATAAGAAAAAGAAGAGAGAGAGAGAGAGAGAGAAAATAAAAAATTTAAAAAGAGAGTGAAGAGAGAGAGAAGAAAAGCGAGGAGAGAAAAAAAGGGGAGAGAGAGAACCAGGAGAGGAGAAAAAACAAATTAAAATAGAAGGTAGAAAGAGAGAGAGAGAGAGAGAGTAAATTAAAAAATTAGAAATAGAGAGGAAAAAGAGGAGAGAGAAAAATGATAAATGGATTGTTAAGCAACTTCACTCGCCGCTTGCGAAGCGGCCTAGCATTCTGCTTCACGCACGCGAAACGCTAATACTGTGTTATCATATAGTCATTAGTACTAGATAATTAATATAGTTAAGGATATTAGTAACATATCCTTTTGTAATGTTATTAACATAGTAAATATATGAATATTCATTTTTTGCTAATACTACCTTGGAACATTTGCTTTCAACATGCTAGTAAGCACTCCACTAGACAAACAAAATCTGGATCCAAGAAAGCCACAATTGAGTATATTTCTTCTCTAGTAAATACCACTCTAAACAATGTAAATCTAGTTGCTTCATCCCTCTAAGATGCCAATGAGATTCACAATTAATACTTCTTTAAGAGGATAAACATCTTCCCACATTTGAGGAATTGAATCCTTATCCTTGCAAATCTAATACGCTAATGATTTTATTAGATTTTTGCATTAAGATGTGGATCAATTTTATCACAAATCTTGTTGCTTGATAAGTTAAAATGATGAGTTATTGCTTGTGACTGAAATGACCATCATGGATGAAGCCCATGAGTGTATTGTTTATTAATAAATTGCTTTCAAATGCATGAGCAAGAAAGCCCTTAAATTTATAATTGAAACTCAACATCAATATTTGATCTAAT
Organism: Lygodium microphyllum; assembly: GCF_053477565.2. Lineage (NCBI taxonomy): Eukaryota > Viridiplantae > Streptophyta > Polypodiopsida > Schizaeales > Lygodiaceae > Lygodium > Lygodium microphyllum. Next base: position 28,904,367 of record NC_141160.1, on the reverse strand, counting down.
AAGAGTATCTCCAAGAAAATCTTGCTACTATTGCATGGGGATCTAGGTTAATAGTATGCATATCCATGCCCTCTGTATGCAACCAATGAGTAATTATAGCGGTGTGTAAAATGACTAGATGGTTGAGTAAGGAGATTGGGGGGCGGGGGGTATGTTGTTATAGGTGTCAGCTTACAACTATGGTATGTTGGATCTAGATAGATTCATGCATATTGTTTCTTGCACTCTCAATCTCTCGATTTCTCATAACCTCTCACACAGCGAGTATCCATGCCTAGCCTATCACTCAAACTTAGCCTAACAATGATGGATACTAATATATGGTTTAGCCTAGCTATTGAAAACAAACAAATAAAAAGAATGACAAGAGGACTCACTGAGTTGTAGTCTAGAAGAATCTAGTGAGCTCTCATCAGACCATACTCTAGGTGCTTGCTTCAACCCATAGAGCACCTTCTTTAACCTACACACATATATGGAATGCTCTAAATCCTCGTAACTTTTTGGCTACTTCATATGCACCTCTTCTTGCAATTCACAATGCAAGAAGACATTCTTTACATCCATTTGCAAAAAGGCCACCACATAATATTTGTTTGCTCCTATCGCAACATGCAAGTCAAGGAGGCTCTAGATAGCCCACACAAGGCACACAAGGCCTAGGATGGAGATTGAAAAACCTCCCTGGCCTAACATATTTGGATATTGGAAAACCCTATTCTAGATAAAGGGTGGATTATGGATTGTGTCCACCATGAGAGTTAGACATGGGTATCTAGGTGCTTTGGATACAAGTTTCCATGTAAGGGATAGAATGCCAAATTAGCACTGCACTTTGAAAGGGTGTGAATAAACGATTCATGCTACTGGTTTCTAAATATTGTTTGCTCTTGTATTTGTGTTTGTGCCTAAATTATGTGGATGAACCTTGTGTTAATATGCCAATCACATAAGCTATTTTTCTATATCGAATTAAATATGGTAAATAATAAAACAACTAAGCATAAAGAAAAGCAAGTGGGTAGATTCTTGATGGATCCATCATATGGTCGGGTGGTCTCAATGAGTTAAGAGTTTTCTTTCAAAAGTGTTAAACTCAACATGTTTTAGGAAAAAGTTAAACAATGTCTATCCTGGGAATTACTATAGAGTTCAGCCTTATGTTATTTTAGGGGGCTAGGGTGAGACTTTACCTTATGGGCAAGGAGGTTGATGTGCTCACTCCCCCTCATTTCTTGCTCTCTTTGAACCAAGTGTAATACAGATCCTCTTGGGTTTGGGTTGATTCACACAAGCAGCTACCTATAAACCGATACTAGATAAACTAGTAGATGACTTTAGTATTATTCAAGAACTATATTTTCAAGTCGATCCTCATGGGAATGGGGACATTAGATGGACTTCTATTGTTTCAGAAGCTACAATTCATTTTAATGGCAATCTCTCACCTTGTCTCTCAACACTCCACTCTAACTATCCATGTATCCTCCTCTCTATCCCAAGAAAGTAAGAATACAAGACTAGCTTCGAGGTGTAATGAACTCACCTATCTTATCTTCCCATGTTTAATCCAAAAGCCTGAAGATTGGAAGATTGTTCCATGACCCAAACAACACAATTCAATGTTGTCGTTCCTTCGCATCCATCACCAAGCACACTAATGAGTTGAGAAGCTAATAGAGAAGAAGAAGAAAAGAAATAAGATGACATAGAGATTTACCTTCCCTTAGTTCCTCACTAAACATAGCTCTCACTCACTCTCAAAAATGAAGGCAAGATTATAGAATAGAAGAAGTAAATACAAATCTCCAATAGTTACATTAACAGAGTTTCTATGCCAAAAGGGTAGATACAACTAAGACCTCCCATCCTTATATAGACCAAGATTAGGGTCAGGGTTAGTTCACTTCTCTAGAATGGCACTCTATTTGTGTTTAGGCTTTGTATCCCTTTTGCATTTTAGGGTTTCCACAACTGTGATTAGAGTTTGCATCCTCTTTTGGGCATCCTACCCACTTTTTGTGGGCTTGAGTTCGATCAATCCTTGAAGGATCCTTGTACCGTAGCCTAAATAGACCTAGCCTACACCATTGTAATTACAAATCCATGTGTGCAACCCACACAACAGTTGCAAGTGCAACAAATGCAACTATAGGCAAATGATAGAATCTACATGGAAGTGAGCCCAACTCTCACAAAATAATACATATATGATAATCCGATGCGTTTTTGAAGTATAAAATAATACAAGTACCCAAAATAATCATTGAAGCACTCCAAAAATAATAATCCGCCATCAAAGAAATTTGACACTTTAGCTTTCACTTTGCTTCAAACTTCCTTGGCTTAAGTCTTCTCAAAGTACTATCAACATTATTCCCCTCCAAGAGAGTGCCATTCCCATGGCACTCATGTTAAAGGTAGATGTAGAATGTTGGGAATGTTCCATGAAGTAGCTCCAAAGAAATTGTGGTCCTATTGGAGGAGTAATACATGATGTTGATGAAGAGCTTTGAATGATGGTGATAATATTCATGTGGCAAGTGGTACGGATGATGCTACTGGTACTATAATAGATGACAATGATAACAATATGGTTGGAAACATAGCTTCACAAGGTGGAGTTTTTGAAGAGACACTTGACTAGTTCTTCTAAGGGAAAGAACTTGAAGGGCCACCAAAAATGAAGAAAAGGTTGTTGAAGATAGGAGATTCAATATGGATGTAGAAGGGAGTGCTCCCAAGTCTCCATAAACAATATAAAGTTAAACCTCACATGTAATCACTTCTTAGGGGAGGGTGTTAATCATCTATTCATGCACAGGACATAGAATATGGTTGGTTTGGGAGATGGTTGAGGAAATCTTGAAGTGTTGTTCCACACTTGAGAATCCAAAAACGTGTATAGTTTATGGTGCAAATATACTGAGTGCATGTGAATACATAGGCCAATATGTAGTTAGAAGATTGCTCCATGGTTCTTCTGTTGTGACAGTTGATGAAGTAAGAAACCTCGAACTGATGAAGGTGGGAAAAATGGTCGTTGCAAAGGGAAAAGGGAGTTGTTGATGAAGATATTGGAGAAACATCATTAGGAAGATGGACAAAAGGTGGAGTTCAATCCAAATAAGCACTTGAAGCAGGGAAAAATGGTCGTTGCAGAGGGAAAAGGGAGTTGTTGATGAAGATATTGGAGAAACATCATTAGGAAGATGGACAAAAGGTGGAGTTTAATCCAAATAAGCACTTGAAGCACATGGTTCCCTACTAGTAGCTAATGCAATTGAGCCCTTTCGCCATAAAGTACCTTCTTCTTCTTGGCTTAAAGTTGATTCTCTAGCATTGGGATGAATGAAGTAGAAAGTGTAAAGGTGCAAGCGATTCAAGGAGACAAGTCCAACCAAGGCAAGTTGAGACTCCCCATGTATGTCTTGACCTTGATGTGCCCTGGGTGAATGTGGGGGATATTAGAAAAAGGGCTAGGGAGTTAGAGACAAAGCCAATTGACCAAAGCCATTGGAGGCATCCAACTTGAGGACCCTTAGGTGTGGTGCAGTGTATGGGAAGACATCTTTTTTTTTTCTTTTGCTTTTTATGGCTTCTCTTTTTTCTTTTTGGTCTCTTTTTTCGTTATGTTTTCTCTCTCTCTATTTTCCTTTTCTTATATAATAACTATCTTATATAACTCTTCATGCAGCTTTACATAATTGGAATGGAAGTATAAGAGATCTAAAGGTTGATTGAGAATAATAGACTTGGCTCAAAGAATGGAGTTGTGCATTGGAGTGTGCACAATGGAGATTGAACATTGAGGATAGAATTGTGAAGCATAATGCCCTATTGTCAATACAAAGTTGTTGATGAACAACCAAAAGTAATTGATGAAGTAGTGTTGATGAAGCAATTGTAACTTCTCCTTAAGTAGTAGATGACTATTGTCTGTTGTAGGCAAGGGACGTCATCATTGATGAAATTGAGGACTTCATTATGGATGGGTATCTGATGTCTTTGTCTCTTGTTGGAGTCACTTATATGATTTTGTTGTCTTGATGTTACCAAAGCTTTGAAACTTCAAAGAAAGCCGTTATTGTTGATGATGTTGGCTTTCAAACCTATAATTTTCATTGTGTTGCTTTCTCACATTGGATCTTGCCCTCACATAAGATATAACATTGTTCCAAAAGTCAAAGGGTTGTTTGTTTGAGGGATTTTATATATTGTCAATGCAAATACATTGAGCTGAAGAAATAAATATGTACAAAGTAGCTAGGATTAGTAATATACAAGGGCTAGTGTTTTGCAATTTTAGGAATCCACTAGTTGTAGAAATTCGAGTTATACTCCAATTTAGTAGAACTACCCAAGTCACTTCGTTGGGTAGCCACTGTAAGTAAACAAATCATTAAGCAAGGAAGGTGTTCTACAATTTTAGAAATCCACTAGTTGTAGAAATTTAGGTTGTACTCTCCAAGTCAGTTGATTGGGTAGCCACGCTATTAAGCGTTTTCATGTAAATTGAAAACCCCTCGAAAAACTTTGGGTAGGTAAGATTTTTGTAGCTTAGTCGTTTGTGTGACTATTTGTTTTTATTGTTTTGTAGCTGGAATTTTTGGAATTAGTCTAGATTATGAAAAAATTTTGTCATTTTGTTTAGTATTTTTTAGCATAAAACTTGATAGCCTTGGTCAAGTTTGGTGTTTTCTTGGACAATTGGAGTTGGAGTTTGTTGGTAGTTACTGAACATTTTGAAACAAGGATAGTTTCTTGCCGATACTCTTATACATCACAGGGATTTTGGGTTCATGAGCACTTCATGTTGCACTTGTTCAATGCACTGCACTTGGAGCCCATCTCTTGATTTTATCAATTACTTCCATGCCATGGGTTGGATTGATGCACATTTTGCACCATTGTTGAGCACTAGCATGGCATGATAACTGCTGTAGCTATATATATTAATGCATGCACACATGAGAGAGTACCTTTCGTTGTGCATGCATAGGTTTTTGTGCACATGAGAGTTGGAAATTTCATCACCAAAATAGGAACTGCTCAATGAGTGGGAAAGGTGGTTGGGTGAGTCTTGAGGGTCATGAAGGACGCCTTTAGTTGTGAGATGGGTTGTTTTCTTGGTCAACATCATGAGGACCACTATGTTCTTAGTGATTGCGAGATTTTGGGAGGGTGGAGCGGAGTACAAACATTTCTTCTTTGCTGAGTGATGAGAAGTGAGATTAAATATTTAAAATAATTAAGGAATTGTGTTTACATTTTGCATGACACAGGGGCACTTGTAGAAAGGCTAGACACAAATTTTTTCAATGCATCCATCTTTTTGTACGAGGAATTACTTGTATTATTGCATTACATGGATCTGCTTTTGCATTTCTTCTCAAATCATGTGTGGTTGAGCATAAAGTTCATCTTCAACAACATATTTCTACTAGGACACATTGCATGAAACTGAAAGCAAGAAAACAAAAGGAGATTATCATCAAAAGAGCAATTGCAAGGGCTATAATGGGAACAATAATTGGAGGATAAGTCAATGACAAGTTTGGAGTAAAGAGAGGCATTAGGAAGCATTAGAGTGCTTCGGTACCAATGTTACTAGCAAAATTTAGTCAAGGCCAATTGTAGATGATGCTTAAGTGGGGAGAGCCCTTTATTTGGCAGATTCTTAGTAAACTATGATCTTCATGTCAATAAGGAAGCCTATCAGAGATCTACATGCATAGGTCATACATCAATTGGACATCGAGTGGTATTGCAAACAGCTTGATGGTTAGAGAAACCCGAATTAAGGGCATATTTTGTAGGCAATATGTTATATATAAGTAATCAATCTTCTCGGGCATGCAATTAGTTTCCTTGTATGGATCTTGATTTTCAAAGGTATAGCTAAGAGTTCATTGCTATTAGTTGCAAGAGGCCACTTTATTAGGTTTGCAAAACTCGGAGTGGTTGCACAAGAAAATGAAGTTGTGGGTCTTCATGCACAGGGCTTAAATAGTGAAAGGGTGTTATATGATGGAGTTGCCAACATTGATTGAAAAAAGGACAATATCTTTGTTATGCCCAACTACAAGTCCAAATATCATGTGCTTTTGTTTGAATTATGGTGGGGGTGATAGTCTTAGGAACTATGGAGGAATAATTTTTGCATGTCTTGGCCAGCCAATCATCACTAGCTATCTTTTAGTTGGATCGGCAATCGGACTTGGTGGTTTGAGCTTTGTTAGTAAGCTTGTTGAGGTAGAGACAATGGCTCAATTTGATGTAGTATTCCTACTGTTTGGTCGCCTTGGGTCTAGAATTCTCTGTAAGCAAGGCATTAATGAGATTGAAGGTGAAGCTGTAGAAGCATTTGATGAAGGACTTTATGAAACAAGTAAAGCAAACATCATCGTAGCTCCTCCTCAAAAAGAAGAAAGCCTTGCTGACATGATTGATAATGTTTTGGAGAAGGAATTTTTCTTAAAAAGAGCAACAAGAGGGCAATGGATACTCACAAGAGATCCAAGTGGGGAAAGTAGCTCTGGACTGGCCAAAAAATGAGCGGGTCACTGCCAAACTGCATCTTAACGAGTATGGTGATGCTATGGAAGTTTGAACAGCTTCTATTGACATCATCGAGCAAGTTGAAGTCAAAGAATATTTGCTAAAGCTTCCTACAAAAATGAATGTTCACAAGGCTACAAAATATGAGCTATGGAGAGTAGTATAAGACAAAGGACGCTATACAAGTTAAGAATGTGTTTCTGGAAATCACTGAGCAAGTTGAAGTCAAAGAATGTTTGCTAAAGCTTCCTACAAAAATGAATGTTCACAAGGCTACAAAAGATGAGCTATGGAGAGTAGTATAAGACAAATGACGCTATACAAGCTAAGAATGTGTTCCTGGAAATCATGTCCCATGAGATTAGAACTCTGCTAAATGGCTTGTTAGGCCTAGCATAAGCTCTGAACTTTCTAGAGCTGAGCCATGAGCAAAGAGAGCTTGTGAGTTGGTACCATCCCATCATTTGGGATTATTGTGGCCAATATATTGGGGGATATCCTTGATCTTTCCAGCATGGAGTTCAAGGCTTTGGAGCTCGAGGAGTAGCCCTTTGATCCATCATAGATCATCCAATATATCATAAAAATGGCCATTGCAACTATGCGTGGTAAGGATGTGGTTTTTTGTTCTCAGACCGTTTGTCCAACAAGAAAGTAGTAGGAAAGAGGGATGAAGAGATCATCTTGAGCCAATGTGAAGTCATGTAGCAATTCATCAAGAGGAAGGCAAGGTTGACCAAGGAGAAAGAGAAGAAGAAGAAAAAAAGTAGGAGTATCATTGAACGGTTGCTAGTCAACAAATAAAAGCATAAAAGCTTCATGCTTTTCATAAAATATTAAAGAAGCTTTTAAGCATTTAAAAAGCATGGTACGAGAGAGAGTAGGACAAAGCCTATAAAAAGAGGGGAGAGTAAGGAACTCAAGGCCCTTCTCTTGATTGCTATTCTTGTTCCTTGTGTGAGGAGAGGTATCTAACAAGAGAACTACCCTGCAACCCTGCAATTAACCTAAAGCCTCTTAGGATCTCTTTGAAGAAACAAGATGGAAATGGACCCGAGTGCATGATATGAACCTACTATACAATTGGGCTCTACTGAGAGAAAATAAAAATGTACATGACGATGAATCAAAGGAGGATGAGCCTTCAAAGTGGGAGGATTTTGATAAGGAGTATGTGGATTGAGACTCTAGAAATGAGGAAAGCGAGGAAGAAGTAGAAACCATAGACTATGACATTAATGGGCGAACTATTGAGCAGATAATTATGGACTCTAAGCCCAAAGGTACCAATGCCTTCAAGATATAGAAAGGAGTAATGAGAGTGGATTGCAATTGACCTAGCTATAGAACATCTAAATGTAGTGGACTATGAGCATGCAGGGCTAAGCTAGCCTACTCTCACAACTTTATACGAAGTAGGATCAACATATCTGAGCTCTGACCACCTAGTGAGACTCCTTCTTCTAGTGAAGGTTGTGAATTCAACTCCAATTCTAAAATAAGGTCTGATAGTGATCTTGAAATTCCAAAACCCCCTAGGACTTGATGTACTAAAGAAGACCTCCCAATCCACTTGAGACGCAAGCAACTGAAGGAAGAGGCAAGGAAACAATCTAAGGAGTCTAATACTTGACCACGGATGAGGAGGTTAACATTGTTAGTCTCCCAAAAGAGTCCTCTCATGTGTTTGCAAGGTCCATTGAGGAGCTGAAGGGTATCGATCCAAGCATAGTAACCCACAACATCCCTATGGTTCTTGATGCAACACTTGTAAAGCAAAGACCATATGCCATGAATCCTAAGTATGCTCATGTGGTGAAAGAAGAAATCGATAAACACTTGAGTGCAAGATTCATCTATGAAATTGAGCACATGGCCTAGGTATCACTTATTGTGATTGTACTCAAAAGGAATGGTAAGATTAGAGTGTGCATAAACAGCTTCCTAGATGGTTTTTCAGGCTATAATCAAGTGCAACTCCACCCTAGCTACCAGAAAAACTACTAGTGACCCTATTGTTATTGAATTGAACTATGTGCTTCCTTGTAGAAACCAGCAAGGCACAAAGACCCCATAATCAAAGCCAAAACGAAATGACTCTAGGACACCAAAAGCAAGAACCAAAAACTCCCCATGCCACCCACCATTGATATCTCCTCACAAGTGGAGGCCTAAGCATCCAGAGGCTACAACCCTCCCATACACATCCATGCAAGCTACACCACCGGACTCCAAACTGGCAAACTCTGTAGACAACTATGGTTTCACTCCTAGAAAGTGCGCCAAACACAGCCATTCCCAATTCACCTACAACAACCACAACACCTCTAAACATACCAACACTGGACAAAAAACAACCAAATCCTCTAGTGAAGTCGGGTAAAGATACATCATTGGAAATTACGTGGAACCCAAACCACTTGTTGAGTTATTGCCCTATTACCTCAGACATTCCATTGTAGAGCTTGCTACAGACATGGCTGAGATATTGGTGAGAGTATTGTCAACAACATCTACCATCTTGACAATACCTTCACCTTATTCATACATAGTTTTATGACTGCTTGGATCTAGGCTTATTAGATGAAGACACTACAATGGCAGTAAGAGGCTTGCCCTGCTCTCGGAAAGAATATGAATTCATCTTCACCAAGGACACCTTTATTGCCGAAGAGCTCAATGCCACTCAAGTTCGTAAGGAATGGGCCATACACGATCGATTGATCACATGTTTCAAACTTAGCCGTGTGGAAGCCTCCAAGACATAAATAATAGATCTAGAGAAGTTTATCACATCAGAATATGATTTCCTTCAAAAGTGGCTCACCTTACATGCAAAGTGGGAATGACATGGCTATCAAATAATGACAAATGCGGAGCAATGACGAGCCATCAAGACCACTGAGTACGATCCCACTTACAATGCACCCACTTCTTTCCATGTGCTAGCCATCACCTACAACACTCCTTTGGAAGGTCATGTGCTACTACATCAATACTTAAATAGAGTCCTATGTGAGGAGGAACTACACATTTCCAATCGCCTTCCTGATAGATGTGCTCACTTATACCACACATGTGCACACTAGACCAAGTGAAATGGACCACTATGCTACCATGGAATACAATCCAAATTTCTATGATTGGCTTCTACAGAAAGGTCCGACAAAATCTCCTTAGTGTACATACCATGTGCCTCTCACTTGTTCTCTTGTACAAACTTCATTTCCTTCTCATTTTTCCTTATGTTTGCTTCTTTTTGTCAGTTTGTAATAACTTGCAGTATTCAATGTTCCACCACCCTAACATTTGCACCCTTGCAAGCTAGGAAGCATTTGCTAATTTTACTGAGAGGGGAGGGAGTGTTCAAGTGGAAATGCAATCATTTCAAATTCAATCATTCTATAGATCTATTGAAAATTCTTAAATTCTGACAAGTAAAAGATGTAAGGTTATGTATAGTAATTCAAATCTCTCTTAACCATGATGTTTTTCATTTCTTACAGGCATACCAAAAATGACCGGAGTTGACAAAAAGGTGGTTTACAAGAGACATGGAAAGTCCCAAATCCCTTTCACAGATGCAAAATAGGCAAAGTACAATATAAATGCAAACATCTTGTGAAACAAAGATCTGAGGTACATGAAGATACAAAATCTCAAACAGGTGGTGGATGATGAATAAAAGGCAAAGGAGTTGGTGGAACCGTGCTCCTTAACAAAGTATGTGGAAAAATTCAGAGGCAGGATCAACCACCCAAAGTGCACTGAGTTCCTTACAAATTATGATGGACAAAAGAAAATAGGGACCATCATAGTGTAGATTACTGAAGGGTTGTAAAAGGTGAAGATTCCACTTTCATTAGGTTTGGTGCATAGGGCCCTAGGATTGCCACAATGCCCTTTTTGGTACTCCTCAATACTCTCCAATAGTCTTCATGAGTTTTTGGTGCTCTTTGATATTCTTTGATGCTTTTTGTACTATTTTGGAATTCCTTCAACTAGTTTCTTTTATTACTTTTTGGTACTTCTTGGCTTACCGTATTTATTGATGCTTCTGAAACTTTGGGTGCTCTTAGTACTGTTGGGTACTTCTTTGTATTTCCAATTGTATATTTGGTTTAGGGTATTTATTTAATACTAATTGGTCCTATTTGAACTCCATTGGTAGTGTTGGGTACTTTTTAGTACTTATTGTTACTTCTTTCACTTTATTAAATTATTGTTAGGGTAATTTTGGTACTTTGGGTATTATCTTTTGTTATTTGGTCTATGGTACCTTTGATACTTTATGGTGTTTAAAGCTTTTTGGTACTTTGGTATTGTTTGGCATATGGTGTTTGTTGTTACTTCTTATGGTACTATCTAACTAGGAGGTATGGAACTTGAGATGTTAAGGGTTTATATATCCAATCCTTTGATGTGATTTTATAGAAAGACTATGAAAAGTTTTAGACTAAGTGCATAGAACACTAGCTCCAGTTTAATTTTGTCAACAAGCTCATTGCAAATGTGAAGAGTAGAGCGACATTCACCTTGTTGCCAAGGCCTCATATTGTGCATGTTGAGAATACCATCCATGTCTTTGGTTCTTGTGCTGCTTGTGGGGAGGCTTTGAAGTCCTCTTATGTTGTTGATAGCTTCATGCTTCTGTACCAACATCAATACCATTCTTTATGCTTTATTATTCTTTGCAGACAAGTGACACTTATCTTAAGTTTGGTTGTACCACTATTATCCCTATGGAGGCAAAGTCTTGGATCACTAGGTGGGCTATTTTAAAGAGTACGTAAATAGTGCTTTGCATGAAGTTGGTTTTCTATGTCAATTGTTTCATTTGATGAAAGTCTGTGTTTCCTTTCTGTTTGTGTGTGTGTGTGTGTGTGTGTGTGTGTGTGTGTGTGTGTGTGTGTGTGTGTGTGTGTGTGGCTAGAGAAAGTGCTGCTGAGGCTATCAAATAGAAGATGTTTGACAAGGGAGCGAAGGAATGCCACAGTCCTACCGATTTAGTTGCTAGTAATATGTGTGGATAGGATGATGCTTACAAGGATGTACAAGATGTCTTGTAGGACTTGGGTGCTAGTATCGTGGATGGGAAAGGGAGGGAGCAAAGGCTAGAGGGTGTGAAGAATATGATGGATAACTCAAACATTGTTGATCTACAGGACATGTTCGATTTGCTGAGAAGGAGATGCTGAGATTGATATATAGGATAAGATAGAAAAAAAAGTAAATTTGGGAGAGAGAGTCCTTGAGACCATAGAGGTGGATGAAGAGTTGCCAAGTGCAAAAGGCTAAGGAAGCCACTACTATTAATGAGGCTAATTGTCCTAAGGTGGATAATGCAAAGGCTATTACTACCAAGGTTGGCAATGTGTGTGCTAATAATGCAAAGCTTAGCGATGCTAGGGCTCATGATATTAAGGCTGTTGATGAGAAGGGGGATTATATAGAGAACATGAAGGAAGGGAAGGAGAATGCAAAGCACAAACATAGAAAGAAGGCTAGGAGGAAGAGAGATAAACCCAAGATGGCGAGGAGTGCGGTAGATGCCAGTAAGGGGGAGATTGCTACAGGGTATAGTGTTGAGACCAGAAGTGCAGAGGGAGATATGTCTACAACCGGGGAATATGGATTCTGAGGTGGACATAGGTATAGGTGATTGCATTGATTTAGCCACTTTGTCAACATAACTTTTTTGTATCAAAGTAAAGAAGCACCTAGTAGGTCCTGGTCAAAAGATGCGTGCTTGCAAGGTCTAGCTTTTGTGATACCACTTTGTACTTCTTGCTATGCTGCTTTATATGAGTCAATAGCACTTCTTTTGGTTGTTTCACCGCCTTCTATCTATAATGTGCTGTATTATAATTTATGTTCTCCTACTTATAATGTTTAGATAAGGGAGTTTGCTACTAATTTTGTACTTTCAATTTGGTAGTGTGTTGTATCATTTGGATATTGCTTAGTACCAATCTTGGTATTTTGGTGTTTCTATAGTTCAACTAGGACTATGTATTGCTATTTGGAACATTGTTTTTAAATTATATGTCTTCCTTTTCTCATTTAGGCTTTGGGTACTATAGCAAGATTGCCTTGGTGGCTAAACAAGCAACCCTCCGACACACCGCTCTTCAACGATGTGTAGGTTAGTTCTAACTGGCTTGTAATATTTGACATCAATGGTGTGCTATTAAAGGGTTATCAAAAAGATTCAAAAAATGTTTGGGAGTTGCCGTTCCTAGATGGGGTCAGAGATCTCAAGGTGTGCACGTATCTCAGAGTGCCTACTATGTTGTAAGACTTGATGCAAAAGAGTTTATCCTATAGCTAAGGAAGAAGGTATACGTGATGTTGTGGTCATTGCACAAAGAATAAATCATGCAATATCATGAATGCGCGCTTTCCTCAACTGATGAAAATGAGAGGATTGTTTCTAACTATTGTTATACTCAGTTTTTAATAATAGACTAAATAGGCTGTGGATATATTTTATTGTAAACTAATGTCTTACTTTACATTTGTAGGGGGC